>NC_022026.1:25322196-25326962 GCF_000317375.1 Microtus ochrogaster
AGATCTGCCTAGCTCTGCCTCCCAAGTGCTTTAATTAAAGGCATGCGCCACCACTGCCTAGCTTCTCTTCCCTGTTTTACTTGGCCTCTCCATGCATTCTTTCTTTCCCTTTCCCTCCCTTTCCTCTTTTTTCCCCCTTCTCTCCCCTTTATCCTTTTCCTATTCAGAGTTTTTCTTTCCTTAGATGTCTCTTTCCCATGTAGTCCCTTGCCCCCATCCCTCTCTGATTCTCCTGTCCTCAGGATGGGGCCTGTTAAGTGCGTATTTGTTGTTGTGTGTATGGTGTCACTCATGAGAGTAGGAACCATCCAGCAGACGGAAACTAATGGATACCTTCCAAGTCAGTCTTGAGGTTTTTATGAATCAATAACCATTAGTGCAGTCCTGTCTGTTCTTCATCCCAGTGCCCAAGGTGTATACACTAACCTTATGGATGCACACCTGTTGTCTGTAAGCTCCTCCCAGCTACTCAGTTGGACAGTTGAATTACTTCCTGCCTAGATAAATTACCTGCTTTAATGGCTCCAGCCACTGGGCTTCTGATCTGGGTTCTCAATGGGGGATTTTGTGAACTCCATAGGTTTGTTTTCATAATTGACTTTTAAGTGGGGTAGTGTATGGAAGATCATTGCAAATAAAAATATATTTCTCAGTTCATTTAAAATTCCAGATAAACAGGCTTACACTTGTGAGAAAAAAAAACATTGTTTTTGTGAAATTGAACTTAAATGGTCATTCTAAATTTTATCTGTTAATATGGTGTCAGGTCCTGCAGAACTATATCTAGTCTATGTCTCATGAGTACGGATTTGGATATTTACTTTAAGAGCAATGTGAGGCCCCAGAGGTTTTCTTATGATTTGCATCTTGATACCTTGATGGTTCCGAAACCCACTAAAATAGACTGCTAATGAAATCAACCCATGTTTCTTATTTAGAGTGCAAGGTAAAGCTACTAGCACAGTAATACTTGGTCCATGTAAAGGGAGATGGAAGACTGGGGGTGCATATCTGTAATGCTTTTGGAATCTTGTTTCAGCGGACTTTGTTGGGATCTGCATACTTAACACTGAATAAAGTGAATGATACCATTTTTATATTAAAATTCTATCGCAGCTTGTGACTTACGTCTTCAAGGGCTTTGAAGCAAACTTTGAAGAGCACGCAGGCATTTGATAAGCTCGTTTTCGAGCTCTTCTAAGAAGGCACTGTTTATCCAGATGAGAGCTACTTGATAGCTTGTTGTTCGGCTAAATGGATTTCCAGGAAGTTTCTGAAATAAAACTGTTTGCACTGGTGGGGATTTCCTGGAACAGTAATTCAAGTTCATGCAGAGAGTTAAGCCCCAAACTCACAGTAGTCAACACAGTAAATTGTATGGCTGCCTTTAGTTTCCGTTCTTATTCTTTAATTATCCCCCTTAGGTGCCTTTCAAATTTTTTATTTTAATGTAATTTTAGCCTCAGTAATTGTCTATGGTGTCTCCAACCCAGAAAGTTCCTAACATTTTCATTTATTAAATAAGTAGTTCCACCCAGTTAAACAAGTATGCATGTCCTTGGAACTTAGTAGCCCTTTTATGCCATTTTAATTTGAGATGAGAGAAAATGATATATAGGCTACCAATAATTAGCATAACATCACTGAAGAAAATATAGTTCTATTCTATGGGCAACAGATAAAATCATCTAGCTGTGCTTGTATATTAAAATTTTCCATGCAGTCAACCAAGTCTCCATTGAGAGATATCTACTTTTTAAAAATTTTGCTTTTTGTTTTTAATTGTGGTAAAGCATATGTAATAAAATTGCCCATATTAACCAATGTTGAGCAATGTTAAATATATCTACATTATTGTACAGCTAATATCCCGAGCTCTTCCCATCTTGCAAAACCAAAAATCTGTGCAATTAAGTAACAACCTTCCATCCTTACTTTCCCTTCACTCCCTGCAGCTGCCAGTCTGCTTTCTGTCTGTCAGTTTGAATACCTAAGAGTCAGAGGACATAATATTAGTGGAGCATTTGATACTTGTCTGTGTATGACTGACTTATATTATTTATTTATCTTGTGAAAAGTCACTTATATTGTAGTGTGTATCTAAAATTTTAGCCCTTTTTATTTCACTGGTCCCTTTTTATTCCAACAATCTGATTCACCTGTTGGTAGACATTTGCTTCAACATTTTAGCCCTTCTGAATAAAGGTGATATAAAAATGGTGTATAAATATTCGGCCCATCAAGATGCCACTTTTATTTCTTATATATAAACAGATGAGGACTTATATACTGAATCCTATGGTAATTTTATTTTAGGCTTTTTTTCTTTGAGAAACTGTTGACAGTTTTCTATATCATTTCTGCCATATTTTCTTTTAAAAGGGGGTTTATTTTTATTTTCTAAATATGAGTGTTTTGTTGTTATGAATGTTAACTATTTGTGTGCAGTACCCATGGAGGCCAGAAGAGGGTAGCAGGTGCCCTAGAATTGGAGTTCTAGATAAGCTGCTCTGTGGTTACTTAGAACCAAACTCGGGTCCTTTGTAAGAGCAACAGGTGCTGATCATTACTGAACTGTCTCTCTAGCCCTCGTTTTACATTTTCACACCAATGTACAAAGTTCCCAGGGTCCATATTGTCACCATTACTTGTTTTCTGATTTGCTTTCTGTTTTAGTAAGTGACCTGTGCAAAGGATATGAGACCTTTTCTTACTGTGATTTTTAAATTACATTTCCAAGTGATGGCTTTGAGCACCTAGTCCTCCTCCTGCTGTAGCTTCCCAAGGCTTTTCTCCTTTTGTTAGGATTTATAGTGCCTGTCATGTAGATTGATCCATTTTTAGTTCATTGTTGTAGATAGTGTATAGGACAGGTCCAAGTTTGTTCTTTTGTTTGTAGATAATGAACAAAACATAAAATACTCCCCCCCCACAAAGTGATCATGATTTCCTTGTTAATATCATTTCAGCATTAGTGTGAAAGGTTTTTTTTAACTCTGTGCTATTAGACTGTTCTGCACATCTACACTGTTTTGATTCCTCTAGCTTTGTTACAGGCAAGATTGAGTGGTTCACTAAAAGGATGCTTTTGTTCCCTTATTGCAGCAGGAAAAACTTTCATTGGTGAGGTATTTCTCAAGGAGAAGTAAATTTGAGATTTTATAGAGGCAGACAATCAAGGGAGTCATTGTGAGGTTTATATGAGTCATGAAGAAGGTTGGACATGTCTGCTATATGGAAGGGTGGGGCGATTCTTTGAAATTATTTGTTTTTCAGAACACAAAGGCCAAGGGGATCTCCCAATCATTATGAATGTTTCTTTGGGACACAAGGTTCAGGCAAAGTTCAACAAATTGCTATATTGAAGTAAACTCTCTTTGCCTGGATTTGAACATAATATGATTTGTATTTGTTTTCTATTTAGATGTTTAAGTAGGGAAAGAATTCTGTTTTGGCTAAAATAATTAGATTTCTTTTTTTAGTTACTCTACAACTTCTTTTTCTAATTAAATGCATTGTAAACACTGTGTGCTCAGATTATTTCTGGCTTTCCAAAACAATGCAGTGTGACTCAGAACAGACTTTTAAAAATGCATTTAGAAATCATACTTATTAAGTTTGCAATATAAAATTTGTTCCCAAAACTACAGTTTGACAATTGAAAAATCTTGCACATAATGATCTCCAGCCCTGCTTCTTTATCCTGGAAGAGAGTTTAATGGCTAGTTGTCTGACCTATGATTAGCTGTCTTAGTCACAGGAAGCTCATTTGTCCTGGCACATGACCCATGGCTCTTGTCTATCCAGTTCATTACTGCCAGCTTAGCCACTCTCTAAGGGAGCCTTAAGTGGATTAAAGTTAAATATGGATGTGTCATTCTGGTGACACAGAGAAGAGGCATCCACACACAAACCATGAAATAACAAAAGAGTTTATTCCTCACAAGTTTCTGAGATAAAATGGGAACTGGTGAGTATCATTGATTGTAGGGTGTAGTCCTCAGCCTACAGATAAAAGCTACTTTGGACCAGTAGGATGAGGTCCTAATTTGGGTCTAGGACAATAACCAAGCAGATTTTCTATAGAGAATTCCAATTGATGGGTTCAAAGCAAGTTCCATGTGGTTACACTATGGGAGGACGGCTGTCATCATGGCATGTAAGAACAATCTGTGCAGGGGCATGGGGTGAATGGGAGGTTATTCCTACTATGTTATAGGAATATAGGTACCTGGACCACCACACTGGGGAGCGTGGAGGACATGGAGAACTCAAAGTTATGTTGAAGGTGAAGTACTAAGCTCTGCTTCAGGTAGAAGAAGGTCAAACGATCAAAATGGATGCTGAGCCAGCATCATAAAATTATGAGAATTCACCATAAAGTTATGAGACTATTACAAATACCACTGCTATGAATGGTCTAGTGCATGTCTTTAAGTGAACACATTTTCAGTGAACGTGTACATAGTAATAGACATGTATTGCCTATTTACTTAGGTAGAATTTTTGGTTCATAGTAGGTTCATAGGTTCAGGTTTAGAAACAATCTTTTTTGAGATATTTTTACAGATGATAATACTACTGATTTAAAGTATACAATTGAAAAAAATGTTCATTAACTTTATTTAGCAGCACACCCACTCTATAATTCTGTTGTACAACATTTTCAGTACCCCATTAAGATCTACCTTCAATGTTCTACTTTCTTCTTTTTTATTAAAAATTTCTGCCTCCTCCCCTCCTCCCATTTCCCTCCCCCTCCCCAC
>NC_022026.1:25328896-25332809 GCF_000317375.1 Microtus ochrogaster
TGAAGATATTCTCCCAATCAGTGGGTTGCCTCTTTTTGTATGTTTGCCTTTTCTGAATATTCATAAAACTGGTCTTATATATGGCCTCTTTCAGATACCATACTGTTTTCTAAGACATCAGTGATAAACATAAACTTCTCTAACTTTTTTCCTTTCTATTACTGAATAGAACTCTCTTGTGTGGATTGCTTTACATTGTTATTCTGTTGCCCAGTTGATGATATTGAACTATTTCCAGTTTGTGACCTTGCCAGGCTACATTGGATATGTTTATAAAGAAAAAATACTACTTAAATTGTTTTTCTTATGTGTTTGATCTATCGCTAGATAATGTTTGTATATGGCTTGTATTGGAGGCCCAGGTTCTTTCATTTCCAGTGCTGAGTATTGAACCTTTGTACAGGGTGCTAGGCAACTGCTCGGGCACTGAGTTATAACCCTAGGTATTTTGTTTGTTTGTCTTTTCTTTTTGAGACAGACTCTCACCATGTAATCCTGTTCTGAAACTCTTAGTGGTTCTACCTCTGCCTCCCAAGTGCCAGGATTACATGTATTTCCCACCACAACTGTCTCGAAGGCTTTTTTTCCATTTAAATGATCAAATTTTCTCAGTAATATAATAATGATTGTCTTACTTTCTCTAATGAATTGCTTTGATACCTTTGGGAATATTAATTAGTTGTAAATATAAGGATTTTTCTATATTGCCTGATTTCTGTAAATAGATTTAAAAAGCAGGCAATGAGAGTCTTTCAGTTTTCTTTCTACCTGTGCAAAATTGTTGTTGTTATTGTAAGTGCTTTGCATTTCTGTTTAACTTAATGTTCTTCTTGTCAGTTACTATAAAACAGTCCATTAAAATTTTGATGGCAATTATATTGGATATGTAAATTAATATTGGGGAGAATTGCCATCTTGACCCTTTCAAATAAAACGAGATCCCATTTAATTTTCTTTGCAAAGTTTTCCGTATATGAAAATTTTTACTCTGAAATATCTCATTCTATTTATGCTGTAGTAGATTAAGTTCTCTAATAATTCTTTTAAATATTATTCATTATTCATATATAGGAATGCAATTGAGTTTTTTATTGGTGAGCATCTAACACTGGGCCTTGTACATAGGCAGTTACTCTATGACTAAATAGAAACCTCTTGACTGTTGACTTTTATGTATTGACCTTGTGTCCATAATCTTATTGAACTTGTTTGTTAGGTCTAATAATTTGTGTGAGAGGATTTTTAAGAATTGTATGGAACCATGTCATTAAGAAAGAAAACTTAAGGGCTAGAGAGATGGCTCATAGTCAAGAGTGCTTATTGCACAGGCCTAAGGAATGGAGTTTAGATCTCAGCACCCATATAATTAGCCGGGCATTGCTGCAAATGCTTGTAACCTCAGCACTGAGTGGGGCAGATAGGAGGATTACCTTCCTGGCTTCCAGATAATTGGGAACTTGTGAGCTCAGGTTCAGGGAGAAACTTCCCTCAAAGGAATAACTAAAGAGTGACAAACAGTGACACATTCCTTTGGCCTTTGTGCACACAGCTGTACACGCATGAGTGCACACATTCTAGTAGGCACATATAAACATGAATATACTTACATAAAAATAAATGCTTTATAAAATAAAAATAAAACAGAATGTAGGCAATCTAAAGAGGTAAAATTGGACATCTTTGTCTTTTCTTCGGTCTTAAAAAAGCACGTATTCCTTCCCATTATGTCATTTATTAGGGGAAAATGTTCTCTTGTAACTTGTTAGTCTTGTTTGTTATTATAAACCCATGTTGAATTATGCCTAGTGACTAGGTGGTATTATGGTTTTGTCACTTATTTTATGAATATGCTTTATTACATTATTGAATTTTCAGATATTAAACCAGTCTTGTATAGCTGGATAAATCCCAGGTGGCCATCATAATCTCTTTGATATGTTTTGGATTTATTTTCTAATATTTTTCTGAAATACTTCCATATATATATATAGTATAATCATTGCTCTTTAGTTCTTAGTGGTGGTGTGTTTGGCTTTATTGCAATATTCTCTTTGTAGAATGAATGAAAATTAGTATGCATTCTACTTTCTAGAGTAACTTGTTGATTATTGGCATTGATCTTTTTGTATGATAAAATATACTAGTGTAAATTTCTGGGCCTGGACTTTTCCTCATGATAAGATTTTGAATGACTAATTAAACTCTTTATATGGCTTGTTAAACTCTATATGTCTTTATAAGTTTTAGTATGATGTAGGATTATTTCCATCTCATTTAAATCTAATTTGTTGGTGTATATATGTATAATATTTCTTTATATTATGAACTCATAATAATCATTTTGGTTCCGTTTTAATTATTAGTATATATTTTTAAAAGATTTATTTTTATTTATGTATATGTATCTGCCACTTGTGTGGGTTCCCATAGAGACCAAAAGAGGGCATCATATACTATTCAACATCTCCTTACCTTGTTTTGTTTTTCTTTTCGTGGATTTGCTACAGGTTGCAGTAAATTCGATCGCCATTATTCTAGCGTGTTTGAACAATGATTTACTTTTGACGAGTTTATATGGCTCAACTGAACACAAGCACACATCTATGTACTGGCTTGTGTTATTTGAATGATGTTACAGTGTAGTATTTTCTTATCATTTACTCTTCTCATTCGTAATTATCCTCTAGCAATTTGTCCATGTTGCTGTGGAAAGCCTTATTCTTCATTGTTGTTGCTATATAGTATTCTATTCTGTGTATATTTCATAAATCCTTTGTCTTTTCTCTTATTAATTGACACTTATTGTTTCTTTCATATTTCAGGCATTTGACATTTATAAATGATACTGCTATACATCTTTTTGCTCATAATCCTAATAGTATTCATATGTAATTATCAGAATGAAATTTCAAGGGACTTGGATATATACACCTTAATATTTTTATAGTTAGTAAATTCACCAGAATTATAACCTCACCATGAACAACATAAAAGGTGTTCCTTTATTTTTTGCCAACAATATTTTTTACTTTTAGTCTTATTTCCAATTTTATTTAATAATGAATTAAAGGAAGTATAATTTTAAAAATGATTTTGTTTTCTTGAGATAGGGTTTTATTATGTATCCCAGGTTTAACTTGAACACAGCCTTCTGAGTATTTGGGACTACAGGTAGGTGTTCTGTCTTTGTCATGGGAACTTTTAAAATATATATATATATTTTAAAGACATCAAGAAAAACTACATGGGAAGATATTGAAGGAGGAATGCAAAGGGGGAAATGATGTAATAATATTGTAATCCCTAAAAGGAGAAGAATACAATAATAGTTCAAAAAATAATATACTGAAAAATTAAAATATAATTCTGTCACCTCCCTTTTCTTTTTCTACTTTCCACCCTTTTCATGTACCCCCATAACTACCTCTCAATTTTGTGTTCTTTTTATTTAGTTCTTACTATTACATATGTATAAATACACATCTAAGTATAACCTGCTGAGTCCATTTATTGTTGAATATTCATATATGATTTCAGGGATAATCACTTAGAATTGAATAAGCAATCATGGCTTTCATCCCTGGAGATGACTGATTTTTCTTTTCTCAGAAGTCCTTCTTTGCCTAAGGTTCTTTGTGTAGAGTGGGTTTCTATGGGAACACCCTTCTATGATAGCATATCTATTGGTATTGCCATTGTTCAGGTCCTCGTTAGACAACCGTATTATTGAAGTGCCTTCAACAGATGTAGTTCCCCTGTCATTTCTAGTAGACAGAATCTCATAACAGACTACCTGTTCCTGTGACAATCACAGTCTTTCCATACCCTCTTCTGCCTTCTTTCTTGAGCCTGAGGTGCAGTTATATGTAGGTGGAGCCTGAGGTGCAGTTGTATTGTAGGTGGAGCCTGAGGT
>NC_022026.1:25332909-25335571 GCF_000317375.1 Microtus ochrogaster
CAGTTGTATTGTAGGTGGAGCCTGAGGTGCAGTTGTATTGTAGGTGGAGCCTGAGGTGCAGTTGTATTGTAGGTGCATCTGTTAGCGCTGGGTAACCCACTATCAGTTGGTCTCTGGAGATTGACCAGTCATGCTGTTTTATAATGATCTTTGCTGCAAAGAACACTTCCTAGATGAGGGTATGGGAGCTATACTTACATGTTGGAATAAGGATACATATTTAAAGTGCAGCTAGGAATTACGCTGGTCCAATGAAGTGGTGGTAGAATGTTCTCCTTGAAGGACCATGGCCACATTAGATCTGGAAAGTTTGGTATGTTTCTACCAGAAGCCATGACTTCTCTCCTGTTGATTGGCCTAAAGTCCAACTATAGTACTGTCAGTGATTGCCAAAATGAGTGTCTCTGTTGTGTCTTTAGGGATATCTTTCCATGTTCAGTCACTGCTGTGGTCCATAGGTGTCCCAGCTGGGTAAGTACTGTTGGTGGCTTCTCACCGTTGCAGCTTATACAGTACCTTCTGATACTAGGAAAACTGGAGCTTAGGTTGGAGGATTCTTAGGTCAGAGCCTTCTCCGGTCCTGCAAGTCCTGTGTCCAAAGTGTGTGGTGTTTTGGGCAATAGGAACTTAGTTTCAACTTCTGGGAGGCAATCAAGGGAAACAATAATAGCTTTTATGGATTTGGTAGTCTCTTGTGCTCCCCTGACCAACAGCTTTAAAGACATTTTCTCATGCTGGCTACTGGTGTTTTGTTAGGTAGTCAGTGACTATTGGGGGTAGAATTATCAGCTCGAGTGGCATAACCATACCTCCACTCTCACACACTGTATGTATGTGTGTGTATATAAATACATATATACTTAATGTATTATATGTAATCTTACATAAATAAAAATGGTTCCTGTGGCTTTTTCTTTTGTTTTTGGTTGTGAGACTAGCCTTTAATAGCTTAACCACCTCTCTAGCCCTCCTTATGATTTTTTTCAAGTCCACTTAGTATTGTTTTTTCCTCTTCCTCCTTCTGGGTTGACCTCTTCCTCCCCCCCCCCAGTTAACTCTGGGGACTGCTTTTCCCCTTTTTCCCTTCATGTCACTTATATCCTTCCTGCCATACCCTCTCTAGTAACCCATCTCTAAAAATTCCTTTTTCCTCTCTGATTTCTGCCATTTCCCCAGATTATCTGCTCACATTTGAAGATTTTGGCTAGGAACATCGGATGAGAGAGACCATGAAATTTCTCTGCAAATTTCGTGATTTCATTTTTCTTTACAGCTTACCATTCCATGGTGTGTATACACCACATTTCCATCATCCATTTAGGCTGTTTCCATTTCCTGGCTATTGTGGATAGAGCAGCAATGAACATGACAGAGTAGGTATCTGTGGAGTTAGGATGTCAAGTCCTTTGGACATATGCCAAGGAGTGGCCCTGGGTCGCATGCTAGCTTTAGTTTTAACTCTTTGAGAGCTATCCAAACTGATTTCCAGAGGACTGTACAAACTGTACCAGTTTGTAGTCTTAACAAACAACGAATAAGCTTCAGCTCACCAAGTGCAGTGACGCCAGGCCGATATGAGTCATGTATTTTTAGTCATCTGGGTTTTTAAAACTTTTTTAATTAAGTGAATTTAGTCTAGCGTAATGTTTAATCCATGAATTTTCGCTGTATATATGTATTTTTTTCTTGGTTTCTACTGTAAAACTTAAAACTTACACCAAGATTTGCCAGAATCTGTTTGGATGTTCTGTTTCAGTGATGTACAGAAGGGCCACTTTTATTCACCTGGTTCCTCTCCACTTTCCCCCTTTTTTGGTGCCTATTGTTGTTATATATATTCTCCAATATTATAAATCCAACCTATATTGTTATTATTTTATACATCTTCTGAAATACCGAAGAATGGAGAGCCAGTATATGTTAATAAAATACGCTATATTAGAATTTCCATTTAGTTTTCTTGTTTTCTGTAGTTTCTCATCATACCCCTTTCCCAATCCTCTACACATCCTTTGTGCTGTTATTGTGAAATAGGTTTCATTTCTTTATGTTTTAGGTCTAATAAATAGTCTACATATTTGTTGTTAAATTGGTTAAGGAACATGTGTTTATATTCTTGTGCTGACTGGTTTTGTGTATTAACTTGATGCTAGTTAGAGTCATCAGAGGCAGGAGCCTCCCTTGAGGAAATACCTTGATGAGCTCCAGCTCAAATGTATTTTATCATTTAGTGATCAGTGAGGAGGGTCTAACCTATGGTGGGTTATGCAGTCTCTGGAGTGGTGGTCCTCGGTTCTATATGAAGATGGGCCATGAAAGCCATGGGAAGCAAGCCAGTAAGCATCACCCCTCCATGGCCTCTACATCAGCTCCTGCCTCTGGTATCCTACCCTGTTTGAGTTCCTATCCTGACTTCCTTCAGTGCAGAACAGCAGTGCTGAAGTGCAAGCCGAATAAACCCTTTCTTCCCCAATTTTCCTTTTGTTCCTGGTGTTTCATCATAGCAACAGACACTCTAACAAGTCAGTTGTCTTTTGCCATAGCCTTTATGTCTATTCTTTGGTTTTGGTGTGAGTGAATTTCAATTGTCTTCCTTCACTTAATTTTATTCACAATTGTGTGTGTTTGTGTGTGTGTGTGTGTGTGTGTGTGTGTGTGTGTG
>NC_022026.1:25335671-25350829 GCF_000317375.1 Microtus ochrogaster
AGAGAGAGAATGAATATTAGCAGGTGTTATCTGTTTTGTTTTTGAGACAAGCATGAGCTTGTCAGTGCAGCTAGGCTGACTGGCGTCCCCTGAAGCTCTCTCTAGCCATCCTCTGGTCTGTGCTTCCTTGATGCTGGGATTGGAAGCATGCACTGCAGCAGCTGGCTTTCTGTAGGTGCTGGAGCTCCAATTCCATCCTCGTGCTTATTTGGAAAGCACTTTTCCTACTGAACTATCTCTCTAGCTCCAACATCAACATTTTAAAAAATGATAGTAACAGAATTCTGTGCCTTTAAAAAAATTCTCATTCTCCTTTATTTTTTTTTTTCATTTTGGGTAGTTTTGCTTAGCATGATATTGGTATTTTAAAATTATTTTTTCTTTCTTTTACCTTATTTTTTATTCTTGCTGATTTATATTTTTACACACAAAGTGTCAAGTACTTTTACACTTTAATACCTTTGTTTGGGTTGCTTCTCCCTGGTACCCAACCACTCTCCCTAGCTCTCTCGGCCGCTTTCCTGCTTATACCAACTTCACATGTTCTATTACTCTTTCCACAGCCTGTGGAAATGTTCGCTTCCCCCCCCCCCCGATAGCTGCCTTCCTTATTTCATGACCTACACCCATACTCACTGTCCTCAAAATATGCATATGTAAAAATTAGAGGTTTAAACAAATATACAAGAGAGGAAATGGTGTATTTGTCTTTCTGGGTCTGGGCTACTTTACTCAGCATAATTTTTTCAGTTCCATTGATTTACCAGCAGATTTCATTTTACTTTATTGCTGTAAAATCCCGTTGTGTGTTTGTGCCATATTTTCATTATCGGTGACATTTTGATGAGCATCTAGGCTGATTCCATTTCTTGTCAAGGAAATAGCAATGGCTCAGGATTTGGAGCATCTCTGTATTATGAAATAGAGTCCTTTGGGCATATGCCCAGAAGTGGTATAGCTGGGTTTTATTTTTGAGAAAGCTTCGCACACATTGCTAATTAGTTTATATATAGGATATACAAGTAGTTGCCAAAATTAAGTATCAAAATACAAATCTTGCTAATCAATAAATGGGTTAAGCACAGGTGTCTTGCTCCCTGTGCCAGTGAATTTCAAGCATAATCTGTACTGACTGTTTTATTACATTCAAGGTATCTGGTTTTACATTGATGTTCTTGATCCTAGTTTTGTGCCGGCTGATACATATGGATCTTTTCTCATTTATATTGACATATAGCCATCCAGTTTGAGCAACAGCATATGTTGAAAATGGTGTCTTTTTTTAGTGTGTGTTTTCAAACCAAATCAGGTATTCATATATATGTGGACTTATGTTTTGGTCTTCAGTTTTATTACATTGATCAACTTGTCCATTTTGAGGCCAATAGCATGCTGGTTTTTTACTATAGCACTATAATATAACTTGAAGCCTGGGATGGTGAGACCTCTAGCTATTCTTTCATTATTCAAGATTGTTTTAGCTATCTTGGATTTTTATGATTTCATATGTTCTATTGATACAAGAGCATGGGAGGTATTTCCATATTCTAATGTCTTTAAAATTTTTATTATACAAGTCTTTCACTTGCTTGTTTAGAATCACCCCAAGATTTTTTTCGAGGCTACTGTGAAAGGCACCCTTTCTCTGATTTCTTTCCCAGTTTGTTTGTCATTTGCATATAGGAAGACTACTGATTTTGTTTATTAATTTTATATTCTGACACTTTGCTGAAAGTGTTTATCAGATGTAGACTTTCTTGGAAGAATCTTTACTGAAATAATCCATATCATCTGAAATAAATATATATCGACTTCTTCCCTTCCTGTTTGTATCCCCTTTATCTCCTTCAGTTGTATTGCTCTAGCCAAGACTTCAAGTACTGTATTGAATAGATTTGAAGAGAGTAGCGATTCTGTCTTGTTCATGATTTTAGTGGAAATGCTTTGAGTTTCTCTCCATATATGTTGATGTTGGCTGTGGGTGAGCATGCAATAAACTACCTTATTATGTTGAGATATGTCCATTTTATCTGTAGTCTGTCCAGGGCTTTTATCATGAAGGCATGTTGGATGTTCTCAAATGCCTTTTCTGCCTCTAATCAGATGATCATGTTGTTTTTGTATTTCAGTCTGTTTATGTGATGGATTATGTTCATTGATTTATGTATGTTGAACCATCCCTTCATCTCTTGTCTGAAGTCAACTTAATTCATCATGGTGGATCATCTTTTTGATGTATTCTTGGATTTGGATTATAAGTATTTTTTGAGATTTTGCATCTATGTTTCTAAAGGATATTGGTCTGTAGTTTTCTCACTTTTATATTTCTCTTTTTCTTCTCTTTTCTTTTGGTATCAAGGTAATAGTGACTTTGTAAAAAAGAATTAAGAAATGTTCCTTCAGTTACTCTTAGAACTTCCTTCATTATATATCATAGATTTGGGTATATTGTATTTTCATTTTGTGGAATAATTTGCAGAATTTAGTCTTTAGTTCTTCTTTGAAGGTCTGGTAGGCTTCTGCACTGAATCTATCTGATACTGAGCTTTTTGAGGGATGGTTAATTTCTGCTTCTACTTTTATTTCACTAGGAGTTATGAGTCCATTTAAAATGCCTATTTGATCTTGATTTAACTTTAGTAGGTCATATACATCTAGAAATTTATCCATTCTTCTAGGTTTTCCAGTTTGGTGGAATACAGATTTTAAATGTATGCTCTTATGGTTCTTGAAACGTCCTCAGTTTCTGTTGTAATGTCTGTCTTTTCATCTCTCATTTTATTAATTTGGATCGTTTCTCCATCCTTTGGTTAATTTTGTAAAATGTTTGTCTGTGTTGTTGGTAGTCTCAAAGAATCAGCTCTTCATTTCATTGATTCTTTTTGTATTGTTGAATTTGTTTGTTTTTATTTCACTGATTTCAGCCCTGAGTTTATTTCGTCCCATCTACTCTTCTTGGGCATTATTTCTTAGTAGTTTTCCAGAACCTTCAACTGTGTTGTCAATTAGTAAGTACGGAAATTCTCTATTTTTTTTCTATGTAGGCCCTTAGTGCTATGATCTTGACTCTTAGAACTGCCTTCATTATATATCATAGGTTTGGGTATATTGTATTTTCATTTTCGCTAAATTCTAAAAAGTTAACTTTTTCTTGATTTCTGTCTTGACACAATTTCATTCATTTGTGGTTGTTAAGTTTGTATACTTCCTGCTATTTTTTGTTATTGATATGAAGCTTTAATCGATGATGGTCCTATAGCTTGCAGAGTGCTATTTCAATGTTTTTATATCTTTGTGCTTCATTTTCTAATATGTGATCAGTTTTTGAGGAAGTTCCATGGACTGCTGAGAAGAAAGTATTTTTTTTTTGGTGTGTGGGTGAGATGTTCTGTAGATGTCTATTGGGTATAATTGATTTATGACATTACTTAACTCCATCGTTTCTTTGTCTAGTTTTCGCCTGGATGTCTGTGGTGAGGGTGGGGTATTGAAGTCATGCACTATGAAGGTCAATATGTGGTTTTAGTTGTTGTAGTAGTGTTTCTTTTATGAACTTGGGTTCCCTTGTGCTTAGTCCATAGATGTTAAGATCCTTTTGGTAGATTTTTTTCCTTATGAGTATATAGTGTTCTTCCCTATCTTTTGTGGTTATGTTTGTTTCAAGTCCATTTTGTCAGATATTAAATTGACAACTCCAGCTTGCTTCTTAGATCCATTTGCTTAGAGAAAATTTTTTCTATCCTTTTACTCCGAGGTAATAGCTGTCCGTGGTGGTAAAGTGTGTTTCTTGGATGCAACAGAATAATGTATTTTTATTGTAGAATTAAGACTATTAATATTGAATCTTATTAGTGAGTAATGTTTATTACCCATTTTTGTTATAGTATATACTTTTCTTTCCTCTTTTGACTGTTCTGGGATTATTTATCCCCTGTGTCCACTTTAGTGTAGTTAACTTTCTCTTCAGAATGAAGTTGTTCTTCTAGTGCCTTCTGTACAGCTCGATTTCTAAACAGTGCTTAAATCTAGTTTTGTCATGGAATTCTCTCTCTCCCTCTATTGTGATTTAAAGTTTTGCTGGGTATAGTAGTCCGGGCTGGCATATGCAGTCTCTTAGAAGATATAGAACATCTATCTATCCAGGCACTCTGGCTTTCTGAGTCCCTATTGAAATACCAGGTGTTAGTTATAATAGGGCAGTCTTTCTATGTGACTTGATCTTTTTCTCTTGCTGATTTTAATATTCTTTATTTGTCCTGTGCATTTTATGTTTTGATTATGTGTTGTTGGGAGTTTTTTTCTGGTTCTGTCTATTTGGTACTTGGTATACCTCTTGTACATTGATAGGTATCTTTCTTTTGGTTTGAAAATTTTTCTTCTATGATTTTGTTACAAATATTTTCTCTACCTTTGACCTAGGTTCCTTCTCCCTTCTTGTTCCAATTATTCATAGATTTGGTCCATAGTGTCCCAAATTTCTTGGATGTTTTGTGTCTGAGGTTTTTTTTTAATTTAGTATTTTTTTTGATTGAACTGTCCATTTCTTCTACTGTGTCTTCAACAACTTGAGATTCTCTCTTCTTTGTCTTTTAATATATTGGCGACACTTATTTCTGAGGTTAGAGTTTTTTATTTCCAGGTATGTTTCAGTTTGCCTTTGCTTTTAGTGATCTATTTCTTTGTTAAATTCTGCCTTAATGTTTTTAATTTTTATTATTTCATTCAACTGTGATTTCATGGCCTTCAATATGATATTCATTTATATCCTCTTTAAGGTCTTTGAACATATTCATGATTGTTATTTTGAAGGCCTTGTCTTGTTTCTTGTATGTTTTGGCTAAATTACTTTTCTCTGGGCCTAATATAATGTGGATGCTGACTTCTGGAAGAGGCATATTATCCTGGTTGTTCATAATTTTGTTTTTACACTGCGATATAGGTATCTTGGAGTTAAGATGTTTGAGTTGTTTCTTGGTGTAGATATATTATCTTATCTTTGCTGAGTTGGTATTCTGTTCTTTGGTTGTGGCAGACTGGGGTCCCTGAATACCAGCCAAACATAGCATGGTAGCGATGGAGTTCCTGGTAGGGAGTGGTTCTGGGTCTCTGCCAACTGTAGTAGGTGTGGCTTCCCTGGTGTAGATCCATTATATTGGTCAGTGGGAAGTAACAAAGGAATGGAGAAGAGGTTGAAGGAAAAGCCTAGAGGTGCAGTGGGGAACAACAAGGGGAACCTGGGCGCACACCAAGAGGTATAGTGCACAGGGAATTAAGGTAGACTGGAGGAGGTGCTCCTGTGGTCACTCTGAAGCTGGACTAAGGGTGGCTGGCGTGAGACTGAACAGAGGACAGAGAATGAAGTTCCCCTACCTGAGTCCCTTCTTAGTATGGTAGCTTTGGATCCCTGGTAAAGAGATGTTCTGTGTGGGTTTGAGGAGTTACAAAGGACTTGAGATGGGCTAGAAGGAAAAGCTTAAAGGTAACTAGGGGAGCCCTGGGTACTCATGAGGCTGAGTACCTGGGGAATAGGGTTGGGCTGGGAGGAGGACTTCCATGGGCAGGCTGTGGCAGGATTAAAGGTAAGTCTAGGGAACAATAGTATACTAATTCTAAAAGTTACTAGTACTAAATATATAAAAAGTTTGAATCATATATATATATGATACATGTTTGAATTAAGCCAAAATGATAGCATCATTCATATTGGTATTCCTTCCCACAGCAGAACATTTTTATTAGTTAGTAAGTATGTATCTTTTAAAATTTTTGTCTTTAAATATTTTTAGTTTTTGAAAATTTTATGCAATTGTACAGTGTTTTCTTTTTAGCATATCTATCCACTACTACTGCCCTTCCATTCTTCCTAGTGCCCCTCCATTCTATCTTCTTCCTAACTTCATAGCTCACAGAAATATATTTTCAGAACAGTTTGTGATGTAGCCATTTAGCAAAATAATAGTAGTAGGCTCATGTCTGGTGTCTATGAGCTCACTGATCAATCATAGGTTCTTGAAGAGATTTATAATAGCAGATGTGTACTTCCTTCTAAGGAGTGGGCCTTGAATTGCATAAGAAAGTGCTTGCTTTCCTCTGGATCCTTCATGACACTATTGCATCCATAAGTAGAGCTCAGAGCTGGGTAAAGACTCTTGACTTTGGTCTCCCAGAAGCCCACAAAGCACCTTCCAGGGCTGTGAAAGCTAACCACCTGGGAAGTAGCTGCCTGATCAGTCACAACTGGATTTCTTCAAGTCCCATGACCAAATGGGTGGTATCTTTTGCAATAGGGTCTTACCATGCACTGCTGGTGGGCAACCAAGAGGAAAAGCAATATCCTACAGGGTCCTGGGGTTTTCTGTCTACTTCCAACCAACCAGTTGAGTAGACATATACCTCACCTGGCACTGGACTCTTTATTTGGCAACTTATGGCTACTTGGAGGAGCATTATCCTCTTTTAGGGTAACTCATTTATATTCATGTGTGTGAATAAATGTGTGTGTGTGTATGAAGTTTATAAAACAATGTTTTCCATATGGCTTTTTTTCAAGAATCCTGTTAGCTATCCTTTCCATTCCCTCTCTTTGTTATAATAGGAGCGGCGAGGCTGCATCCCTGGCACCCGGCTGCCCACACGGCTAGCTTTACCCAAAATAATTACACGGAAACTGTATTCTTTTAAACACCTCTTGGCCCATTATATCTAGCCTTTTCTCGGCTAACTCTCGCACCTGGACTAGCCCATTTCTAATAATCTGTGTAGCCCACGAGCTGGCTTACCAGGAATGATCTTAACCTGCGTCTGCCTGGAGTGGGAGAATCATAGCGACTCTCTGATTCAGCTTCTTTCTCCCAGCATTCTGTTCTGTTTACTCCTCCCACCTATGTTTTAACCTATCAGGGCCAAGCAGTTTCTTTATTGCTTAACCAATGAAATCAACAGATTGATATATGACACTTGGGCGCCACTCTGTTGTAATAGGAGCGGCGGGGATGCGTCCCCAGCACCCGGCCGCCAGCATGGCTAGCTTATGCCTGAAATAATTACATGGAAACTGTATTCTTTTAAGCACTGCTTGGCCCATTTCTATCTAGCCTCTTCTAGGCTAATTCTCACATATTAATTTAGCCCATTTCTAATCATCTGTGTAGCATCGCTAGGTGCGCTTACCGGGAAGATTCTAGCCTACGTCCATCCTGGGTCGGAGCTTCATCGCATGTGCCTGAGAGAGGGGAGCATGGCGTCTCTCTGATGCGTCTGCTCCTGAGAGGAGAGCTGTCGAGTCTGAGCTCACTTCCTCTTCCTCCCAGCATTCTGTTCTGTTTACTCCTCCCATCTATGTTTTAACCTATGAGGCCAAGCAGTTTCTTTATTATTTAACCAATAAAATGAACAGATTGATATATGACACTCCCACATCATCTCTTCTGGCCTACAGTGCCATCACCTTCTCCACTTAACCCCCATATGTTTTAATTTCTTCCTTCCTATGATCTATACTCTATCCATCTTATATGTCTTTAGATGTTGCTCTGTTGTTGCTTTTAAGGCTCTCTTTGGCTTTCGGAACATTTATACCATTTCTCTGGGGTTGAATATTTTTTAATGTACTATACTGATTTTATGGATTTTGCATATATAAATGGTTTTCATAAAATTGTGAATTTCTCACTATTAGTTATTAAAATATTATCCTGACATCTCTTTTCTTGATTTCTTATATATCAGTATGCTTAGTGACATTATATTTTGTGATTCTTTTTATTTTTCTCTGTTTTAGTTTAGAAGCCCTTTATCTATCTAAATGTTTGCTGATTGTTCCTTCCTGTAGCTTAAGTCTACTATTGTGCCTCTCTAGTAAATTTTTATTTTACTTATTATACTTCATATTTTTGGGCTTGTAGTTGTTTTATGACTAACATTAAGTCTTTCTTTGACCCTAGATGGGCTTTTCATAGCTATTCTATTTTTGATTCTCCTACATAAAGAGGATTGTCTGTGATTTAGAGATCCACGAAGCTTTCAACTTATGCTTAATTGCTTACCACAAAATACTCACTTTAAGTAGCTGGGTGTGGTGTTGTATGCTTGATTTCAGCACTCAGGCAGCTATAGCAAAAGAAATAAAAATTCAAATCCAGCTTGAGATCCTGTCCCCAAGCAAAACAACAAAATGAAACAAGAACAAAACAGCAAAAACAAGACCTGGGAAATTGGCTCAGGAGGTAAAATGCTTACCATGTAAGTGTCAGGATTAGAGTATAAAATACCAGTACCATGTAAATGGCAGGCAGATGTGATAACTTGTATAAGCAAGCTCTGGATTTAGGTGAGACACTCTGCCTAAAGATATCAGGTTGATAGAGATTGAGGAAAATACCTGTTGTCAGCCTATGGTCTCCACATGTACACTTGATATGCATCTTCACATATACGTGTACCTACATACTTTGAACATGCAAACATGCACACATACTACAAACACCCCCCACAAAATACCCAACTACACATGCACATACACACACACACACACACACACACACACACACACACACACACAAATAACCTGGGATATCTTCATTTTCTGAGAGTACCTATAATCTCAAACTCCTTTATGAGAAGCTGTGGAACTCTGAATTTTTGTGGCCTTCTCTCCATGGAGTGAGAACCAGGGTATCAATGGTTATCATGGTTGGGGATAATGAAATCCTTTTCTCATGCACTGCAAGATCAGGACAATGTATGGTGGCAGCAATCATTTGTCTTCTTGGCCTCCTTTTCCGTGCCTGGAACCAGTGCCCTAGGGACCTGGCACAGGCATGACTGTATCCCAGTGATCCTCACTCATTGTTTATGATTAGGGTACTTTCTTTGTTAAAAGATTTTGTTGTTGTCTGCAAATTTCAATATGTTAATTTTTTTTTACCACTGAGTAGTACTTCATTATGTAAATGTACCACATTTTCCTAATGCATTCTTCAGTTGAGGGCCATCTAGGTTGTTTCCAGGTGATGGCTATTATGAATAATGCTGCTATGAACATGGTTGAATAAATGTCCTTGTGATATGATTGAGAATCCTTTGGGTATATTCCTAAGAGTGGTATTGCTGGATCCTGAGGTAGTTTGATTCCTAATTTTCTGAGAAATCACCATACTGATTTCCAAAGTTGCTATACAAGTTTGCAATCCCACCAGTAATGAAGTAGTGTTTCCCTTATCCCACATTCTCTTCATCGTAAGCTGTCATCAGTGTTTTTGTTCTTGTGTAACATGAAGGTTCAGGCCTGCTTGTTCGGGTTTCTGTCCCACCCGGTACCCCACAACTGTTTAGCCCCAAAGAAAATCACACATAGATCTCCATAAATTATAAGCTGATTGGCCCATTATCTCTAGCCTCCCACTGGCTAACTCTCACATCTTGATTAACCCATCTTTCTGATCTATGTTAGCCATGTGGCTCAGTACCTTTTTTCAGTGGGGCAGATCACATCCTGCTGCTTCAGTGGTCTGGGAAGGAGTGGGAAGAATCAACTTCCTCCTTCCCAGAATTCTCCTGTTCTCATTACATCATTTCTGCTTTCTGTCTGGTTTTCCCGCCTATATTTCTTGCCTGGCCAATCAGCGTTTATTTATAACATGATTGACAGAATACAGACAATTCTCCAGCACCATTCTTGGCCATTCTTACAGGTGTAAGATGGAACCTAAGGATGTTGAGCTTTTCTGTAAGTGTCTTTCGGCCATTTAAGATTCATCTGTTGAGAGTTCTGTGTTTAGGTCTTTGCCCCCCTTTTTATTGCGTTACATATATTTTTTGATGTCTAGTTTCTTAGAGTTTTTTGTACATTTTGGATATCAGTACTCTGTCTGATGTGGGGTTGGTGAAGATCTTTTCCCAATTTGTAGGCTGCTGTTTTGTCTTGCTGACCATGTCCTTTGCTTTCAAGAAGCTTCTCAGTTTCAAGAGGTCGCATTTATTAATTGATTTATTAATTGTTGCTCTCAGTGTCTGTGCTACTGGAATTATATTTAGGAAGTGGGCTCTATGCCCATGTGTTAAGGCTACTTCCTACTTTCTAGGAAAAAAACATACAGAGTGCAGTAACCCAGACACAGAAAGACAAATATATGTACTCATTCATAAGTGGCTTTTAGACATAAAGCAAAGACTAACCAAGCTATACTCCACAACCCCAGAGAACCTAGACAACAAAGAAGACCCTAAAAAAAGAAATACAGGGATCTGCCTAGAAAGGAGAAAAGACAAGATCTCCTGAGTAAATTGGGAGCATGGGGGCAAGGGGGAGTGTGGATGGGGAGAGGGGAGAAAGGAAAGGAAGAGGGGAAAATGTATTGCTCAATTAAAAACAATAAAAATCATGATTTTACATAAAACATTTGTTTTTATGTATATGTATGAGAACATGTATATATGTATGTATATCACATGTATTCCTGGTGCCCATGGAGGTCAGAAGAGTATGTTAGATCCACTGGAACCGGAGGTGCAGACAGTCATAAGCTGCCATGTGGATGCTGTGAATTGAATCCAGGTTTTCTACAAGAGTAGCAAGATCACTTAACCTCTGCTTTAGCCCCTAGAGTATTTTCTAGAGACTCTAAATGATTATTATGTAAAAAATAAATTTCTCTATTTATGGCCTGATTTGCTGTGATAAAAGATTCATGAAGCTCTTTTGGTATCACCTTTTCAAACATATCTCTTCTGATTTAGTGATGTCCTTAATATAAAAGAAATGTACTAAAGCAGTTTGATCAGGCTTTCCAAATGACAGTACTATTTTTCTTTCCACAGTTACTTAGATTTCCCTTTTACTCTTTCATGTGTCACTGAGGTATAGGTGCACAGCTTTTGGAGTACACCCAGCTTTCACCTGCCATATGCCCTTGGAATCAGCTGTTTTATCTTTCTGTGGTGTTTTTCTGTCTCCCATTTGCACAGATTCCGTCCATGTTTCTTCCCTGCTTCCTTCTTGAGCACGTTTATCACAGAGCCCTAGTCCATTATGTTCAGAACAACTCCCCCTCTTCTATTTTATCACCACTAAATCCTTGTCAAGTACTTTTTATTTGTTTATCTTTCGTTCCATATCACTAGCAACTGAGACTCCACACAGAGGGCTTTGTAAGTTTGGTGTGCTGTGGTATTCCTAGAGGCACATGGTGACTTGCAGATAATAGACTCCCCTCTTTCATGTGTTGTTAGGAATGGAACCTAGGACCTAATCCACGCGAACACATATTCTACAATTGAGTGATGCCCCCAGGGCACATAGGAGACTTTTAGTAAATATTTCTAGAATGAGTAAATGGGTTAGGCTCTGACTATTTTATGGATCTGGAGACCAGAGCTATCCAAAAGGATTTTCTGAGAAGATGAAAATATTTTTATCTATGTTCTCTAATATGATAGTGACGGGGTTCATGAAGCCATCAAAGTCTGAAAAGATGGTTAATACAGTGAGGAACTATGTTCTTAGATTAAGATTAAAAACCCCAAATCTGAATGTGGCTACATAAGATCATAGTTTCTGAGAGCCATCTGCCTTGGCATGGGGTCTTTTCAAAGCTTATTTATTTTTAATTTTTTGAGAGTCATGAAAACGAAAGTTTACTCCAAGAGGAACATTTTATTAGTGTTTAAAAGAAACACTCGAAGCAGACAAGTTGTAAATCTCATCAGCTGCCCGGAGGAGGAGAATGAAGAATGGGAAAATGCCATGCTGTTTTAAGCCAACATGGAGGTCAGCCACATGGCATACAGTCACCCACACAGCACGGAGGGGAGCTTTAGAGAAAGCACCAGACAAAGCATGCTTAACTTCTACCAAAGAAAGAGACAGAGAAAAGAAAATGGAAGTTACACTTTCTTTCAGAAAGGTGGGGCAGACACAGCATAAGCTCCTGGTGGCCTGTAAGGACTGCATTTGGGGGTAGGAAAAGTTTTATTATTATTTTTATTTATATTCATTAAGTTACTGTCAGTGTTGCTGCCATTTTCCTACATATTGTGTGTACTCTTAAGTTTCTTGGGTCTTTACGGAAACTCCCTTTGCTTATAATTATTGTGGATAAACAAGCCTGGGATTCTGGGGAATTGCCTACAGATGATAGCACATTCTAATTTTTCCCTGCTTCAGAAACAAACAAACAAACAAACATCTCGTTGTCTCCTCATTACCTCTTTTGTATGGAATACTTTACTGAATTATGGACTTTGGTGTATCCAGTTTTCTGCAATAAAAGTGTGACATGTAACATATGGAAGAATTTTGAAGACATTATACTAACCGAAAGAAAACTGTGATAAAAATACCAATTGCAGGGCTCCGAGTATAGTTCAATTATTGGTGACTTACCTACTGTGTCTGAAGCTCTGGGTTTGATCTCCAGCACCACAAAGTAGCAACAAATGAGGTAGGCTTTTATTTGTATAAATTTTCTCTATTTGGGTAATACACAGGGAATCTAGATTAGTGGTAGTCTATGGTAATAGATTAATGGAGGGTGTGGCATTTCTTTCCTAATTAGAATGATGACTGTCCCAATATGGCCATGGGTATCCTGCTATAAAAATACACTTAAAGCGTGCCAATTATAATCTAGATATGTTTGTGTTCACACATTTTCTTGAAAACGTCTCCCTTCTTGTTCAATAGAATTCAGTTTAGAATCCATATTTTTTCTTTTTTATTTATTCTTGTCTCTTATATTACATCTTACCTCAGTTTCCCCTCCCTCATCTCCTTCCAGTCTCGCCCCTTCTACTTCCCACTCCCACAGGTTCTGTGGCAGCTTTACCTCAGCACATCTAGCATGCAGGATAAATTGTAGGTCAAATGGTTTGTAGCTGGGTTGGTGTTCCAGTTCCTCGGGTGAAAGACTTGCCTGGTTACAGAATATAATCTGTTTAAGACTCTGTATCCCCCATTACTAGGAATCTTTACTAGGGGCACCCTCATACATTCCAGGGAGCTTCCATTAAACGAGGTTTCTACTTTGCCCCCCCCAAATGTCCCCAGTTCCAGTCATCCCTCCTCGTACTCCCATTTCCACTGCTGCCAACCCCTTCTGTTCCCATCCACCCCTGCCTCCAGTCTATCTGAAAAATCTATTTTATTTCTTCTTCCCAGGGAGATGCATGCATCCCCCATTGAGTCTTGCTTGTTACTTTGACTCTCTGGGTCTGTGGATTGTATATGATTATCTTTTACTTTATAGCTCATATCCTCAGAAGTGAGTCCATACTATTTTTGTCTTTCTGTTATTGGGTTATCTCACTCAGAATGATTTTTTTCTAATTCTATTCTTTTGCCTGCAAATTTCATGATGTATTTTTTTAACAGATGGGTAATACTCCATTGTGTAAATATACCACATTTTCTTTACCCATGTCTTGAGGGACATCTAGGTTGTTTCAGTTGCTTGGTCTTATGTTTTTTTTTTTGTTTGTTTTTGTTTTTCGAGACAGGGTTTCTCTGTAGCTTTGGTGCCCGTCCCGGAACTAGCTCTTGTAGACCAGGCTAGCCTCGAACTCCCAGAGATCTGCCTGCCTCTGCCTCCCGAGTGCTGGGATTAAAGGCGTGCGCCACCACCACCCGGCCTTGCTTGCTCTTATGATTAAAGCTACAATGAACATAGTTGAGCAAGTGTCTTTGTGGTAAGACTGAGGGTCCTTTGGGTATATGCTCAGGAGTGCTATAGCTTGGTCTTGAGGTAGATGGATTCCTGATTTTTCTGAGAAACCACCATACTAATTTCCAAAGTGGCTGTACAAGTATAAGATGGATTTTTCAGAGTTGTTTTGATTCGCATTTCTCAGATTTCTAAAAAAGTTGAACATTTCTTTAAGTGTAGGTGTTTATTAGCAATTTCAGTTTCTTCTGTCGAGAATTCTGTTTAGATCTGTACCTCATTTTTTAATTGGATTATTTTATTTGTTGATGTCTAGTTTCTTAAGTTCTTTACATAATTTTGAAAATTAGCCCTATCTTAAAGTTTCTATTGCTTTGAAGAGACACCATGACCATGGCAATTCTTATAAAGCAAAGACATTTAATTGAGGTGGCTTCCAGTTTCAGAGGTTTAATCCATTATCATCAGGGTGTGACTTGGTGGCATGCAGGCTGGGGAAGAGGTTCTACATCTTTACCCTTAAGCAAAAGGAAGTAGTCTGTGACATTGGGCATAGCTTGAACATAGGGGACCTTAAAGAACACCCCCACAGCGACATACTTCCTATAACAAGGCCATACCTACTCCAACAAGGCCACACTTCTTAATAGTGCCACTTTCTTTGGAGGCCATTTTCTTTCGAACCACCATTTTCATCCTTTGGAGGCCATTTTTTTCAAGCCCTCTTTCGGATGTGAAGATCTTTTCCTATTCTGTAGACTGCCATTTTGTCCTATTGTTGGTGTCATTTGTTTTCAGAAGCTTTTCAGTTTCATGAGGTTCCTTATATTAATTGTGGTTGTTAGTACTTTTACTATTGGTGTTCTGTTCAGAAAGTTTTCTCCTGTGTCAAAGCATTCAAAGCTTTTCATCAATTTCTCTTCTATTGAGTTCAGTGTATCTGGTTTTATGTTGAGGTCTTTGATCCATTTAGATTTGAGTTTAGTGCAGGATGATAAATATGTCTCAATTTACATTCTTATACATGTGGATATAAGTCAGATCAGCACCATTTGTTAAAGATTCTTTCATTTTCCAATGGATATTTCTGGCTTCTTTATCAAAAGATGGATGGTTTGTAGATTTGCTTCTGGGTCTTAGAGTCAATTCCATTGATCAACCTCTCTGTTTTTATACCAATACTGTGCAGTTGTTATTATAATAGCTCTCTAGTACAGCTTGAAATCAGGGATGGTGTTACCTCCAGAAGTTCTTTTATTATTCAGGATTGTTTTAGCTATCTTGTTTTGTTTTTCGATATAAAGTTGAACATTGTTCATTATAATATATCATTTTAATGGGGATTGCACTGAATCTGTAGATTGCTTTGGTAAGATAGAATCCTTATTTCTTTTTGTTTTTATTGAGAAAAGAAAAAAAAAACAAGTTTCCGCCTCCTCCCAGCCTCCCATTTCTCTCCCCTTCTTCCCACCCTTCGCCCCCTCAACCCACCCCTCCTCC
>NC_022026.1:25356749-25361145 GCF_000317375.1 Microtus ochrogaster
AAATCCTTATTTCTTAATGTGGTATCATGTGCCTCAGACTGGTCTTGAACTCACTAAAGTTGGAGAATGTTCTTGAATTCAAACCTTCCTACTTTTATCTCCAAGTGTTGGGATTAAAATTGTGTACCACCACATTATATCTTGAACTAAACTTTTTAGTTCTTTATAATGCTACCATATGCTCTCTATATTATATGCTACCATTATTTTAGTATGATGATAGCCAAGTGCGGGACTTGGATGTCTTCATTTCCTCAGTTGAATTTTATTTTTCCTTTGCATTCTTTGAATAAATATGGCTGCCATTTACCATAGTTTACTCTCTCTACAGCATGTTCCACATATTGGAATAACCCCTTTGTTATAGCTCA
This sequence comes from Microtus ochrogaster, assembly GCF_000317375.1. Lineage (NCBI taxonomy): Eukaryota > Metazoa > Chordata > Mammalia > Rodentia > Cricetidae > Microtus > Microtus ochrogaster. The sequence continues at coordinate 25,357,121 of NC_022026.1, forward strand.
GTCTTTCTGCTATCAGGTGTCCGAACCTGAAGCCACAAAATTTTGTTTGACTGTTATTTCACTAAGTGTGGTGGCTATATATTTCTGATTTCTTATCCATATCCTTATTTACATGTAATTCATGTTCATTGTATTCCTATGTTAAGAAAATTATACATATACATGCATATGTATAAATAATTATCATTAGTATCTGTAAGTCTTTGACTGTAGGCCCCTTATGGATACGAAAGTCTACATTTTTTGTTATCTCTTGTATATGAAATAGTATAGTATTCATACAAACCTATGCATGCCATTATTTATACTTTAAATCATCTCTAGAATTCTTACAGTACATAGTATAATTTAAGTCCTATGTAATTAGTTGTTCCTTTGTATTGTTTAGCAATGACAAGGGAAAAGTGTGCATAAGTTTGATACAGATGCAATTTCAGTGAATATTTCTGGTTCAGAGTGGATTAACTCCACATGGAATCCATAGATACAGCGTTCTTTGTATATGCATGTAGTAATTTGAATAAAAATGGCCCATATACTTGTTGTAAAAGCCTGCTTGTTTGTTCCCGACTGCTCAGCCCCAAAATAATCACACAGAAACTATATTATTTACAATACTGCTTGGCCAATAGCTTAAACGTATTTCTGGCTATCTCATATCTTAATTAATTCATCTCCATTAATCTGTGTATCACCATGAGGCTGTGGCTTACTGGGCAAACTTATGGTGTCTGTCTCCGGTGGGGCTACATGGCTTCTTGATTCCGGCTTCTTTTTCCCAGTATTCAGTATAGTCCCCCCTCCCCCCAGCTTAGCTAAGTTCTGCCTTGATATAGGCCAAAGCAGTTTCTTTATTTATTAATGGTAATCATAACATGCAGAGGAGAATCCCACATCACATAGTCTTATACATTTTAATGATTGGTTGTTAGGGAGTTGTTATGGGAGCTTGATCTATTTAACCAATGGCATTTGGGGTAACAAGCCCTATGGGCATGGTTTTCTCTGAATACATGACAAGATAAAACTGAGGGGAGGGTTGTCCAGTCTCTCTCTTGGGTGCTTAGAGCCAGTGCAAGCAGTGGAGAAGCACTTGGTCCTCTTTACCCTTCGATAGAATGGCAGAACACCAGCAGCTGGATGAGCAGTGGTGTCTATTTTGTTCTGTATTTGTGAGTTTGTTTTTCCATTTTACCCCTTAATAAATTGTTAAATAGATTTTTGTGACTTATCACTTCACCTGGAACCCAATGTGGTCTGATCCCAAATGACTGAGCTGAGGCCTACTGCCACACATGGCCAACCTGCTCTTTACCAGACAGAAAAGCCTCTGGCTACAGGGAGTGGCACTACTTGAGAGGGATTAGGAGGTGTGACCTTGTAGTAGGTGTGGCCTTGTTGGAGGAAGTATGTCACTGGGGGTAAACTTTGAGGTTTCAGAAACCCATGCAAGGCTCAGAGTATTTCTTTTCCTGCTGCGGGAATATCTGGATGTAGAATTTTCAGTTATTTCTTCACCACCATGTTTACCTGTGTGCTTCCATGGTTCCTGGCATGATGGATAATGGACTATACCTTTGTCTTCGTTAGGGTTTCTATTGCTATGAAAAGACACTGTGATCACAGTAATTATTACAAAGGAAAACATTTAACTAGGGTGACTTGTTTACAGTTCAGAGGTTCAGTGCATTATCATCATGGTGGGACATGTCAGGAAGCAGGCAGATATGGTCCTGGAGAAGTAGCTGAGAGTCCTACCCCTTGCAGGCAAGAGGAAGTGGTCTGACACTAGGTGGTATCTTGAACATGTATGAGACTTCAAAGCCTATCTCCACAGTGATACACTTCTTCCAGCAAGACCACACCTCCTAATAGTGCCACTCCCTTTGCATAGGGCATTTTCCACATTCCGCTCCCTGGGCCCCAAAGGCTTGAACTCATATCATAATGCAAAATACATTCACTCCAACCTCAAAAGTCCCCAAAGTCTGTAACACTCTCAAACTTATTTAAAGTCTAAAGTTCTAAGTCTCTTCTGAGATTCATAAAATCTCATAACTGTAATCACCTGTAAAATCAAAATCAAAAAGCAGATCTCATACTTCTAAAATATAATGGACATAGGATATACATGATCATTCTAAGACACAGGGAAGGGAGCATAGTGAGGAAATACTGAACCATAGCAAGACTGAAAACCAGCTGGGCAAACTCCAAACCTCCATTTCCATGTCTGTTGTCAAAAATGATCTTCAGATCTCCAACTCCTTTCAGCTTTGTTGACTATAATGCATTTCTTTCCCTTGGGATGGTTCCACTCTCTGTTAGCAGCTGTCCTTGGCAGATAACCCATGACTCTGGCATTTCTAGTATCTTGAGGTTTCCAAGACAATCCAGGCTTCACCTTCATAGCTTCATGAAATGGCCCCGATGGGCCTTCATTCAGGGACACCTCTGACACATACCTGGACAGCTTTCCTTAGGCATGGAAGCAAATACCATAACTCCTTTCTTCTATCCTTGATTCCAAAACCAGATCCATGTGATTCAAGCTTCCAATTTCTGCTGTTTACTGGGACTAAAATATGGCCACCTCATTCAATTACATCTTCACCAGCTTTCTGTTTTCCATGATTTTCTTCACTGCCTAAGCTTCTAAGTTCTAAGTTCTAGAACTTGCTCTGTAGACCAGGCTGTCCTCATAGTCAGGGATCTGCCAGCCTCTGCCTTCTGAGTGCTGGGATTAAAGGTGTATGCCAACACACCTGGCTCTAAGCTTGTCTTTAATTTTTTTCATATATTGGAAACTTAGCTGGGGGGTGTTGTTGTACTGAGGTCACCGTTCCTTTTTTCACACTTATTAATCTGTTTATCTCCTTGAACACGTCCTACTTTTTGGCACTCCTTTTCTCCTTAAATTTTACATTTGGAAATTTACCCTGCTCAGCTTGCTCGTTTTCATTATAAATCTTCATTAGAGTTAAACCTAGTAACTACATAACAGAGTCTATACTAGGCCATTTTGAGATTTTTCCTTGCCAGTAAAATTAATCTGAAACTCTTCACTTTAGCCTTAGGCAGACATAGGCAAAAGGCACCCACGTTCTTCACCAAAATATCTGCAGAATGATCTCTAGGCCCCATATTAATATTTCTTCTCCTCTGAAACTTCTTGAGGTAGTCCTCACGGTTTATCAAATTGGACTCAGCATTGCTCTCTTCCATACTCCTACTAGTATGTTCCATTAAGCAGGGCTTATTCCATGCAAAGAACCAAAGTTCGAGTTCTGCAAACAAAAACATGTTCAGGCCTATCACAGTAGTACTCAAGTCCCTGGTAATAACACCTGTCTTGGGGTTTCTGTTGCTATGAAGAAACAACATGACCATGACAGCTCTTTTTTTTTTTTGAGGACACATTCCACATTTTATTTACATTTTAAGACTAACTTTGATCTGAAATCACATATCCATACACCTATTTCCTTTTCGTTGCTTCACTTAAAACCTCTGAGCATGTTTTATTAAACAAAGACTGTAAACAAATATTTATCATGTCTGTTACATGGAGCAAACGGGAACAGCTTTTAACAGAGATTCATCAATACCCCCAAACATCTTTTTATTATAAATACAGGTATCAAAACAATCCTGAAGCTATTTTTGTTGCTATAGTAGTCAGCACCCAAACCTGCACTGCTTCGAGTTAACACAACTGTGACTACTCATTATACCTGCTTCTTTAAACAGTTCGCTGTAGTCTAAGGACGATGGATAAAGCATGCCATTTCTGCTCTTCCTTCTTGAGACTTTATTGTTCAGAAAGACAAAAGTTTCCACTGCCATCTGACACTCTTTTGCCGTTATCTTGTCTTGAAAACCTGAATTCAATTTTGAATACTTCAGGCTCATGTTTAAATGACAGTGCTTTAAGAAGAGAAAGAAAAATTGTGCTGCACTTGTTACCTGAAAACATAATAGGTGTACATATATTAAATATATTCTTACAACTGTCCAGGTCATGT
>NC_022026.1:25361775-25363975 GCF_000317375.1 Microtus ochrogaster
AGTGTGCAGGCAGACATGGTGCTGGAGAAATAGCTGAGAGTCAGTCCTGCATCTTACAGGAAACAAGAAGTGGTCCGCCACTGGGCCTTTTATTGAGCATATATGAGTCCTCAAAGCCTGCCTCCACAGTGACACATTTCCTCCAACAAGGCCACACCTACTCCAACAATGGCACACCTCCTGATAATACCACTCCCTTTGGGGGCCATTTCTTTTCAAACCACTACAACCACTGAAACGGTAAACCAGCCCCATTTAAATGCTTTGTTTTCTAAGAGTTGCTATGGTCATGATGTCTCTTCATAATCACTAAGGCAACACATACATATTTGGAGAGAGCAAAAGAGACTTGTATGTCAGTATGCATTCTAGCAATGTAAAATGCGAACTAGGGAGTGTTATAATGCGCATGTGTAATATTGGACTGGACAGTGAACAGGGAGATGAGAGAAGGACGTATAAAGGGGGTTTTAGAGAAAATTGACACTTTGAATGTAGATAGTGGATATTAGTATTGTTTCAAATTAAAACATCAGTTCTGATTTTATTATTATGTTACTATTATTATTATTTTATTATTTGATTATTATTTCTGTACTGTTATTCAAAAGAATATCTTTTCTGAGAAATGCACACTAAAATATTTAGGAGGAAAGTGATTATAATGTCTGCAATACATTATCAGGAAAAAACTATTTGTTGTGGATATGATAGCACATGCCTATAATCGCAGAATTTAAGAATCTGAGATGGGGCCAATGATCTTGAAATTATACTGTGCTCTATAGTAATACTCTGTGTCCAGTGGAATATAGCAGTGCATGTGTATAATCCCAGTACGTGAAGATAGAAGCAGGAGAATCACAGGTTCAAGATCATTGTTGACTATGTAGCTTATATAGGCAAATCCGGCATACATGAGACTGTCTAAAAAAATCCCCCCAAAAACCCCAAAATAATTGTATATGTTTACATGTTCATATGTACTACACAGAGAAAATGAAGAAACTGTATATTTTTTATATAATGTTAAAGGGCACAGTAGGAATTCTTTGGCTGTTTCTTAACTTTCATGTAAATTTGAAATATTAGAAACTACAGCCAAATTCTTTATATTGTCAACTTTTCAGTTTACCTTGAAGAAGTGATTTAGATAAAATTAGATTTTAAATGTTTTCCTTTCATAATCATTGCTTCAAAATTGTAGTTTTTGAACTTAGCTGATGTACCAAATTTACCTGTATTTATGAATCCATTTCATCATCAGTATCTGACATCATCAGTCTGTTTTTACTGTTCATCCTCTTTAGTTGTAAGTAAACCATTTCTAATTCAAGTTCAAATATACTCTTTGATTCTTTGAAGCTTCCTGGTGAAGGCTCAGTTGTTAATGCTACGGAACAATTTACTTTTTTATTATCTTTTATTTTTGGGATTGCAATATAATTAAAAACATTTATTCCTTCCCTTTACTCCCTCCAAACCCTTCCACATACCCCACTTAGTCTCTTTTAAAATCATGGCTTCTTTTTTCATTCATTAATTTGTTGTTATGTGCATATATGTATATACATGTATAGTCCTTGAAATAAGCTGCTCAGTCTGTATGGTGCTACTCATATATTTGCTCTCAGGGCTGACCAGTTGGTATTGGATAACCAATTGATGTGCTATTCCCTGGGGAAGACCATTTCTCCTGCTCTCAACATTCCATAGTTGCCTGTAGTTATTTGGATAGGTTGAAACATTGTGACTTTAATCCTGTTCACTTTCGCATGTCTATTGCTGTTGTCCTTGTTCAGTTCATGTGTAGGCATTCATGTTGGTAAGACTTGATGGGTGTTGCTTTTGACATTACTAGGTGACACAATCAAAATAAACTTTCTGATACTCTGGCTCTTAACAATGTGTCTGTCCCCTCATCCCCCATGATCCTTAGGTGCAGGACTTATGATTGTAAATGAATCCATGGGAAGTCGGCCCCAAAATTCTGCATGTTGATTGGTTGTGGTCTTCTGTAATGGTCTCCATCTGTTGCAAATACAATTTTCTTTGATGATGGATGGGAACTCCACTTATCTGTGGATATAAGGACAAATATCTGAAATGTAGTTAAGGGTTATTGGTTTAATAAAACAGTGGTTGCAAATTCTCCTCCAAGTTTCATGACTTCACTAGCTCTAGTTTTCACTACTGGGCA
>NC_022026.1:25364913-25377217 GCF_000317375.1 Microtus ochrogaster
GAGGTGAAAAATAATGACATCTTGAATTTTGCATGCAAATGGATGGAAATAGAAAACACTATTCTGAGTGAGGTAACCCGGACCCAAAAAGATGAATATGGTATGTACTCACTCATAATTGGTTTCTAGCCATAAATAAAGGACTTTGAGCCTATAATTTGTTATCCTAGAGAAGCTAAATAAGAAGGTGAACCCAAAGGAAAATGTATAGTTATTCTCCTGGATATTGGAAGTAGACAAGATTGCCAGGCAAAAATTGGGAGCTTGGGGGGTGGGGGTAGGGTGGGGGTAAGGGGAGATGGGGAGAGATAAGGGAGAAGGGTAGAATGGGGAGAGCTTGGGGGAATGGGACCGTGGGGATGGAGGAAGGATGGATTTATTTATTCTTAACTAGGGCTCATGTCCAATTAGAAAATTGTTGATTACTTCCAAGGATTATATGCCACTGTCACACCCTTAGGGTTACTGTGCCATGCTGGTCTTTTATGTGGTTCATAGGAGTCATATCTGTGTAGCACTATTAGACAATTTCCTCCTTTGGAAACTTGTGATAAGTGCTTTCTGGTACCATGAAAACTAGTCCTCAGGGGAGGGGGCAACATATGCATGCCAGTTCCAGTCAGGGACTTCTCGGCCAGAATTTACTTTTGATTGTAAACTATTAATAAAATGTTCAGTACCATTTATAGTAGCTGCTACTATTATGTCCAGATATTTTGAATACCTCTTGAGAATAATTATAAAATGACTATCATGTGTTAATATTGTATTCTTCCTTGTTGACATAGAATTCGTATGCTAAGCATTTTTAACGTGAGCAGCTGAGTAGCATTTAGCACAACAGCAGTGCTCTCTAGGCATCATGCCTATCTAATTTCAAAACGTTTCCATTGCTCTTGGAAGTCAGTGTCATACCAGTTGAACAGTTTGGCTTTTTCCTTTCCCTGAGAGCCATTGATCTTTTTCTTTTTTGGTAACTATTTTGTTGTTTTTAGACAGGGTCTCTCTTGGGAACCCAGGTCTTGTCTTAAATTCATAGCAGTGTTCCCACCTAAGCCAACCCAGTGCTAGGAATATGGATATGAGTTACAAAGCTTGTATTATTTCTGCTCTTGTGATTTCTCTTGTCTCAATATTCTAGAACTTGATTGTGGCATGATTAATAAAAACTCAGAGAGAGAAATTGGGGTTCAACCTGAAGATCAAAAATGCAAAACGGCCAGCTCTTATCTCAACCTCAGTCCGAAATGGTGATCCTGACTCCCAGTATCTCAGAATGAGACTCTGTCTGGGAACTGTCTCCTCCCATTTTATATTCCTCTCTAGGGCTGGGATTAAAGGTGTGCACCACTACCACCTGGTTTCTATGCAAACTAACATGGCTACTGGGATTAAAGGTGTTTGTCACCACTGGCTGGTCTGTAAGGCTAACCATTGGGGCTGTTTTACTCTCTAATCTTCAGGCAAGCTTTATTTATTAAAATACAAATTAAATATCACTACACCTGATGATTTATATAGATGAATTATGCAATGGTGTATAACAGTTTCCTTTCACTTAGAATATTGCTTATGAATTTCATGTACTTATTCGCATACTTAGTATTTCATATTTTATGATTGATCTAATAATGCCTGGGTATGCTGTGAAGATTCTACATGGTCAAATGCCGACCAAAGCCAAAGTACTTTAGCCTATTTTTAGTCCCTTTGAAAGACATTCATTGTCCACCCCTAAATCTAACCTAATACCTTTGTGACTGTCAAAACCTTTAAAATGTATTCTTAGTAAGCTGTCAACTTCCTCCAATTCAAAAGCTAAGAATGTGCTCAGATAGCATCTGAGGGCTGTAAAAGATTTCCCTTGTTTGGTATGTCCCAGCCACCTGACGCTTCCTCCAGTGTATTTGAAGTGTGACGATTTATGAATTTCTCTGTTGTGTCATTCCAATAACTTTATGGAAATGTTATCATGTTGTAACTTGGCATTTAAAGTAACCAAAATTGATATTCTTGGTCTGTGGTCATTGATATTTCACTCCAGAATAAATGATTTCTTATTTCTTTTGAAGTGAGAGCTGTGTTTTTGAATCGACACATCCATGATAAGCACTTGAGCTGTCTCTACCTTTCAGTGCTTGTTACTAGTGTGTGTGTGTGTACTCGTTTGCATCCCAGTTTCACTTCATGAAAATTTGATTATTGTATGAGTGCTGTATAGTATAGGTGTGAGATATATGTTTCCATTTGTGTGAGTGTGCACATGGATGTCAGAAGAGGATGCCTAGTGTCCTTCTCTGTCACTCTACCTTATTCCAATTCTCTCATTGAACTTGGAGCTAGGATTCCAGACAACAAGGTTCAGAAGTCCTCCTGTGTCCATCCACTGCCCACAGTTTTGGGATTACAGACACATATGTTTACACCCAGCTTTTATGTGGCTTCTGGAGCTTTGAACTTAGGTTCTCATGCTTTTGAGGCAAGCATTCTTACCTACTTAGCTCTCCTCCCCCATTTCACTATATATCTAGGAATTGATTTGCAGGGTCACATGTTAACTTGGTGTTTTGCTTTTTAAAGGACTTGTTAGTGCTTTGCATAGGAGCTGAGCAATTTTATGTCTATGATTTTGTGCATCTTTTTATGCTTTTTATCTTTTTATGTGCTTGATAACTATTAGCATATCTTCTCTCCACTTGTAACATGAAGAGCCAGGCCTGCTTGTTGGGGTTCCTGTCCTGCCCAGTACCCCACAACTGTTAAGCCCCAAAGAAAATCACACAAAAGTCTCCATAAATTATAAGCTGATTGGCCCATTAGCTCTCACTTGCTAACTCTCACATCTTGATTAACCCATTTTTCTGATCTATGTTGGCCATGTGGCTCAGTACCTTTTTTCAGTGGGGCAGATCACATCCTGCTACTTCGGTAGTCTGAGCAGGAGTGGGAGGAATCAACTTCCTCCTTCCCAGAATTCTCCTGTTCTCATTACATCATTTCTGCTTCCTGTCTGGTTTTCCCACCTACATTTCCTACCTGGCCAATCAGCATTTATTTGTAACATGATTGACAGAATACAAACAATTCTCCCACACCACTTCCCCATCTTGAGCCACATGGCTAACATAGATCAGAAAAATGGGTTAATCAAGATGTGAGAGTTAGCTGGAGAGAGGCTAGAGCTAATGGGCCAATCAGCTTATAATTTATGGAGACCTATGTATGATTTTTCTCTGGGACTAAACAGCTGGGGGTACTGGGCAGGACAGAAAACCCCAACAAGCAGGCCCCCCTTGATGTTACATCCACTCTCCAAGTTTAGATTTTTTTCAACAGGAATTTAAGCAGTAGGGCATATATGAAAGACTATGATGGTAAGAAAAGTTCTATTTGTAGAGAAATCTGAACCTTCAGGTTAATGGCTTCATACTACTGTGAATAATATATCTGATTGTTAATTTAATGCACACTGGTTAAAACTTTGGCAAACATCTCATGAATTGTTCTGAGCCATGTTCATTAGAATCTGCCACTCAAAATATAATGATAGTTATTTTGACTATTTACAAGGGATTTGGAAAGGTTAATCTATGTAGCGATATTTTTGATGAATCAATTATTTAAATTGTATGAATTTGAAATTTGAAGCTGCAGGTGCCAGGAGTTAGTTATTTTCTGGAGTGATTTTGGCAGAACCTTTAGCATACAGTTCTCAACTATGGCTTTGTTATTCTTCACAATGGTTTTCCTAAATTTGAGGAATGTGCCAAGTAGCTGCAGGGCCTCATTATGCCTTTCATGGGTGTTTGGGACTTTTTGTGTTCTATTACAATTATTCCTCTATAAAAAAAATAGTCAAATCTCTTCCAGAAACATTAAAAATTTGAATTTGAGACATTCATTTAAATATGATTCTTATATAAGCTACAGTGTATTCCTATTTTATTTGGATTTTAAAAAGAAATTAGCACATTACAGGAAGACTATAAAAAGTATCAGGTGACCTAGATAGTGTACCTACTATGTATAGTGGATTTTAGTTCTACATTTCTACTTATTATCTCATCATACTGTGGATTCTTTTGAGAGTTTTATCTTTGCTATGTAAATTCTTAAGAATAAGGTGCTCCTTACAATGATTTTTGTAATGTCTATTTTATATGATGCAATCTAAATGAATTAACCTGTTTTCCTTCATTCCATCAGAGAGCCAAGGCTTTTTTAAGGTCCTAGGTTACTCCATTTTATTTTCATTTTCCTTCTTACATATGGACCATTACTGATTAATCTCTTATGTGCTGGAACAACCTTGGTCTAGACCTTTAATTTGGTTAAACAGTTTTTGGGTAAATCTGGGAATGAATGGTTACTTCTTTAATCATTTGATTTCTAGTGATAGCACTGGTAAACATAATAACCCTAGTAGGCTAAAAAATTAAAATAGCCACTATTCCAAACACAGCTATAGACAGTGTGGGCAAGGAGAACAGACCAGATTTGACGACTTAGTGGCTAATTCTTCATTTTTCATCTGTGTTGGGCAAGTTTAATATTCTTTCTGTGTTTTTTGTTTCATTTTTTAAAAATTACTTAGTTTTAGTTAATGTACTTGTTAGGATTTTTTTTTCCTTTTTCTTTATTCTTCTCTCATATATTACATTCCAACCATAGTTTCCCCTTTTTCCTCTCTTCCCAGTCCCTCCTACCACCTCCTCTCTTCCTCAGATCCACTCCTCCTCTGTTTCCCTTCAGAAAAGGGCAGGCCTCCCAGGGATATGAACCAAACATGGCATAACAAGCTTTAATAAGACTAGGCGGAAACCTTGGTATCAAGGCTGGATGAGAAATCCCAATAGGAAGAAAAGAATCTCAAAAGCAGGCAAAGAAGTCAGACATACTCCCGCTGTTTGGAATACAAAATCCCCGAGCTAAACACCTACAGCATATGTGCACAAGCCCTAGTGGAGACCCACGCAGGTTCTGTGATTGTCACTTTAGTCTCTGTGAGCCTCTAGGAGCCCCAGTTAGTTGATTTTGTGGGTCTTGTTCTCCTGATGTCCTCGACCCCTCTGGTTCCTACTTCTCTGGGTTCTCTGAGCTCTGCCTAATGTCTGGCTGTGGGTCTCTGTAGCTGCTCCCATCAGCTGCTGCAGGAAGCCTCTCTGATGGCAGTTGGGCCGGGCACAGACCTAATGAATAAAGCAGAATCATTTCATTAATTTTTAAAAATATTTTTTGGGCCAGTTTTGTCTTTGGTTCTTTCCTATGTCTCTGGGCTGTCCTTCATCTGGTTCCTGGCCCTCCAGCCAGTGGCAAGCAAGGGCTCCCTCTCATGGAGTGGGCCTCAAGCTAGACAAGTCATTGATTGGCCACTCCCACAAGCTCCGAACCACTGCTGCCCCAGCACAACTTGCATGCAGTGCAGGTTGTGGGTTGTAGGGTTTGTGGCTGGGTTGGTGTCTAGTCCCACCCACCCCTGGGAGTCTTGCCTGGTTACAGACGGCCAGTTCAGGCACCATGTCCTCCATTTACTAGGAGTACTGGTTAGTTTTATTGTCAACTTAGCACGAACTGGGGAACCTCAACTGAGGATTGACCTAGGTAAGACATGTCTGTGGCATACTTTCTTGATTGCCACTAGATGTGTAGGGCCCAGCCCAGTGTGACAGGCACTATTCCTAGGGAGATGGGCCTAGGCTGTAGAAGAAAGATATCTGAGCATGAGGTAGAGTAAGCAAGTTAGCAAGCCGCATTGCTCTATGGTTTCTGCTTTCTCACTTGCTTTGGTTTCTGTCCTGGCGACCCTCAGTGATAGACTGTGGCCTGGAAGTGTAAGCCAAATAAATCCTTCCTTCCCTCAAGTTGCTGTTAGTGAGGGTGTTTTTTTTTTAATCACAGAAACAGAAAGCAAGCTAGAACAATTAACATGCAAAATAATGGGTTTCTTCATGAGATTTTTCATACTTGATGTCATTTTAATTGCTCATTCTATCCCATTACTGTTTTTTTTCTTTGTCCCTCCCACTGTTCTTCCTTTCTCCCTTCAAATAGTACTCCTCCATGTGAGAGAAAACATACACGGTTTGTCTTTATCCCCCATTGCCTTCTCATTTCCTCTTTCTCAGCCTTCTCTCTCCAGAGAGTCCCTTTTCTGCTTTCATGGTATGTGTGCCACACGTAAGAGAAAACATGCTTACTCAAGTGGGGCTTATTTCACTTAACACGATTGGAAGTTCCACCCATTTCCCTGCAAGTCATGTAATTCCAGTCTTCTTGTTTTATATTAACTTCTCAAATCTCATTGCGTGTCCTTATCTTCCATCATTGGCATTTTTGAATCAGTGACGTTCCTGCCTCCCATCCCATCGAGTGTCTCCTGGCAATCTCCTTTAAAATCTTCCTCTTTATTCACGCTATAGTCATAGTCCTAATCCTTTCATCTTTCTTGCCAAGCATAGAGAAAACAGGTCTTTGGATTTCCTTGCTGAGGAGTGTTGCTCAAGTCATAAGCATAAGACCTCACTTAGACAACGAGTTGCTTAGAAAGCTCTGGTTCCAGGAACGTGCACCACGAATTGTATTTATAGACATTAACATTTTACATAGTCATGGAGTTTAATCAAATTGATTTTTAGCTTAGGGGTGGTAATTTGCCAACTCTGAACATAAGTAGGAATTATCAAAACATGTATAAATCCCAGAATCATAATTGGACTAATGAAAGAAAGTTTCAGAAGGATTTATATGTTCTATTATCATTTCGGGACAGTTTAAAGATCTGAAATAAATAAAATATTGTGCATGCATGTGCGGTGCACCTCACGAATCATCAGTACTGAATTCCTGTACCTATTGATAGGGACTCTCTTTGAGTGGAAGGGAGTCAGTCCCTAGACTGCATCAATTTAATTATAGTAGTTAACTTCTTTAAGTTTATGATTAAAGATTATATCATTTAACAGAATGATTTGGCAGAAATAGGTTATGAAGTTATCTTTAGCTAGCTGCCTTTAAGAAAGGTTTTCTCTTTATACTTGAAATATTTTACAGATTAATAAGACGCCTTATTATCATAAGTCAAACAAAACATATTTGTAGATTGAATCTGACCAAGATACTATCTTTACCACCTTGCTAGCATTCTGTGTGGTAGAAAATGAGGTGTCTTTATGTCAACAAGTTGGAATCTATTCCATATGTATCTGGAGGCTATTAATGCAATAGTTCAGGATGAGTGATCTGGATTTTAACCAACATGTAAGCTGGTTTTCATCAACCTTTATATATTTACTTCCCTTTGCAAAGTCATTGCATAACTTCTTGACAATATATACATATTACAGTTACTTCTCTATGACCCTGTCTTCTATCATACTTAAATTAAGTTTTTCTATTCCCCTCTTGGCTTCATGGACTCATATACAGACTCAGCTTGTTCTGATTAGATCTAATTATTTCATAATCCAATTGACCACTTCTATTTATCATAGAAGGCTGTTCTCAGATTTGCCGCTGGCTATCTCGATACTATGTTAGGAACCTTGGAAAGCATTGTGCCTTTCTAATAAATAATATGATGTTCCATAATCATTGTCTGTCTTGTGCCAAGATCAAGGCTGTCATGCTTTTCGGTTAACCTTGAACCCACTTAGTTATGAATTATGAAATGATTCATGTATTGAACCTCCACAGGGCAGAGATTTTATTTGACTTACTATATATTTTTAGCTTCTTGAAATAGTGCTTGGAACAGAATAACTACTACATATGTGGTGAGTAAATGTATCATTAATGATGTTCTTCTTCTCAGTGGACACAGTTTTAACTGTGGTCTCCAGGGGATATGGAGCTAGTCTTGATGCAGTTTGGATACCACAGTGAGAGAGGGAAACGTTCAGAATTCTGAGTTTGTGATTAATGAACTTGGAGTTTCACCCTAATTTTCTTCTTTAATTATAATTTGATTTTTTTGATTTCCCAATGATTCTGTCTTATTTTTTTCAAATTCTGAATGCTTAAATGCCAACTTATAGTTCCATTCAATAATGGAACTATAATTTAATAATAACTCTCTGTGTATCTGTGCAAACATCTTTCATATTTAATTCCTATATCTGTGCTTTGTCATTTCAGTGTTGATTTTAGCACATTACACGCAGTCATCATTGCCTATACTAGAACATGCTTAGTTAGTTGAATTTCCGAAAGATTAAAAAGAAATTGTATTTCTTCTTCACCAAATTCCTGAAAATATGTCTCTCATATACCTTGAAGGTCTCCAGATCTCCTTCAGGTTTGGTAAATAGAGAAACTAGCAAGACATAGCACACAGTTATTCCCGTGGCTGTAATTTATTATGGTCAAAAGACAAAGGAAAATTAGAAAAGAGGAAACATGTATGTGGTAGAATCCAGAAGAAGAAAAGGCACAAGCTTCCAGGAACCTTCTTCTAGGAGAGGTACCCAAGACCCAGACAGTTCCTCTAATATTGGTTGTGATAGACACATACTGTTTTCACATGCTTTGCATGGTTTGATAGCCAGAAACTGATTTGCTAAGTCTTTTATCAGGGCAGGCTGTGAAAGCTACTTCTGCCCAGCACATGCACAAACTATACAGCCTCAAAAAAAAAGCAGGTCCTCAGCATAATCTGTAGTATACAAGAAACCCAGAAACAGTGAAGGAGCCACTTTATAGATTCTAACAATGTCAGGGACCCTTGCAAATTCCGAGTTCCCAGGGCCCATTTTGCAAGGAAACCTTCCTTAGAACAATGGTCTCTGGCCTGCTTTGTTTGCTGAAGTGGTTATTCCCGTAGAATGAAGCTACATTAACATGTTACTTGTCTCCAGGAAAAAAAACCTTCTAACTACACTGAAATTTTCATAAAATAAAGTAATACTACGCAATACTGTCATGTTGTAACTCTGTCCAGGGCTGTGTTCTTATGTTGTCAAAATTATATATCTGGAAATTATTATTACCTTCTAATAGCTATTGATAAAAAGTAATTCTCTTGCCATCATTTTCCTTTCAGATAGTCTCAGTGTGACTTGCACTGGCTCATCTCTTCCCCTTTCTGCTAGTGATTACATCCTCTCCTAGCCATTTGGGCTCACCTGTGGATGGGCCTTTGTTACCATTTTTCATAGCTGAAGAAATTCACTTTTATTCTGTTGTCACTTGCTATGTTTTTATGATCCTCTGCAGCCTAAGCATCTTCAGTTCTCTTCCTTTATCACCGAGTATGGCTGAAATCCTTGCTCTGATATCTTTGCTCTAGAGCTTCATTCCAATCTACTTCATATTCCACCACAGACGCTACTGTAAATATTAGCATATGATTTTTAAAGTTCCTATTGATAGCCAGAGTTGGTTAGTTTGCCATCCTTGCAGTTAGGTCATGTGTGAGAACTAAGGTATCACATCAAAGAATATTAAAATATCTATTGCTAGCAAAGCATAGTGGCACACCTTTACTCCCGGCACGTGGGAGGCAGAGGCAGGCAGGTCTCTGAGTTTGAGGCCAGTCTGGTCTGCATAGGGAGTTCTGGGACAGCCAGGACCATATAGAGAAATCAAGAAAAATCAAATAAAACAATTATCTTCTTATTTACTGAGGTAGACTTGAAAGTTCCAGAATTTTTCTGAAGAGCACAGATTTCCTTAGTAAAAGAGATCTTTCAAATTTTAATCCAGAGCAAAGAAACTTATCTGTAAGTGAACTTCGTAAAAAGAAAGTTTGTTCCATGTTGAGTCTTCAAAAGATAAGAGAACACAGAGTTATCCACTCACAAATTCGGAGAAACTAAGCAATTTAAATAATTTGATATGACAAAAAGATCATTGCAAGAGAATAGATACTAAGGGCAGTGACAAACTCATTCCGAGTTTTGAAAATTGTTGAATTTAACCACTATTATTTTGAATACACACACACACACACACACACACACACACACACACACACACAAAGGGAGATAGATTATAATTACACCATTCTCCCTTTTCTTTGCTGCTATAGTCCTTCCCATTTATCTCTTTGTTCTTTTTCAAATTAAGAACCTCTTACTTATTGTTACACACATGCATATCTACCCAGACACACACACATACACACACACACACACAACCAAATATAATAAACCTTTTCAGTCTTTATAATGTTGCATGTATGTGTGTTTTCGGGGCTGATCGTTTGGTATTGGAAAGCAGCTAGTGTTCTTGTCCCACTTCCAGCCCTCCTTAGTTCTTTGGCTAGGGTTGAGGCCTTCTGAGCGTCCCGTCTTCCATTAGCATGGCTTTTGTGCCATCCTTGTTCAAGTCTTACTTAGGTAGCTGTGTTGTTGAGAGTTGATGGGTGCAGCTGCCCTGATATTTCAAGGAGATGAATTTTCATAGCAGACGTCCTGTTCCTTTAGCACTTATAATTGATTCACCTCCCTCTCCCAAACAGATCCTTGAGTCTTAGGTGTAGGAGTTGTGTTGTAGATGTGTCATTTAGGGGTGAGCTGCCCAGTTCTGCATTTTGATTGATTGTGGCTTCTGTAATGGTCTCCATCTGTTGCAAAGAGAATTTTTCTTGATGACGGGTGAGAACCAATACTTTTCTGTGGGTATAAGGACAAATATTTAGAAAGGCAGGAACTAGGCTAGTTTAGTAAAGTGATAATTGTAGGTTCTCCTCCAAGGTCCGTGACTTTACCAATCTTGGGTAGTTGACCAGGTTTCTGCTATCAGGTAGGATGTCCCTCTTGTTGAATAGGTCTTGAATTTTAGAGAGCAGTTGCTTACCACCAAGGTATACTTGCCACTGTTGCAAAGTTAATTATCCTGACATGCTGGACAGTGTTGTAGTTCATAGACACAATACCTGGGTAATACTATTAGTTGTTTCCTTCCTTTGGAAGCATGCATGGTTCCTTCTTGGACCATAAAAGCATATACAGGAAAGAGGCTTTTAGGACAAATCCATTCCTGGTCTTCTGAGTCTTGTGTATGAAGTACATGGTACCTTTACCTTTCACCTCTGGGGGCAGTTCACCAATCACAGCAGCGATAGCATCTACTGTTTTGGGAGTCTCACGGAAATCTCAAAAGAGGTCTTCTTATGCCTGGTGTTAGGTTTTTTGTTTTGTTTTGTTTTGGATAGTCTGTGGCTCTTCGGGGAGCATTGCCATTTAAACTATATTTATTTGTATACAGAGTTTTATATTTGCTAGAGATATTTTAGGTATATAGTTAATAGTCTGATTCCTTATGACTTTTCCTGATACCTAAGGGAAATAAATAGGAAGCTATTATGTTACTTTCCTCCTTCCTTCTTTTGTATTTGTATCCTTCCTTTTGGACCTGTTCCTCCCTCAGATCACTTGTATGGTGATACTCACTCTTCTGTTATTGCTCCTTACCCTGTAACAGTATTTTTTAAAGTTTTCTGGTGTCTGTAGTTACTCCAGATTATGTATTTACTCACATCTGAAGATTTGGAGTTAGGAACCTCAGATGTGACCATTTGTCTTTCTGGACTTAGGTTACATCACTCAGTAAGATACTTTATAGTTCCATCCATTTACTTGCAAGTAGCAGTTTTCTTTACATGTGCATAGTATTCATAGTAATATATGTGTCATGTTGTTATCATCCATTTTTTAGTTGAAGGACATTTAGATTGTTTCATTTCCTCCTTGTTGTGAATAGAGCAGCAATGAACATGACCGAGTAAGTGTTTGTGGAGTAGAATGTTGAGTCCTTTGGGAATGTGCTGAGGAGTGGTTTAGCTGGATCATATAGGAGGTTTAGTTTTAGCTTTTTGAGGATTCTTTACACTGATTTTCAGAGTTGGATGGACCAGTTTACAATCCCACCAACAACGAATGAGGGTTCCCCTTTCCCCCATATCCTGTCCAGCTTTTATTGTCAGTTGTGATCTTTGCCATTATGACTGGAGTAAGGTGAAATTGACATCTAGGTAAAGATTTGTTATGCCCTACTTGTTTTCTGGGTGTTCTCTTCTTGAATCTATAAACTGAGTCTCTAGAGAGACAGCTAGTAGCCAACCTATATTCTTTTGTAGGGCTTTGCTATGTTGAGTTTTGTTTGTTGGAAGTTTAATTTTTGTAAGTTGTACATTTATAGATGTTTTTCGTTTATAATATCAGTTGAAATTTCTAGAAGTCTAAATCATACTTCACTGAATGTTGTCATTTAACAACATAGCACTTTGGTGTAAGGACTGCACCAATTAGTTCTATTAATTGGGGCTGGGCACCTCCCAGTCATTCTCAACAGTCTCTCTCTCTGT
>NC_022026.1:25377334-25380381 GCF_000317375.1 Microtus ochrogaster
AGAGAGAGAGAGAGAGAGAGAGAGAGAGAGAGAGAGAGAGAGAGAGAGAGAGAGAGAGAGAGAGAGATACAGATATGTTTTCTGATGATTCCTTCCTGCATTTGCGCTTTGGCATTTATTGTTTTTGTTAGTTTTGGGAAATTCTTAGTTGTTCATTTTTTTCTGTTCTTTATTTCTCTTTTTTTTCTTTCCTTTTCCCTTCTTTCTTCCACCACCACTGGGAATTGAACTCAAGGCCTTACAGATGCAATAAAAGCACAGTGCTACTGAGCTCCATCCAAAAATCTCTCTTTTATCTGTTGCATCATCATGGTGATTCTTATCACATGTATATTATACCTTTCATAGCTTTAGAATTTTTTTTTGGTTTGTATTTCAATTTTAGAAGTTCCTATTGGCATTTCTTCAGACTCACTGATGTTTTGCTGAACCGTGTTCAGTTTTGAAAGGCATTCTTCCTATTACAGTTTTTCTGGATTTTTTTTTAGCATTTAGTTTTATGCTTCTTTAGATTTTGAACCTACTGATTTATCCATCTCCTCGTTTATGTTATCCACTTTTGTGTAGTATAGTCCTTAGCATTAATCACATGTGTTTTCAGTCACTGAGTTCATATTTCCAAAACATGTCAAAGTGTGGTTTTTATCTTGCTTCTGCATCTTTGAGCTGTGTTTTCTGACTTTTTGTAAGCTGGACATGACAATAATAGATTAAAAAATAGTGGAGGTGCATGTACCTTTAGTATGGAGCTTTATGTGTGACTCAGGTTAAATTGCGTTTTTGTCTTTCCTCTAGCTTTGGTTTGCCATAGAGACTTAGTGAATTGTGCTGTTCTTTTAATCAGAATGGGTCCTGTGCAGAAGGACGTGGTGGTAAGGTGTCATGGTAGGGGGAAGTGTTCCATAACTTCTGTGATTCTTTGTCTACTGCCCCCCTGGGCTGTGACCTTTCTCAGCACCTCTCAGTTTATTTTTGGTGTTACTTTTAAGGAGAGACATATGGGTATGGAGTTGAATGCTTTCTTCAATATCCGCTTCATTTAGACTATGGTAAACTGTAGTAGTTGGAGTATGGTAAAATAGTTCTTGTTATGCCGCAAAGCTCCTGCCGTGTGCTTACTTTTCTACTACCTTTACTAGAAGCATGAATTAGTGAGGGGATTTTTCTTTGTTTTCTTCTCTGGAAAACTGATAACATTCTCAAGGTAAAGCTACTAGGGAACGCAAACCGGAAGTATTCTCTGATGGGATTGGGCCACTCAGTTTATAACTCTGAAACTCATACTTAATGGGTCTTAGCATTATTTTATTTACAGATTAGCTTTTCCTGGGCTGGGAATGGTTTTCATGGCGTTTCTGCTCTTGAGCTTCTGCCAGGGAGTGCTTCTCAGTTTGGCAGCAACAGGTTTCCTCGCCATCTCCAAACTTTGGTAATCTAAAGTCGTTCAGTTTGTTCAGCATTTTTTTTCTCATAGGGTGTCTAGAAGAGATGAGTTCCAAATTTCTTACATACTGAGACAGAATACAAGATGATTTTTTTTAAATGAAAAGATTTCTTTGTGTAAAGTTTTGGTCTCTTGAAAATGTATTTGAGTAACTAATTAATTTACCTCTTCTTATAGAAAAAGGTAATGGGTAAAATCTGTTGGAAGATTATTTTTTTGTTTCATTTTGTTTTGTTTTCCTTAGATCCAAAATGCCCAGGAGATGTCGATTTTCATAATAGTGACTGGGACATTAAGACAATCACAAGCTCCTTAAAATTCTACCTCAGGTATGTTTTCTTCAATTGGATCTTGACTTTTTATAATTGAGGAAATTTGTCTAAGAGGATTTCTGTTTAATAAGATGTTTTTTGTTTGTCTTTGAGACATGTACTAACTATGTAGCTCAGGCTGGACTGGAACTAGATACAATCATCCTGCCTCAGTCTCCTGAAAGCTAAAATTATAGACATTGGCCACCACCTCAAGCTCTTGAAAACTTATCTTTAATATGAGGATTTGATTTAGAAAGCATTTGTTACTGGAAAAGTCCTTTACAAAACAGTATTATTTAAAAGCACCCTCTTGTGGCTATAGCTCAGCAGTAGAGTCCTCACCCCGAGAGAGAAAGAGAAATAGAATATGGCTATACCATATTTCCATCTCTTTACCCATATAAATGGAAATATAAAAGAAAATACAAAGTTGGAGATAAATGAGCAACAGCAATAAGAAAAAAGATAAGCAAAATTTGGGGATATATAGTGCTGATAAAATTAATGTCTTATTTATAGGCATAAGTAAGTATATGTTATTTAAAATATGTTTGAATATGTATATATAGACATGTATATTTACATAATTCAAAGACTATATACACACATACATATTATGTACATATCCATTGTTTTTTTTTGAGACAGGCTCTGACTTTGCCTGCTGGACTGCAACTCTCTGTGTAGATCAGGCTGGCCTCCATTCACAGAAATCTACTTGCCTCTGCCTCTGTGCTGCTAGGGTTAAAGGTGTGCATTGCCACCAGAATAGCACTACCTTCAGTTACCCTCTACCATTCTTTATGATCTATAGCATACACTATAGTTTCAAGTTCAAGTGTTCTCTTTTCCATTTTTTGTGGTCTTTTAGCATTAAGATAGATGTTTAAACTCTGTACCGTATCATTATTCTAAACAGCTGGGTCATGATATTACTGTTGAATGACCTTCCACTGTAGCATCATCTTGATGTGGTTCTAATTTCATATAACTATGAATGCTATGTTCAGAAACATGTCTATTCTTTTTTATATTCTTTTTTCTTGATTTTATTGAGCTTACATTTTTTTGTCTGCTCCCCTCCCTGTTTCTCCCCTCCCCTTCAACCCTCTCCCATGGTCCCCATGCTGCCAATTTACCCAGGAGATCTTGTCTTTGTCTACTTCCTATGTAGATTAGATCCACATATGTCTCTCTTGGGGTCCTCATTGTTGTCTAGGTTCTCTGGGATTGTGATTTGTGGGCTGGTTTTCTTTGCTTTATGTTTGGAAACCACCTATGAGTGAGTA
>NC_022026.1:25380835-25392720 GCF_000317375.1 Microtus ochrogaster
ATTTCCTTATGTGTCTTTCAGTCATTTTAGATTCCTCTGAGACATGCCTTTTCTGTCTTATAAAGAAAGGAAATGCTATTGGAGGGCTTATCCTGTGATAGTCACTGTACTAGCTGCTAATATTAACACCTTCATTGATTATTTGTTTATCCCTACTCCTGTGTACCACAGGAAGGGCAATACTCCTTTTTACAGATGGGGAAACTCAGGTTCTTGCTTCCCCAACAAAGTATGTATGTGGTCATAGGTGATATCTTTTGAACTTAAATCTCTGACTTAAAAAGCTACTTTTCCTGGGGTGTCGTTTCCCCCCTAATACCTGTTTTCAGGAGCCATGACCGACTTTGGGATGTGGGGATAGTTTAATAACAAGAGAGTAGTCTTATATGAATAATTTCCAACTTAGATGAGTAAGTGATGTACTGTCCCTATCCTCTTTAAAGCAATATCTTCACAGATGTGTTTCAAGGGCTTTCTTCAATTGAAAGCCTTTCTAGCTTAAACCTAATCAGCAGAAGGGAAGGCCAAGTCTAAAACTATTAGTGGCCGACACATGTAGCAAGAGGTGATCATTAGTGAAGCTGTCATATTGTGCTAGGCTGTCATCACTATTGATTTATTTCAATTTCATTTTTAGGAAAGAGGATTTGTTTTGACTTGTAGCTTAATAGAGTGTCCAGTCCATCCTGGAAGGGAAGTGATGGCAGTGATGCACACGAGGTCACATTGCATTTGCAGTCAAGATGCAAAGTTTTGCTTTTAGTTTATGTAAAGTTTCATAGCACTGGCATAAGTGGCAAGAAACGAGCTCAGAAGGAGTTTGTGGATGGAATCCTTTTGCTGGTTGGGATCATGAGGGAGAAAGGAATCTGGTGTGGGCAATCAGACAGAATAGGGATCAACTGATAATGAAGTGAATGTGCACAACCACGGGGCCGTTTGGATTTGCCACGGGAAAATAATGTTTAGTAAGAAATTAGATGTCAGGCCCTTCTTGTGCCTTTCAGTGGCAGAAGTGGAAATCACAATGCTGTGCTTGTACTTAAAACCACAAGAACAGATGCCCCTCTGCTCCAGGAAAGATACAGACTTTTGGGAAACAGCAGTGCAATGTTTTATAGCACTCTCTTTTGTCCAATAGTAGCTGCCACTGAAGTAGAATCAAATCAATGGCCAAAATATGGAAATGAGTGTATTTCCAATAAAAACATTCATTTCCCATCTCTCTTGAAGATGGAAATATCTGACTCCCTTGAGCCCACATGCTTCTTTGTGTAAGTAAATATGTCTGCCATTGAGAAAATAAAGGCAATGTCATGTAAGTGCAGATTAAATACCAGACAAGGGCAGTATGAAAATCTCCTAGCCTCTGTAGATACTTGAGTTTTTCAACCCTCTAGTGTTGTAAAAACAGAAAAGGGGCCATGATAAATTCCCAGAGAAGATAAATTATAAAAGGTCAAAGTGGTGAGAAGAAACACCAAAATCAAGTGATTCAACAGAACCCAAGAGGTAAGTCTCAAGGAGGCTTGTTAACAACCCCAAAATGATGCAAAGGTAAAAAATGACAGTTGTCTTTTTGTGCAGCATTGAGGCAGTCACTGGTGGTACTGGTCAGAACAGCTTCATTGGAGCAGTTGGGCTGAGTCAGGTCATAATGGATTAGCGAGTGAACCAGGGGGTTCCGGGACTAAGAAGTAGACATGTTATGTCCATTGCTTTGTATAGAAACCTGGCTGCAAATGTGTACAACAGCTCATCAAATGATCTTGTCTATGTTCCTGCCTCTATGGTTAGTGCTTGCCCAAGTTTTAGTGCCATCCCAGACAGAACTCATCTCTTTGTTTCAATCCTGCTCTACTTCATAGGACCAGCGGAAGGGTCAAATAGAACAGATACTAAAACGCTTTGGAAATAATTCTTCAGATCCGCCAATTTATAAGCACATTGTCATATTTCGAGTAGGTCTATTTTAGAATTGGCAGGATTGGTTTTTATTTCCTTTCACTTTGGGGAGCTAATTGGAGACCTTGCTGGAAGCTGCAGTTTATATTTTGGCAGATCTTCTTTTAAATAGGAGGAAGAGACCAGATTAGCCGTCCTCGTCAATTTAGACCATGAAACCCAATGGACAAGTTCAACAGAACCGCTACATACAGGCTGCCCATGCATGCTTCAGCATTGTCAGGGCATACATTTCATTCATTTCAATTTCATTCTTTCAGACATAGATCCCAGTGGTAAACTTCTGTGAGATGGGTGTAATCAGGCTAAGGTATGGGTCCTTAGTACTTGTAGAACTGAGAGTCCAAGGTCTGGTTACTCCTTCCTCCAAAAGAGTGATCCCCTTCATTCGTTTCAGGAATCTTTCCGAACCTGTCATGACTTATAAGCTTCACAAAGAGCTCGTCTCTGCTGCCAGTAAGTATGTGCACTGCTCGTTCAATTGGTTGCTCTGGTTTCCTAGTAAGCTTATGATAAAAAGCCTGAAGACTGCTTTGGGGGACAATTCCCAAAATAAACTGATGTTGCCCACTGCCAAATGAGAGTAGTTTTGGTTGCTAACTTTTTGAGATAAATAATTTTGATAGCCAGTGTTAGTTGCATGGTTTCAAGTAATTGACTAAAGGGAGGTACGTGGTATGTACTTCCGGGCTCGTTCAGTGATTGACTTAGGAAAGCAGCACCCATAGTGCTTCACATATAGTAGGTGGGGAAAAGGTTTCCAACTGGAGGCTTTGCTTGGGGCTTTAGACACAGCCTGCTGTGCCTGGGATTCTGCCTGCCTCTGAACCTGAGTCCACCAGCTTCCACTCCCCACTTTCTAATTTCTTCATCCTTCTAGGCCCACATTTTGTTTCTTTTGCTTTCTAATCTCCCCTTGCCATTGCTGACTTTGTTTTTTATTTTTTCTCATTTATTCAGTGTGTCTGTGCCTATTTGCCCGTTTTCTTTCTTCATCTTTTTTATTGTCTTCCTCCCCTTTCTTCTCTCTCCTCCCCTCTTCCTTTCTCCCTCTCCCTGTGCTCAGGTGTGTGTGTGTGCGCGCGTGCATACATATGAACACATACACGTACATATGTGCGCGCTTGTTAGAGTTTAATTAATCCAGTCACCTAGAAGCCAAACCATCTCTCTTTGTTCTCTCTGTCAGAATCTGACAACCTGGATTACCGTCTGGGGGCTATTCACTCCCTAGTATATAAGCTACCAGAAAAGAACCGGGAGATGCTGGAACTTCTAATCAGACACTTGGTAAAGTAAGTAACTACTGGGGTTTCAAAAAGAGTTTCTGTTGTTAGTCTGGAACACATGGGAGGACTGAAGAAAAACTGATTCCTAACTCATTGAACCCCATCCCCCACCTTTTTTCTTCTGCCATCTGAACATTCTCTGAGGAAGGTCAGTTTTGCATTCACCCGTGTACGTATCCTGGAGTCCACAGACCTCTACTCTGTTGTAGTTGAAAGGAGTGTGCTGTGCATCAGGACCAGACATGTACTTTACTGTCAGACGAGCCTAGTGCTACCACTTAGCTGTCTTAGTGAGCCTCTCTGAGCCTCTTGATGTTCATCTCTATGAACATATGAAGTAGGAGTGTCATGGATTTTGATGAACATAGGAAAGCCTTGCCATAGAGTGAGCTCTTAAGAAGTGCAATTTTTTTTACGTGTGTGTCTGTAATCCTAGCATTTGGGAGGATAGTGTAGAAAGACTGTCAGCTAGAGGCCAGACTAGCCAATTATGTAGTGACACCCTGCCAATGGAAAGAAAGAATAAAAGAAAGGAAGTAAGGAATGAGAAGGGGGGAAGGAAGAGAGCCATGGATTGGAGGAGGGATCAAGAGAGGGAAGAGGGATGAAGAGAGGGAGGAGGGGAGTTGGGGCAAAAGAGAAATGAATAAAATAAAAGATATTAGGATGTGGTCAAGCTCCTGGCCTGCTGTGGAGATGGCAGGAGACTTACTTAGAAGGGGCACACATGCTCCGTGACGATGCATCATAAAAAAGATTCAGTTTTGTGAATGAAGATGGATGCTCTTGAATCAAAACAAAGATAGACGGCATGCAGTTGAGAAGTTAGCAAACTTTGAGCGCTTATTTCAGTTCTGTTGCCAGCTCATTTGATTGCTGTGCCCCTCTCTAGGCCCCTCCTGGTATTTTAAGCAGCAATGTGTAAAACAGCATAAAATTACAATATATCCTAAGCATATATTTAGCAAATATGCCTCTCTATACACTCTCAAAATTCATCATGCTATATTGAACCTCATATGGAAAGAATCTAAACACCTAATCTCCAGGCCTTTAGTGATAGTGAAATCTCAGGCTAAGGACCCTCTTGGCTGCCCCTGTGAGATATATATTGAACACTCTGTGTATCTGGACCTCGTGTGTTCCTGTGATGTGAGGTATCTCCTGAAATCTCATCCAGCTTGTACCTTCTAAGATTGTTTTTGCACTTCTACTGCAAGTGGATATTAAAGATGCTGATATAGATAATAAGCGTGGATAGCAAAATGATAGATTTTGGTTTATTGCTGATGTCTGCAGCTCAGGCTGATAAAGAGTATTAAGAGACATGTTCTCTCCAAAATGTACTTTGATGTAATCTTAGCAAACATACAAAAATCAACGAAGAAATTATTTGTGCATTAATTTGATGTTGCTGTAGGAAAGTAACTTTGAGTTCCATTTCTAGCTTTAGCTCTAGTTTGTTGTGTGACCTAAAGAAAGTCTTTCCACTCCTTGGCCCTCAGTTATTAATGTAGAGCTTGTTCATTGATAGCTGGAAGGAACCGAATCAGCTATTTTTCAAGGCATTCTTTTAGCTGTGACTTTCTGAAAATCTAATATGTGACAAGATCCCTATAACTCATCATAACGTTCCCGCTGATAGTGAGTGATGGGGCATCGGCCTCCATCTTCCCATCTAACTGGTTTACCTGCACATTCCTGCTCCTCAAGATCTTTGAAACAAAAGTGATACATATAGATATATCACAGAGCTAGACAGCTTTAAATGTGTGGAAATGTAACACTTAATCTCCCCGTAGTAATGAAATGCAGATCAAACGTCTGCTGAGCTACCATTCATTGACAAATTTCAACTTACATCCTCTGTCAATGAGACTATGGGAAACAGGCCTTCTGAGTAGTTGCAGTGTTAGTTTAGTATGCTTCTAGAGGAGGGGCATTCAGAAGCACTTAACACACGTGCATATTAATTTTCACTTCAGTCTACCAGGCACACTGTTTGGCATCTACTCTAAATATACATCTCCACAAATGCAAGGCAATGTTGGTCAGTGCAGCATAATTTTAACAACAAAAATGGGATAGTACATGCCCAACAAAAAGGGCTTGTTGGGTGAATAAGGGTATATCCCACATGTAGTAATGTGTACTCATGAAAAAAGAATAAGGACATTGTCTATGCAGGTTTCCCCCCACGTGATGCATTATACATGTTAGGTTATAAAACAAGCAACAGCAACAACAAAAAAAAACCTAAAATATAAATCAAGGGGTGTAATATTTTAGAGCATTTTCCTAATAGAAGAGAAAAATTTTAAATATTAGAAATCGCACGCATGTTAAGGTCAAATGAAACACAATGGGATTTTAAAAAATATGTAATGATTCCAAAAGTTAAATACAGGCTTCTGCAAGACCTGGGAATTCTATTTCCTCACTGTATACCCGAGATAAATCAAAACAGATGTCCTTACAAAACCTTATGTACAGATATTTATAACAGTATTATCCATAATTATTTAATAGTGTTAGTAAACCTAGCACCTGTCACTATATAAATTGATAGACAAAATATTGCATAGTATTTAACAGTTTCTGATACTAGGTGTGGTGCTTTTTATGAAATAATGATAGCTTCTTGCATTAGACATTGGTAGTAGTTATATCACCCTACGAATATACTAAAAGCTGTTGAATAATACTCTTGTAAATGGGGAACTTAATGGCATTTAAACCTCAGCAAAGTTATGAAGTTATGAAAATGGTATTAGTGTCATGGAGGGGATAGGGACAAGAATTAGATTTCTCTGAGTCACCTTCTGATGTAGATTTTACTTCCAATCAGTGCTAATTTGTACAAATCCAAAAATAAAATAAAAATAAGCAAATCTCAAGAACCCTAAAACAGAACAGCCCAAAAGCAGGTGCATGATTGTCAACTTGGTGATAGGAGCATGTAGAGAAAGGAGCTATTTCAACTAAGTTGTCAGTCCTTGCCTGTCACTCATCCTTATGCAATGGCCCTGGAAAGCAAGAAAGAGCTACAGATAAATTTTAGGCGTCATTCGGTTGTTTTATTAGTAGTCGTATAAGTATGATATAAAATATATAAACATTTTACAAGGAAAACAAATATCTATGTGCATGAATATTTGTATGTGTTTATACACTAAGAAATAAGAGAATTGGATATGAAGGTAGAAATGAAGAACGGAGTTTTGCAATATTAAAGGTAAAGGGGAAATGTTATAGAATATTATTATAAGATATGTGTAGCTTTTGTTTATGCTGCATTTGTTTAACTCCATGAAGCTGTGTTATTGTGCCTGTCTAAAACTCCTGATGGCCTAATAAAGAGCTGAATGACCAATAGCAAGGCAGGAGAAAGCATAAGCGGGGCTGGAAGACAGAGAGAATAAATAGGAGAAATCTAGAAGAGACGAAGAGCTAGAGAGAACAAGGAGAGGAGGACATCAGGGGCCAGCCACCCAGCCACTGAGTAAGAAGGAAAGTAAGATATACGGAAATAACAAAAGGAAAAAAAAAACCCAGAGACAAAAGCTAGAAGGGATAATTTAAGTTAAGAAAAACTGGCAAGAGACAAGCAATGCTAAGGTTGGGCACTTATAAGTAATAATAAGCCTCCATGAGTGTAATTTAGTTGGAAGCTGGGTGCTTGCCCCCCGCCCCAAAGAGTAAAGAGTCCAAAGAATAAAAACAACAACAACAACAAAGGGGGTGTCTATGAATTCACTATACCAAATAAAACAAAAACTTTTTTTTCCATCCTTGAAATGGTTCTCTCCCTCCCCCTTCAAATGTGAGTATACCTAGTGCCCAGTTCTTTGTATCTAAATTCTATTCCCTTTTCAAAAGGACCAGAGCAGCTTAGAAAAGCGGCCTTTCCAGATCTGGGGTTTGGAAAGACAAGGTGAGCCGTGGGTAAATTATACCATAAAGAGAGGGATTTGCTTGAATAGGATAACACCAATGACGTTTGGGAAGCCCGCACAGGAATACTTGCTAAGAGCACATTGATGAAGCAGAGATTCATGGAGGAGGTGGTAAAGACAGAACAGCTATTATAGAAGAACAGCAGCCAATGAATGTGGGAGTGATAGCCAAGTCATTAGCACTGCATTGGTTTTGAGCACTGATTAAATGATCAAATTGAGAGACAAGATATTCTTATCATTTTAATGTATTGCTTCAGGCTACTAATTATAAATGGACACTGTGGATCTTCACAATGAGGCTCTGTGACAGATGCTGCCTTAAATCATTGGTCAATGTTAGCATCACCAATAATGACACAAGTTGACCCTCTATGTCTCCTAATTTGATAAAGTGTGAAGTATAAAGCATGAAACTATGAAATGTTTAATGTGAATCAAACTAAGAGACGAAAGGCTCTAAATACAGAGAATGCTTGACAATCTATGAGATTATTGGCTTGGATTTATTTTTTCCAAGTCAGTATCGTGGGAAAAGAGGTAGGGATCCTAAAAGGCAAATGCAGTGCATGAATTTTGATTTTACCGACATGTTAAAAACTCAGTTTAAAAGACTTGTTTTCTCTTGACACTTGAGAGAATTTGATTATGGCATAGATATTAGGTGGTGTGGAATTGCAAATTTTCTTCTCCATGAAAATCTTGTTATAGTCTAGTAGGAAATTTTGCTTTGTCTTTCAGTATGAATGCTGGTAGTTTAGGGATTAATCAATTTATTTCTGGAGACATCGGAAAACATACACAGAGAAAGCAAGTGCGGCAAAGTACTGATGACTGAAGCTTCCTGTAGGCTGGCCAGATGTCCACAGTTCTTGTCTTAGTCTTTTATCACTGTGACAAAATACCAGAATAAAGTGACCTGAAGGTAGGGCATATTTATTTCGACCCATCACTTCATCAGGGTAGAGTGAGTGGGGCATGTCCATGACAAGACACAACACCTTATATCACAGTGGCAAGGCTTAGTGAGGAGGGGGAGAAGGGTAAAAGAGAGAGATGGAGAGAATGTGAATATGAGAAATTTAGTGGGCTTTGTCCATTTTTCCCTTTTGCTCGACATGTGCCACAAGGTTATGGGATGTTGTTGACATCTTTTAGGGCATGTCTCCCACCGTAGTTAACATTCTATGGAAATGGCCTGACAGAAGCCCTCAGAGGTGATGTGGCTTCCATAGTGTATATAATGATTATATCTGTGCCTTTGTAATATATTCCTGCTTCTTGCTATTTTCTAGGTTAATAATAGGCAAAAATAAATAGACCTCTGGGGTTCTCAGTTATCCAGTTCTTTTTTTGTCTGGAGTTTCCATTAGTCACAGATAGGAGATCACTAATAGTCTCCTCTCCAGCAGTCTCACCCTTGGTGGAGTTCTACAATGGAAGCTAATGTCATGGCTAATTCTACCATTCGTACATGTGTTTATCAATATGCAAACACAAAGGGAGTTGTCCAGCTTGTTCTATAATCCCAATGAAGTCCCATTTCTCTGTGCTTTCAGATGCGTTGACAGCATCTTTTGTGAAAGTTTTACTTGAGGCAAATGAGAAAATGCAGTAGTATAATTGGAGTCCGGCAATAAAATTCTATGATCTAATGGGGGAGATGTAAGACTCTTTCACCCTCTTGCATCTGTGCTGCTATTTGAAAGGATTAGGGTTATGAGGTTTACTGGATTCTTATTTTTGTAATGCTTACATCTTTTCAGAAGCAGTACTTCGCAGTGTAGAAATTAGAAAGTACAGAAAACAAAGCAAAAATTACCTTTCTTTGTTCTAGCGCTCTGTAGTCATTACTGATAATATAACACATACTATTCTAAATCTTTTGTGAAAGTGTGTTTATATAGAAACATATTTGTGTTTGTCAATAAGATGAGGTTACGGTGTTGAGCTTCCCTCCCCACTTTTTGGAGGCAGCCTCAGGTAGTCTATGCAGACATGGATGTCATTTGGGAAGGTTAGGGACTCCTGGTCCTCTTCTGTCACTCGAGTTCCGGGATTACAGGTCTGCACAACCATGCCTGACATCTTCTACTTACCTTGTTCTGTAGTTTCTGCCTTTCCAGACTCTTTTATTATTTTCCTAGTTGACATTAAAACTGCTCTTTAAAGGTGTTTGTCTAACTAACCAGTATATTACCACACATTCTACCTCTCTCTTACATCCTTTTCATCTCCTTAGCTTACCACGCCCCCAACTATTATGACACTGTTTTATTGATGAGACCACAACATTGTCCTGCACATTGTTATTTCTTAGTCTGTTTGTAACAGACAAGTTCATTCTATACTGCAGGTTGGCCTCATACTAATGATACCTGTGCTTTAACATCCTCAGTGTTGGAATTACAGGTGCTTGGTTCCTTCTTCCTAGTTATACTTATTTTCTTCATTGTCTTATTTCTAGCCTGTCCCTTTATTCTTGCATATAACAGGTTGCCTTTAAAGGCTGAATGGATCCAATTAACCGATCTGCAGCTCCAGCAAATAGTCAAGGATTGTTTGGTAACTTATGTTTCATCACATCTGGAGAGTCGTAGTATTGGTTTATTCACTCGTTGATGGTCACATTATCCAGTGCTATTGTTTCCTTTCTGTTCCTAAGAAGGCTGTGTGACTGTATGGTGTTCACAGTTAGTATCTGTATTTCCTACACATCTACCTCATGATAAATCATGTTTACCACCTGTCATGCTGACTGGTGTTAGTGTTTTCAAAATTTTATTGTAGCTCTTTGTCTTTGTTAGTCTTTTAAATACAACTAGTTACTCTTAGAGTATAAATGTACAGAATCATGATTATAATAATACAATCATCAAGGTATGAGGGTACACATGCAAGTAAAAAATATAAATAAACATTTTGTCATTGGTTCTGAGGGCACTTTTCTTTTTCAAGTTGTTATCTGCATTCTGGAAGCATCTTAGAACCAACAGTTTATTAAAATTGCTATTGTTAGATAGCCTTGATGTAATTATCACATTCTATGTATCAACTTGCTAATATCTGCTCTCTTAGCTTACTGTCACTATTGCTGTTAACTTATATCCAGTTTTCAGTTTATTTTTGTTCTTTAAGTTTCTTAAAACATTATGCAATGATTTGACAATAAAATTGTTTTTCTTTTTTACATTCATGATTTGGCTTTAATTGGTGGCATTGAAATATTCTAGGCCATTGTACTATGTTGGAATATATACCGTAGGTTACAGAGAGTGTGCTACTGATGGAGAAAGCCAAAGCTGTCTACCCTTGAAAGAGAACACCATTTTGGGGGAAGGGACTGGTCATTTTTGGCACTCACTCTCTCTGTTACTGCTTTTCCTTTTGAATAAATTTGTATTATGGAAGATGTCTTCTAGTGTGTATATACAAAAATTAAATGAAGGAAACATCACCATATGAATCATCCAGATTCAGCTCTCGAGGTCACACTTTATCTGTAGTCTTAGTTTCCATCTGCCTGGTGTATGTTTTTTTGTTTTGGTGTATGATTTTTTAAATAAAGTCATGACACTATATTTGTTTCACTCATCAAAATCTCAGCTTCAAATTTATCTTGAGAAGATGAGAACTCTTTGTAAGCACATACCTAGTAATATTATTGTAGCCGAAAGGAAATTAATAGTAATATGAAATATTATATTTTCAAATTTATACTGTTCACAAGTATATTGTTTCTGTCTTTAAATGAGGATCCAATTTGAATGTACATAGCAATCTAGTGACATGAGTTTCAAGTATCTAATTTCTAGCAGAGTTTGACTTGAAAGTACATATGGGAGGCTTTCAGCCTGTATCACACACATCTACACAGTTGTATAATTACAGCTTGAAAGTAGGCATAAATACTATTTAAATGAGTTGAAAAGCTGTGTTCAAGTAAAGCTTTATTTATAAAAAAAAGCACATGATAGTGAGATTTGGTTTAACTGCTTGATCTATAGCACTGTTTTCTAAATTTATTGTATATCAGAATCACCTGTAACATCATAAAACACACAGTGTGGCCTAGACTTGATGTAGTGCGCAAGAGAGACTATTTTATTTTACCGTGTATTCAATATATAGGTTTTCTGTACACCATTCCTTTTTCTTGTGATATGTTAAAGAAAAAAGTTACTTGTCCTTTAAAGTTTTCTGTAGTTGAAAGTTGAGTATAGAAGCTTGCTTTGCTCAGATTCCAGTTTGTGTGGATGTGTGTTTGCGTGTGGGTTTCGAGTGGGATAATATACATAATTGATGGTCCAGGAGTCGTGTAGTGTGTGGCTCTCTCTTTTTCACTGTTTTCAAGAGCAGGGTTTTCTTAGATTCATTTCCTGGCAGGCTGAAATACACTTTCGATCACCTAATAACTTTTTCACCTTACACATGACAGAATGGATTCTTAGGGATGGAAAAGATAGGCACAAAGCCACACAGTACATTAGTAACAGAACCAGGAATATGATTGGAAGTGGCCTCATTTAAAAGTCAAAGTACATCGAGTTCTTAGAGTCACTGAACCCTAAAACTGGCTGATACTGACAAGTTCACATAAATAGCCTCCAATTCTTCTGCCAGCTATCTTTGTAAACCAGAGGTCTCACTCAACTGAATAGCCTGCAGATAAAAT
>NC_022026.1:25392820-25394487 GCF_000317375.1 Microtus ochrogaster
AAATAAATAGAAAAAATATTTGTTTTCGACTATTTTTGGGGAAAAAACTTAGTTCCCAAATTTTAAATTTTAAGTAATTCACATTAATGTCTGAATTTCGGGAATAAGACCATCTCACCACACCGGGCCTGGTATGCTGGAGGTAGTACTGGTTCCTTCTTTGAAGTAGTATAAGTTGCCTACTTGCCACAGACTCCAGTACTCTTTTAGGATTTTTTATTATTATTTCTTTGAGAACTTCGTGCGGCGTGTTTTGAACATATTCACCCTCCCCGACAGCTCTTCCTAGGTCCACCTCTCCTTTCCTACACACCCAATTTTGTGTCTTTTTATACCAATCCATGCCAACTTTTGCTGTCCTAATATTCATAGATGTAGGACCTTCCACTGGAGTATGGTCAACTTATGAGAGCCTATATTTTTATAACTAGCTGACCCTTTATCTCCTAGCAACTGACAGTTGCCAACAGCTCCTCCTTGAGTGGTTGGATTTCCCTCCCAACTCCCTTCTCCATGTTGGAATTTGGAATAGCCAGATCTTGTGTGTGATGTCATAACCATTGTGAATTCGTATGTGCAGTTGCCCTGTTTCGTCAGGAGGACACTTTTCATTCCTGCTGTAATGATTAGATGATGAAGGTCATTTCGTAAAGCAAGAAATAATGTTGAATGGTACCATAGTGGTTTAACGAATGTGTGCTTGCTTAAAGGGATCAGCCACGTGTTCCAGGTTAATATACCTCGTTTACATGACTTCTGTGCTCCTCAAAAAATTTTAGTTTATTTCTTCAGATCCAAACCATCAAAGAGAGTTATTATCTTCTATAGTAGAGAGCAACACCTCCTTCAAATGCTCCTTCTTTTGTTTTAATTTTGCATTAAGTTAGTTCTTTGACGTTTTCATACCTGCTTGTAATGTGTTCTGATTATGCTCTGTACAGTCTTTTGTCTCTTTCTTATGCCTACCAGCTCCCACCATCCCCTCCACATACCAGGCCCTTTCCCAGATTAATGACTTTGGGATTTGCTTTGTGGCCTACTTAGTTAACCAGGGCTATAATTGTAGCCATCAGACTGGGACTATCTATTGGAGCTTGGTGGGGCCACTTGTGGGTGCCAACAACTGTTGGCAACGACTCCCTCTCTCCCTCAATCTGTCAGTAAGAAACACTTCATCAGTGACAGATAGGGCCCCATGAGTCCCTCCGCCCTTTTATCTGACAGTGACAGGCTCAGTGATGAGCAGTCCCTATACAGTTGTCCCCAGTTGTTATGTGTTTGTGATCGCACTTGCTGTTTCTTGCCGAGAATATAGCATTTCACAGCCCCTTTCCCTGTCTTCCGATTCTTCCATTCTTTCTTCCGCAATAGTCCTTGAGCCTTAGCAGGAAGCCATTGATGCTTTGTTTAGGGCTCAGTCCTTAACTGTGATTTATTCTTAGCGCTTCTTGTGGTGTTAAGTCTTTGTATTCACACACATTCCTTGAAGTAGTAGTCTATGGATATAAGCATAAATATTTAGAAGGCAGTCTAAAGTTATGCTGGTTTAGCTAAACATTTTTTGTTTTCAATTTTTTTTTATTGAGAAAAGGGAAAAACAAGAAAAAAGTTTCCTCCTCCTCAAAGCCTCCCATTTCCATCCCCCTCCTCCCACCCTTCTCCCCCTC
>NC_022026.1:25395863-25430474 GCF_000317375.1 Microtus ochrogaster
TGAACTTCTTCTGTTGAGAATTCTCTGTTCAGTTCAGTGCCCCATTTTATAAAAGCACCCACGTAGCTAAACATTTTATTTTTAATTTTGATGCTGAAGTTGTACCCTTTGTTCTAGTCCTTGTGGATTAGAAATAATACTGTAAACTACATAATTTACTGTTTAGCATGTTGTTGGGGTTCACTCATCTTATTAATCTACAAGTGAGCTATGACTTATACCTCTCCTTTTAAAAGTTGAATTTACTGTACAGAACTTGCAAATAAAAAATCATGCAGCAAGACTAGCCAGGCAGACCAACTATACATAAATACTCTCTCTATATAAAGACATTTCTATATTTTGTGCATTTGTACATAAATTGCACATCCCAGTGTATCATTGCTCTTTGTGCCACCTTTTTCATTTATCATTTTGGACATCATTCATTACTTCTGTATATAAGGTCTTGCTACATTTCTCAGACTGGCTTCAAACTCTTGGGCTCAAATGATCCTCTCACCCCAGCCTCCGAAGTACCTAGGACTCCATCCCTAGACCACTGTGATCAGCTCTCCACATTTTTAGCTGCCGGGTGGTGATTAAGGCAGAAACTAATAGCTGTACAAAGTACAGTCCGAGGAGGACTCAGCCGCATGTGGGCTGTCTGTCTTACCACCTCCTATTCAAGGTTCAGAGACTCTAGCAGAAAGACGATGGGATGCAGAAGTTGATGAAGAACAGAGCAAAGGCATGATGAAGCATGCCGGGGCTGCTGCACTCAGGAGCTCAGAGCAGCTGAGGATTTGCCTGCACGAGCAAGCCGTTCAGCATTCTAGCATGGAGCCCAAGCAGTTCATTAGTGACCCCCCCCCTCTTTCAGTGCTATAGACAGTTGGTGGCTACTAGACGAGGGAGAATCTGTTTTCTTTAAGGTTATGACTCCTGGTAAGACTACTCACTTCAGTGAATGGCCCCACACCCAGACAAATTGGAGTCAAATGGAGTGTTAGATTTAAAAGCAAAAAAGAGGAAATAAAGTTGTGGGGGGTATGGAAAAGTTGGGGGGATGAGTGGGGAATAAATATAATCAAAATACATTGTATGGAATTCTCAACAGATAAAATATTCTCAAATGAAAGGAAACAAATGTGTGCATTAAGAAAGGTAGCACATGGAAAATGGATATGGCTTGGGTGTAGCTCAGTGCTAGAGACCTTGGCTAGTATGGATAAAGCTCTAGTGTCCAATCCCTTGTGTCGAAAAGGAAGTGTATAGTAAGACGAGAGATAGCACTTGCAAAGAAATCTCCCCAGGTTTCACCAGAAGGCCACCATGAGAGGTGAATATAGTAGGGATAGTAGGCAGCTCCTGCAGAGAAAGAGAAGTAAACTCAGCTTAAAATCCTCCTATCAAGGCTTCTGTTCCCCAGGAGGCCTTACCGAAGCAGGCAGGAAGATGCAGTGGAACAATGGTTACACTCAAACACCAACAAATACAGGTTCGAATCACCTGCCTCTCCAAAGTGACATTACTGAGCACCTGCTGCTGGGTGCTTCTCCTCAGGTCCCGGAATAAAGCACCCTTCTTTCTGCAGTTGCAAATATACAAAGCTCACAAAAGGAGATGAGGGTTCTTGCCTAGTCCACAGTGGTTTAGCCATTCCAGATCACTTGGTGGCAGCATGGAGATTCTTTGCTATTTTAATAACTGAACAAATTCTGTCACTAAAGAATAAAGGTTAATTGCAGAGGCATTTAAACTGTTGAAAGGGACTGATCAGCAGCCAGAAATATCAAAGGCCTGAATGCTGGCAGCTCATTACCATCTGAATGGCACCCAGCCTTTGTTAAGGGCTTAAGAGACTTTATTATAAAGATTGGTCTAAGGATTCTGTCCCCCTTAATTACCCACTTAGTGTCAAGAACTTGCTTGTTCATGGGTCAGTCTCTCAGGGCCTTTAGCTGGGTGAGTCTGGCATTAGTATTTTGAGGGGGCACCGGGCCTGCCCCTTATTCTAACCTCTACACCCCCACAGCCAAACTGGCCAAAGGGCTGCATGTTTTTCACTTGCCTGCCTCTAGTAGTTTAAAAGAACTTTAATGGAGTTCGGTTCCTATAAAGATAATTAATTAGTAGCTGTTGTGTGCCAGGAACACAGTTGGAAATTGTTTACCTTCTAGTAGAAGCAGATAATTAAACTGAAAATTGCAATGTATTCTCCTTTGCTAGTATTATCAGTTAAGGTGAGGACGGTACCAAATGGATAGACCTGAAATCGCATACACACAAAGCAACATTAACCAGACTCGGCAGGTTATATTCATATATTTATGCACATGCTTGTAGCTAGCAAGAAGAATCAAAGAAAAAGAGGGTATGAATTTGAAAAGGGGGTAAGCTGGCTATGGGAGGAAAGGGAAGAGGAAAATGGTATAATTTGTATTTTTTTTTCTGGAAAATTAAAAACATGTTTTTAAGAAAGCAGGAGAGAGGGAAGCCAGAAATCCGTTGTCTTCCTCACACTAAATGCTACCTTTGACTTAAAAGTTATTAGTCCTCATTTTCAGCTACCTGGAAGGAGATCGATGTCACCTAAAGTAAATCTCCAGGAAAAATTCGTCATTCTTTAGGTATGGGATAGGGGACATTCAAGGAAAAGGGTTGGCATAAGAGAAAGAGGAAATTCTGTCTGCAATAACCACGGCATAGCCAGAAAACGCTTATCTAAGCAGTGGAGTGGAACACTTGTCAAAGATTAGCAGTGCCTATAACGGAGGTTCTTAGAAAGAGAAGCGCATTGGGCAGTCCCGTGTTGAAGCAACGTCACACTTGGTTTTCTACTGCTCTAAAGTAGACACTGTTTACACAAGGAGGAAAACCAAAGCTCAGGGAGGTTGGGATTAAAACTCCCTGTTGCACAGCTTGCGAGGGCACTGTTGGGATCCAAACTGGGCTCAACTTTAGAACCTAGGCTATACCTAGGGATTAGAAATGGGGGGAAAATTACAAAAGGTTTTAGCTGTGCTCTCTAAAGACCTTTTAGCTTCTCCTGTAAGCGATGGGTAACCAGTGGCAAGAATTGACGCAGAGCAGAGATCTGGCAATCAGATTGCAGGATCTACTCCCCAGCTCAGCAATTGTGATTTCAGGAAGATGCTTTTCCGTCTCCTTTGTTTTATGAGATGAAGAAGCTGATCAAGGGGCAGTCGACCGTAGTATCCTTTTCGGTCTTTCAGGTTTTAGGTTTTTGACTGTGGTACTAGAATGGCCAGATTCCTCACTAGAAGGACTAGTAGGCACACTTCCCACTGGTTTTGTTTTTAAAGAAAGCAATGAAGTATTAGGGAAGTCCTCCACCTCTGGGTTATCCTTCTAATGTACTTTGCTCTTCATTGGACCTGCTGTTCCCCATGCCTTGCACATACTCAGGCCTTTCTCCTGCCTCCCCACACCCTTTCCTACCTCCACATCTGTCCCCTAACTCCTTCAGACTTGCTTTCTTAGTTCCTCCTCTCTCTCACTTTGGCTCCTATGCATATACTATCTTGTGTTACTTGCTAGTTTTTTCCATTGTGTTTTTTCTTCCATGTATACTTTTGGCCTCTTCTTTTCTACTCTTTGGTGTCTCTTATCTCCTTTAACACCCAGCATAGTTCTCGTTACTAGAAATATGTACCTTTTTCATCATTTTCTTTTTCTTCTGGCAGTGTATGTGAGCACAGCAAAGAGAATCTTATGACACCTTCCAATATGGGGGTGATCTTTGGGCCCACCCTGATGAGAGCTCAAGAGGACACTGTGGCTGCTATGATGAACATCAAATTCCAGAACATTGTAGTAGAAATCCTGATTGAACACTTTGGCAAGGTAACCATTTCCTATCCTTAATATTTCCCCTCCAAAAAAGTGACATCTGTCTTGTCTGCCTTTTAACTGTGTTTGTCTATCTGGCTGCTTCCATCCCTCTTTCTTTCTTTCTTTCTTTCTTTCTTTCTTTCTTTCTTTCTTTCTTTCTTTCTTTCTTTCTTCCTTCCTCCCCCCCCCTCCTTCCTTCCTTCCTTCCTTCCTTCCTTCCTTCCTTCCCTTCCTTCCTTCCTTCCTTCTTTTTTTGTTTAGATTTTCAAAGCAAAACATGTTATAAAAAGCTTGGCTATCCTGGCACTCACTATGTAGTGCATATCGAACCTGTCATCCTTATGACTTAGTTTCCAGACTTTGGGATCACCGACAGGAAGTTGTGTGTCTTATTATTTGGTTCAAGTTGATATTGTGTGCCACAATGCTATGTTTCTTGAAGATGTATAAATTAAAACTAGGGTCTTGTATATGATAAGCAAATATTTTACCATTGATCTAGCCTCAAGCCCTCTTTTTACTTTTCAAGCAGAGTCTTAATAAGGTGTCCCAGTCAACCTTCAATTCACTCTGTAACCCAGACAGATCTTCAAGTTATGATCCTCCTTCCCCAGCCTCCCAAGTATCTGAGATTACAGGCCTGCATTGTTAAACTTGGCCACAGTGATGTTTAATATTAAACCTAACACTTAGCAGTCAGGTAGTTGTGGCGCACACCTTTAATCCCTGTACTCAGGAGGCAGAGGCAGGTGGATCTCTGTGAGTTGGAGGCCAGCCTGGTCTACAAGAGAGAGTTCCAGGACGGGCCCCAAAGCTACAGAAAAACCCTGTCTCAAAAAGCAAACAAACAAACAAAACACACAAAAATATAACACGTAGCTTTTCATCTATTAAGCATCTGTTACTTGAACATATACTGTTTTTATTATCATGTAAATGCTGGGATATTAAAGAAAGAAGCCACTGGCTGTTTCTAAGACATTAACCATGAAGTATAGCAAAGGAAAGTGATACGGAAGAATAGGGTAGAGTTATCCTCACATACCAAGTCCATGACATCGCCCAATCAAATGACAGATTGCTAAGGGAAAAGTAGACATGTCTATGTAAGTTTTATATGACATATGACTTCGCAACACTCTAGAATGAGCACCTTCCCCCCCAAAACTCAGGTAAACTTATACTATATGATGAAATATCTGGTTCTAGAGAAATATGACTGCAGGACAATAGGGGCTGATAGAGTACTAACACACTGGAGGCAGGCCTATTTTGGGGGATTTTTGTGTGTGTGTTTCTGTACCTTTGAGGATACCATTGTTTGTTTTCCCTGGGTTCCTCTGGGTTTATCTTATATAATGTACTTTAGTGGGAAATCAGAAAATTCTTTTCTGGCCTGCTTCAGTGAAAACGGGCCGCAGAAGGTCTGAGAATCATTATGTTTTCAAGTCCCATATTTAGCAAGTCTTGAACCCCATTTCAAGACCATAAATAAATCAGTGTGTTTATTTTAAATTACATCTCATTTAAAAATGTTTTAAGTTAGAGTATTTTATATCATATATGACTTATAAGGTAGCATACATTATAATTTGGTCAAATCAAAGAAATAAATTATAGGAAGACAAAAAATGAACCTGGTAATGTGCTTGAGACAAGAAAAACTTCTTAACACAAACTGTGGACTTGCCACAAATGTCTCATGTTTATTTGTAAGAGCTTTTTAGCAGACAGGGCCCTCCATGGAAAGCATTATTTAAAAAGAACTTTATTTGTATTGTGAAGGCTGATACAAGCTGAGTCTATCCATAGCTCAAGTCCAATCTTGATCACTTGTTAGCCTCACTAGGTAAGATGCTCAGATGCTGAGAAGCATAAACGTACCATGGCTCTAATGTAAGAGATGTTTCTTTCTTTGTTGTAAAATAACCCAACTAAGATGACTTGATGTAATCAGGATTCTTTGTTCTTTCTTTCTTAGTGCTCTGAGAAGCCTAATATCCTGCTTCCGCTACAATGGTCATTCATCATCTCCATTCTAGCTGTTGAAAAGAATGAGAGAGAAGTAGAGTTTATAACCCTGTGCTTTAAGGTTCCTGTCTGGGAGTTAGGCATCATTTTCATTACATTCCATTTTCTAAACTTCGATCTCACAATCATGCTCACTGACAAGAGAGGCAGAAATGTAGTCTTTGTTTCGTTTTTGTTGTTTTTTTAAAGCCACAATCTTGCTTCATAGCCCAAGCTGCCTTTGAATTTGTAGTTAGTCTCCTCAACTCCCCAAGTGCTGGGATAAACCACATATGCAACTGTGCTGTCTCAAGAAGGGAAAGTCTTTTTTTTTGAGACAAGGTTTCTCTGTAGCTTTGGAGCCTATCCTGGGACTAGCTCTTGTAGACCAGGCTGGCTTCAAACTCACAGAGAACCGCCTGCCTCTGCCTCCCGAGTGCTGGGATTACAGGCGTGCGCCACCACTGCCCTGCTTGAAGGTAAAGTCTTCAGTATAGCACATTCCCAACTAAGACTTCAAAAGGAGGAGTAAGAGAATGCATCCACGGAAACAGCTAGTGTTCTCTGCCATGTTGTCCATGTCACTTCCAAAACTTTTCATAACCTTTCTGGTTTTGTCATTAGAAATTGAAAGAGTTTATATGCTTCTATGTGATAGCCATAGGTCCAAGGTTATTTCTTTAGGAAGTGGCAAAGATGGATAGCAAAATGGATAATGCACTTAGATGAAGAGAGTTCAATTTTCCATAGCACAATAGAATAACTATAACACATGAACTGTGCAGAAAGAGAAAAAATTGTGAGTCTTGTCATGAAGAAACAATAACTATATAAGGAGATGGACATACTCTTTGATCCTTATGCACTGTGTGTGAATGTATGAATTTTAACACTGTACCACATATGTATGTGCAATATCTGTCAACTAAAAAGTGTTAACAAGAGATATTCTAAGAGTCAAAGTACTTAATTAGGTACCACTGCAGCACCAGTCATGATGTGTAGTGACAGTAGGGTCTATACAAGGCGCCTTGTAATTATCGAGTTGTGAAGAAGTAGATAAGACCTACATTAGGTACTGTATTAATCAGAACTTTCTAGAGAGGTAGAACTGGTATGTGACATGTATAGACACTACAGAGGAGA
Source organism: Microtus ochrogaster (assembly GCF_000317375.1). Lineage (NCBI taxonomy): Eukaryota > Metazoa > Chordata > Mammalia > Rodentia > Cricetidae > Microtus > Microtus ochrogaster. The sequence continues at coordinate 25,402,857 of NC_022026.1, forward strand.
CCTGTTAGGGGAATTAGATGATGTGTTTATTGCAGCAAAGAAGTAACAGCATAGTACACCTATGATGGACTGGAGACCCCAAGATTCAATAGTATGACTCAGTCAAGTTCCAGGAGCCTCAGAACCAGGGAAGCCTACAGTATAAATCATCTTAGACAGAAAGGCTACAGATAAAGAGGTCCCGGTGTGGGTGGTTAGCGTGGCGTAAGAGCAGGAGTGCAGAGGTCAGTGGGACAATAGTCCTGATGTCCAAAGCACGAGAAGAAAATTCTCATTCACAAATTAGTCTTCTGTGTTTTCATGGCCCCAACAGATCAGATGGGTTCTTCCCCAATGAGGGCTGATCTTCCTCATGTGGTCTACTTAATCCAGTGTGTTTGTCGCTTAACAGTTGTTGTCACAGATTCTAAAGCTGAATAGAAAGAGAAACAAGGAAAGCAAGTTGCAAGTGGATAACCCAGTGTGGACAAAGGTCAGAGACCTGATGCTGTGTTATTAGAACATGAAGTGGGAATAAAAAGTGGCAGATTGCACTGGAGGCAGACGAGGATGAGGGCTAAAAAGCAATTGACTGCCTAGTTGATGAGTTTGAATGTGAGCATTTTATCCTGCCACTGCTAGGAAAGCATTGCTTTCTAGTAGAGAAAGGCTACAGTAAGCCTTATATAAGAGAGGCTGCATTTAGAAGAATAGCTCACACAGTTGGAACACTGTCTGAGCACAAAGTAATTATATTCTGAGTTCGGACAGTGGGAAGAAGAGAGAGGTGAAATCATTAGGACTTAATAATCAGAGGATGCTACGAAGGGTTTCTGATGCCTAGATTTCTTATTTGCCTTGCCAAGTGAATGTAGCCACTCTTTTTATCGTAAGAAATATAGAATGATAAATTTTGGGAGAGATTAAGAAAAGCTCAGTTTGGGGCAAGTTGGATTAGACAGGTCTGAAGGTGTGTAGGGAAGCTGGCTAATGTGAATCTAAAGAAAGGGTCACTGAATATAAAACCATATAGTAAACAATTTAGGATTTGGAGGCTACAGAACTCTGTCACAACTGACCCATGCTGACTGTAGAGTAGGGAAGCAACTATGTGTAAACAGGAGTGGCCATGTTGTACTAATTGCTTATAAAATAGGCTATTAAGCCCCATGGTCTATAATTAATTCAGCCCTGGTGTAATGATTAGATTTTATTTATTGATGAGTTGATTTATTCACACAGCATAATTATCTATCATCCATCTATCCATCCATCCTTTCATCCATCCCTATATGTGAGGTTTTGTTTAGACATAGGAAATAGGAAAATCTATATAGAAGAAAAGGGGTTCAAAAGGATAATGAGGGAAGTAGTAGGACTTAGAATCCCTTGAAAAGCTTTTGGCTTTGTTTTCTATGACAAAATAGATTTTTTTAGCATTGGAGTGACATGATTTCCCTTATTTTTCATAGGACTATTCTGACTGAAGTGGGAACAATAGTTATAGTAGACAAAAATAGAAGTGGGAAGGCTAAACAGTCATTTTATTTTATTTTTGTTTATTCAATTATTTATTTAGTCATACAATATATCTTGTTCATGATTTTCCCCTTCTTTAACTCTTCCTAGATCCTCCCTACTTCCCAACTGACTCAATTTAATGTTCTCTCTCGCTCTCTCCTTTCTCTCGCAAAGCAAAAGCAAGAAACAAAAATCAATTCAGATCAAACAAGAAACCAGTAAAATAGAAAACGGAAAAGCAACGAAAGTAAAACAAAAATTTCACAAAGCATATATTTTGTTGCTTGTGTTAGCCAGATCTGGGCATGGGGCCTACCCTGGAATATTGTTGATAGACCAGTAACACTCTATTGGAGAAACCCAATTTTCCCTTTCCCAGCAGGCATCAATTGCAATGGCTTCTTGGTTAGGTCTAGGACCATTTGTCCACTTCCCCTTCACAGTGCTGGAGTTCAGTCCAAAGTTCTCACTCTCTGCATACTGTCCAGTTGTAGGTCTCTGCATTGACTCCCGTTTCCTACAAAAAGAAGCTTCTCTGATGTGAGTTGAGCAAGGCGCTGATCTGTGGGTATAACAAAACCTCATTAGGAATCATGTAATTATACTCATTTAGCAGAAAATAGCATCAAGTTTTCCCCTAAATCCATGATCGATCTAGTCTCAGTTCTGGGCCACGTTAGCAGTGTCTGGTATGGGCTTTACCTCATCCAGTCATCCTTAGATTAAATCAAAAGGTGACAGGTTACTTCCACTCAAAACAAATGCAAAACTTGAAAGTAGGCCTAACAAAGCATTTATTGGAGTTACTTGCTCAAACTACAGAAAGCTGACAAGAGATTTCACAATAATTATAGATATATTAAGAGGCACACTGTATTTAATGAGTAGAATACGCAACATAGTAACGATATCATTTCTTTCTCAGATGACCTATATGTTTAAGTCAATGTCAAAATTCAGCCAAATATTTTTGTTGATAGTGGCAAGGTTATACTAAGTAGGAGGATTCAAAAGGGACTATAAAAGCTAACACTTTTTGAAAAGGAACAAATTGAGGTGTATTATTATTAATGCTTATGATATTCAGCACTAAAACAATATGCAATTAGCAAAAGGATAGACACAGACCAATGAAGCAGAATAAAGAATGTACAAGTAGCCCCACAAAGTTTGGATAAACTATTTTTTCACAAAGGTACAAGGGTAGCTGACACTGTCTTACATAGCTCAGGTAGCTGTCACTTGCCTTTTCCATAGCTCAGACCCCAAATTCAATCTCCAAGTATGGCAAAAGAATTTTAAATAAGAATAATATTTTCAACAAATGCTGTGAGAAATTGCACATATGTTGGTAATGAAAGTGAATCTCAATGTAAATCTCATAGCATGTTCAAAAGTTAACTCAAAATGGATTATCTAAAAGGAAGCAAAATCAGCAGCAAAAAAATTGGAGTATTCAGTTACAGATAAATTTTTGGAAAATTGCATAGGAGAAAGTCTGCAGGCCCTTGGTCTTTTTGAAGAGTTTTTTGATGTGACACCCAGAAAGGAAAACAAATCAGTGGGTTGGATTTTTATCAAAGTTACTACCAAGTTGCAAAGGATTCATATCTAGAATATATAAAGAATTCACATAGCCAACCACAAAGGATCAAGCATTGTAATTATTAAACTGGATAAAGTCATGTACAGTATGCGCAGATGGCAAGTAAGAGATTAGAAGTTGTTCAGGATAACTAACCAGTAGGGAAATGCAAATTAAGACCCCAGTGAGATAGCACTGAATATTTATCAGAACAGCAGAAATAAAAAACAGCGACAATGCAAAATGGTGACGAGGGTACACAGAAGCTCAAATGTGTCATACTTCTCAAATGGGAATATAAAATAGGACAGCCTCTCTGAAAAATAGACGTGCAGTTTCTTAATTAAAACAAAGCAAACCAAACATGGACATCTGGGGAACCATATTTTGCTCTCCTGAGCATTTGTCAGATAGAGACAAAAGCTGTTTACCTCTGCAGGGATTTAAAATTATCTATCATGTTACCACTGTATGTCAGGTATTATTGGAGACAATTTTACACCGAAGTTCACATTAGGAGAACAGAATGACTTGTCCAGGGTCACCGAATGAGCCAGTTTGGGAACTCAGATTTAACATTAACTCAAATCGACACTCCAGGGTCTTTGCTGGGTTCTTGAAAATGAGTAGGTAAGTGGCAGAGATTGTCAGTAGAGATGAAAATGAGTACGTAAATGGCAGAGATTGTCATTAGAGATGAAAAGGTCGAGGATATTTGAGACTAGAGTTGCCAAAGGTCATCCACATAGTGGAGATTTGTGTTAGATGTCTGTGCTAGTTGGAATGATGAATGTCTCCCATAGGTTCAGATATTCAAGTACTTGGTCCCCAGTTGCAGGCACTGTTTGGGGAGAGTTTTACAAGCTTTTGGAGGTGGATCCGTGCTGAAGGAAGACCATCACTGAAGGCCAGCTCTGCGAGTTTCTAACTTCGTCCCACTTCCTCTCTTGTTTGCCTCTGCTTTTTCTGCTTCCTGCTTGTGCACAGAAGTGTGATCTTTCTGCTTCCCGGCCCAGCCGCTATTCCTGCTGCTTGCTGCCACCCTTCCCCACCATGGTGGACTCTCCTTTTGGAACCATAAACCCAAATAATCTCTTTTCTTCTTTAAGTTGTCTTAGTCATGCATTTTATCAGAGCAGCACAAGTAACTAATACAGTACCCTAATTTTAACATTTGATGGTGAACTCGTGAATCTTGTTGGTTTGAGTGAAGAGTTTAGCTCCAGGCAGAAGAGGCCATGGAAATGCTTCAGTATGTCCTGACTTACTGCACTTTAAATGTTCTTATTCATTTGTGAGTGGATAGAGGAAGGATGATGGCATGTTTAGTCTGTTATCAGTCAAAACCCCTTAATTTCTGGCTGGGTGGTGGCGGCGCATACTTTTAATCCCAGCACTCAGGAGACAGAGGGCCTGTGAGTTAGAAACCACCCTGGTTAACTGAGCACATTCCAGGAAGAGCCAGGACTATACAGAGAAGCCCTGTCTCAAAAACAAAAACAAACAAAAACAACCCACTCAAATTTCTGTCAAATTTATTCTATAGATTTTAAAGATAAAAGACCAATTTTATTTTACCAAAAAGATCTGTTCTTTGGTGAATAACCTTAATCCCAACAGGGTTTATAAAATTATTTTGCTGCATGTTTGGTCCGGATCCCTAACTCTATATTGTAGCAATATGTGAGGAACAATTAATTACAAATACTAGTTATCTGTTATCCCCAGTCTCCAATAGGAGGTCATTTCAGCTTACTGGTGCTCAGCGGTGGGGTGAGGCTGTTACATCTTGCTAGATTTTAAATATGTATTACATGATTGTAATTCTGGCCTTTGTATGGTACTAAAGATGTACATTAGCTATGTTTTCAAAACAGCAATGTGACAATCACGAATTGCTTCTGATTTATAAATTTCCTTCAGGTGAAGCATCCTATGCGGCTATAGAAAATGAACTTCCAGTGTGCTAAGCATTTATCAAATTGCCCATTTTGAAAAAGAGAAAACTGATGTGTGGGGTTGTCCCCGAAATTATAGACCTTATGTAGGCGTGACTACATAAAATAGTTGTGGGGATTAAAAGAGATAATGTATGTGAGAGTTGAAGCTGCCCAGCAAGCACTAGGGATTATATGTTCCTGCCGAGTTGTTCGGCTAATGGGATATGATTTTTCGGTTGACATATTATAATTTCAATAATATTTTTTTCCATTTACGCTTACTCTTTAATAGAAAGGGTTTAAACACACTGGCTTTCAGATTCTCTATCAGCCACTTTAAAAAAAATACCTAGCTAGTCTGTAAAGAAAACTTAAATGTGTAAGGCAAGCTGATGTTTAAAGGAGTCCATTCCGAGATTTGTCTCGGCACTGTTGCTTTTAAGTAATTTGAATCACCTCTAAATTTCCAAGTAGGAGAGCAGATAAGTAACTGGGGAAAGGAAGTTCTCCCCCCTCTACTAATCCCCTAGAATAGCACTGTCAATTATTCTGAAGTTCTTAGTCTCTAGCCCATGGAATAGTGTGTGGATCAGGGTGCGCTAACCCGATACTGCTGGCTTGAGACACAGAGGTAATTTGGATTGGCAGAGGAAGGTTGGTTTTTGTTTTCTGAACATTTTGTTTGGGGCAGCTGCTGGGAATTACAGGGAAAGAGAGAGGCCAGCTGGGAAGGCAGTTCTTAGTGATTTAGTTCTGAGGACAGAATTGTATTTCCCTTAAGGAGGTGGAATATGGGACAGATTCATTTGGCTATCGGAACTAGAAAGTGACTTTTAAAGATCTTCTTCTGACTCAGGCACTTCATTTTCTATAAAACCCCGTCTCTTTGCAAAATGCATTGTTGCAGCTCCATCCCCACCCTTGTCTTTGGACCCTCATATCCCCTTGGTTTTTCACAAGGTACTTTATAAAAGAGCTCAGGGACCAGGGTTGAATCCTTGCCTATTCTATTATCTCACGTGTACTTTGGAAAGACATTTGTCAGCCGCACAGCCAGACTTCAGCACTTTCCCCATTTGTTGCTCCTGATTGCACTGTGCTAGAGACCAGTTACTGGTCAACCTGCTCAGAAGTCGATTTTTGAGCAGTGACCCAGGAGTCAGGCTGGGTGCAGTGAGGTGCACTGTACTCTTAGCTCATCCAGTCCTCATTCCGACTCTGAAATGATGCACATTATTGATTTTCTAGATTAGGGAACAGAGATACTGAGTTTGTTGAGTGGCAAAACTGAGACAAATCTAGTTGTGGCAGTGTAAGGCTGCATCTCAAGGAATGGAGACCTCTTTTCAAGCGAAAGATTAAGGAGAGTAGTCGGTTGTGCTTGTCTTTGTATCACTGATATTGAGGTGGCTATTGTTGCTCTCGTTAACTTCCTCTGCAGTGCTAATATGCATATTCCAATGCTTTCCTTTTTCTTTATGCATGTTTCTTAGTATTGGGGATGTAACACAGGGCATCACACATACTATGACTGCCGTACCGCTGAGCTACAGCTATAGTCCAATATTTCCCTTCTGGTGGGTGGGTAATTGCCTTTCAATTATGCACCGTGTTGCTTCATGGTCTTAGTATAGTTTTCTGGGAAAACAATTATTTTCAAGGTAATTAGGAAATCCACTACTAATATATGTCAGAATGGATTTTACTGTCTCTAAAGATGAATGGTTTGAGGGCATGGTTGGAGGAACTGAAAAACTGAAGGATACAGTCTTTGCCGCAGATGACTGAGGGGAGTTCTTCTTGTAAACTGGCCAGAGAAAGCTGGATTGTTTTCAATACAAAGTTTGTGAGAACTCCAATGTTGCCTATGTTCCCAAATGTCCAAACAGGAACTTATCCAGGAAAAAAGACCTCATTGCTGTTGTAGCAACGTGATGGATTGGAAGAGGCAAACAAGAGTCCCTTTTAAAAAACAACTCTGATTTATGTATTTTTCTGACACCCAATCTAGCAGCCCCGAGGACACAGACCACAGCCCTGGTTTGCTTCTTTTTCCTGAAATGTGACTTCTGTAGATTTGTGTCGGCCGCTAGAGGGCAGCAAGAGAACAGAGAAATGTGTTTCCTTTCCTCTTTGTGGAATGATAAATGACAGATACACACATTCAGACACACATACACACGTGTGTGTGTATTAATTTGAAATGTAAACGCTGATTGCAAATCACAATGCGTCTTACTATAAAGCTTGTTTTTAGTGTTTATATTTTAAAATGTACCTGTCGTCATCTAAATATTCATTAATAGTACACGCACGTATATGTGTGCATAATGTAACAGGAATAAAGAGAGGGTGAGAGAATCTAATTAAGTCAGATCTGTGCTTCATTGCATATAATTTCTGAAATGATAAGGTTAAGCTAAAACGTTATTAAGAATAACATTTTTATTAGCTTATTCATGTTAGGACATTTTCAGAATCTAATATGTAGTTAGCTGAGAATTTGACAAACATTTTCAAATGAATCTTCAGAAAAGTATCTTTAAGTATGCATATTGAGATCAAAGGGTAACCTGAAGAAAAATAGCTTTGAGCAGGGATTATTAAGATTGAGAAACTTCAGATGTGCTCACTAGTCATAGTGAATCTTTTAAAGATACAGTTTGGAGGTTTCAACCCTGGCTGAGTTGAGCTCTCACACCGCAGCCCGGTTCTCTCCGCTAGCCTTTGGATCACGGTCAGGGCTTGCTGCAGCTCAATCAGCATGTCCAAACCCGATGAGATGGCATGTGAAGTTCAGGGTACATTTGGGAGTGACATTTGCCCCCAGTGTTCTGATACCTGAAATCCTCATTATGAGTCACTCTTTCGATTCTGGTCACCCTGATGGTTCTCTGGAAGATTCAGCAAAAGGTAGCGATACATTCTCCTCTCCCTTTCCTTTCTCCAGCTGGTACTACAATGCTCCCAACAGTAAGAACCGTAGGTAGCATTTCACGAGAACTTACTATATGCTAAGCCTTTGCTGTTCAACATTCTATCGAGTCCTTCCAACAACTCTTGAGGGGTTCTCCCATTTTACTGGTAGGTAATGAGACAGAGAAAGGCGAAGTTTGCTGTGGGTTATCAAAATCAAACATGTTTGTTGTTGTTGTTGTTGTTCGTATCTAGTTTACATGTCCAAGCGGAAACACACCTAAATAGAATAAATACCGTTTAAAAGTATTATTGACTCACTTGTTGTTGTTATTTTAAGTGCTGGGGATGGACCCCAGGGCCCTGCACCTATGAACTGCTAGGCAAGCCCTGAGCTATAACCGTAGTTAGCCTTTGCCATTCTAAAAAGATTTCCAAAATGATATAGACTATTTTCCTCACTAGACGGTGATTGTTTCATAGAATTTATCTCTGTGTCTGACATGGCTTTGGAGTACTCTGAAGTCTCCGGTCAAAGTCTAGACGATATAGTAAGGCTGGGGTCAGTAGGCTAGAGGGCCAGATGGTGGACTCTGGCAGCCAGGCCTGGAACAGCCTGACTTTTTGCAGTCAGGCAGTTGTGCCAATAGGAGTTTTAGAGGCTAGGGAGTAGTGGACGAGGCCTGAGAGATTGTGTGCTTTATTTCTGTTCTCTGAGATTTTGTGGCTGATGACTGGGTCATGGCTACTTCTTTGGATTAACACAAAGAATCTAGGAAGTGTCCTGGTTAACTATATAGGCTTCTCAAGTATCTCTAGTGATGCGAAAGCAATGAAAAGAATGGAATAACTTTAGAACCAGACAGCCCTGGAGTGTAGTTCTAATTGTATCCTTTGCTATCTGGGTGGTCTTAAGCAAGTCAGTTTATCTCCCTGAGCTGTGTTTGCCTCCTTTTAAAAAAGGAGACAAATGATTAACCCTACCTCAGTGTCATTAGGAGGATTCGCTATGATAAAGGTGTCCAGCACTCTGTATATAGCACAATGCCTATGCCCTCCCCCACCAGCGTTTTAGAGTATGGATGGGAAATGAACTTGATCTTAGTGGGCACATTCTCCTATAATCATTTTTCCTTACTGTCTCTGAATTCATTGTAATAAAATAAGCTTGTCTTAGAGGTCCTTTGACCCTTATTTACTTTTGTTTCCTTGCGGTAAAGACGCTCTTCACTTCCACAGTCTAAATCATACTATGCTGGTCCAAAAGAAGCACTCCACTTGATATCTATCAATCTATTCTTCGTAGAAAACACATAATTACCAATTCCAGTCAGAACATTCTTAGCAGGATCTGACTGCATTCTTTCATTCCCTTGGTGTTCTCATTCCAAGGCAACCAACCAGGGAATGGATAGCCAATCAGAGCATGGGTTACAGACCTAGTAAATATAGTTAATGGAAGGCAATGGTTATTTTCTACAGTAGATGCTGTACTTTAAGGGAAAGGAGACCATATTGGGCCTTAGAACTTGGGCTCTAATCACAATTCTATCTTCTACTAGTTTTGGAGCCCTGGGCAATTCATAACTCCTCTTTGGATATTAGTTTTTCCACAAGTACAATGTATGAATAGGACCAAATAGCATTCTACAATATTATATCTAAAAAGAAAATCTTAAAGACTATGTGTTGCTGAGTCAAAAGACAGTCTTAATGACAGCCCTCTTTTAAAAGTTGGCTCTTGTTTACAAGAGACGTGACATTTTCAAAGTTATGTAGATACTCCAAGCAAACTTGGTGACACACTTGATGTTTAAAGTGGTTTGTGCCAAATGCTAAGAGCTTATTATTTTTGACCCCATTGCCACCTTTGTTTCTAATGCATTTTAAAATACAGTTTCTGCTAGTATAACCAGACCTCAGAAAAGCTCAATCTAGCCTCAGCCAGAGTATAAATGGAGAGTTGGTGGAAAGCTGGCATTCTTCAGGGCCAGATATTATATCTTAGCTTTCTAGAAATTCAAGGTAGGCCTTTTTTTGTTGTTTTTCTTTTGTTTTCTACAATCTGATATATGGAACCTGGAAGCCCCATCGGGGGTGAATCTCCATAGTTGTTCAGCTCTGTGAGTTTTTGACAATTTGAAAATGACCATCTTTTATTAAACTTTATTCTCACACCTAAATGCATGACAGAGGAAAGTCTACAATGGGAGAAATTCATCACCAAGCTTAGGTAAGTAGTTCATGAACCTCCAGTTCATTGAAGGTAGTTCATTTCTGGCTGTGCCTCCAAATTTCAGTATTGTAATTCAGATTTAGTCCTCAGAACCCTTTAGAAAGAGGAGGAATGTCCTGCAGTTGGACACCTGACTCCAACCCTAGGCAACAGCCAACAGCTACCTGAATAGAATTTAGCCTTGGATATTGATTTCCTTTTGACTAGGCATTGCAAATTTTTCTCAGTGAATATTTTACACGGTACCAATCATGTGTCCACAAATAAGCACTATTTTGGCCCAAGATTCTATTCTGACCACTCTCTGAGATTGTTTTCCTATACTCACTCTTAGTAACTGCAAGAGCCTGGGTATTCTTACCTAGTTTACAGAGAGAAGTCAGTTAGTCATATAGTCGCTGGAATTTTGATGCGTGGGAAACTTGTACTGCCTGATTCTGCTCCCATTCAAATAATCATTTGTTCAAATTAAAATGTTTCCTTCTTATATAGTAGAAAGAGTGTTAGCCTTGAAGTCAGACACTTCGGAGTTCATAACATGGCCTTGCTACTTATTATCGGGTAGCCTTGGAAAGATACACTCTCTTTATTCCCAGCCAAGCCCTTGGCCTTAAATCCCTTCTCCAGCCTTCTCTCCAAGCTGGTCTAGTGTTTCTATTAGCAAAGAATGCCCACTTACTCTTTCAGCTATGTAAAAGATCCCAGAGTCTAGAGAAGGAAAAATGCGTACCAATGCCCTATCAAATTCTATTGGTAATTATTTACTTTTCATTTATATTTCCAACCATTCTTTCCTTTTTTAATACTATCAATGGGGTGGATAGATGGATTAATTCTGTGCTGACCATAATATAATAGTTAGCTAATTAATCATATATTTAAAACCCAAGTTTTCATTGGAGAAAAAAGAAATTATGAAAAGTCACTAAATATATATATATATATATATATATATATATATATATATATATTACTTAGAACTGTACCTAACACATAAACATGGTATAGCAGTTTATCATGAAAACAGTCCTTTACCCATCACTTGTCCCTGGAAAAAGTTTGTGCTGTCCAAGTTGTACTTTAGTCACTTGTCTGAGTCCACAGTTAGAATCGTTTTCTCTTTCCTTCTCCGCTATCACTGTTGCCTTCCCTTCACAATGATATCAGGAGGCCTAAGAGAGCTTGGTTCTCTATCTTCCATCATTGACCCAGTAGAAAAGCCTTGTTTCCTGTGAGTTTGGGGTTTGTTTCTTCTATTTAGAAGGTATACTGTCCATCATTGGAACCAACTTAGAACAAGCCCTTTCATGGATAGTCAAGAATCAATGGTGGAATAAGCAGTGCAGGCTGGGGTTCTTTTCTTGGGCTCTCCAATTCCCTTCTCATCTATAAAAGTCTCCTCATTAACATTGGGCTACCAACAGTAAATCAAGGGATTTGGGGCTCTTGATTACAGAAACCAATAAAGTGTGCTCCAAATAATAAAAAGCAGAAGCTTCTTGCATTCGTCTTCTTTCTTGCCCCTCTCTTAAGAGAAACTATGACATCTCCCTTCCAGAGTTTTCCTTCTCAGTCCCACAAGTTAGGTCTGCAGGTAATAAATAGCCCAGTTCTCAAGTGCCCATGATATTCATTCAATGAATGGTTACTAATTGTGTGGTATATAACAATCAAAATTCTGGCACTGGGAATACTCCTATAAACCAAACAAAAGCCTTTTAAAATAAGTCTCATATTTTCCTGGGGAAAGACCAATTAGACATATTTATCAAATGATAGTAAATACTCTGAAAAAAAAAACAAAGCCAGGTAAAGGTTAGTATTTGTAAGATAATGAAAGAAGGCCATTCACAGTGGAAAATTTAGACAGCGATCTCCATGAAATAAGAATATGAGCTATGGTAGCTCTCTTAGAGCTCTATGAATACTAAAACCAATTATAGGAGCCCCGAGGCAGATGTGTGGTTGGTATGTTGAACAGCGAAGGGAGGATAGTGGAATGAGCAAAGTAGCCGTTTGTTTCATTTCTCTTCTCAAAGGCTACACAAGGGCTAAATTCATCCTTCAGAAGATGTGGGCCAGGCAGTAAACATTATTGACTGTGTTCCGGAAACGGAGACAAGAGGATTGCTGTAAGTTAAAGGCCATCCTGAGCTACATATCATGAGTTCCAGGACAGCCTGGGCTACAGAATGAAACTCTTGTCTCCAAAAGTAATCAAAATATTGAAACAAAATACACAAAGTGAGGTCTTTAGAGGGCCCACAGAACAGAAAGAGGTAAATTACTTCTCTTACCAAAGGAATTGCCAAAATTTCCACATTAACGTTTGGCTCCACGGTTTACATCTGCAGACCAGCTTTGGGAGGGATGTTGCAATCTGTGATGACTTTGGGGTTATGCAGGCCACATTTTAATTTCAGAGTGGTCACATAACCAGGAATATGGCCCCTCTACTTTTCTGTACTTCTCCCATTTGGACGGAATACAGCTTTAAGCTTCCCATTTACCCTCTCGGAGGCCGGATTTCTGGTATATTGGCAGAATGGGTCTCAGAAGGTTCCTGATCAGTGTCTCAGTCAACTTGGCACCTCTTCCTAAAGAAAAGCAGGCTTCAAGAAAGTGCTGTTGTCAACGCGCTGCAGATAGTTTGTGTAATGAGGTAAGGGATAAAAAGATCATTTGATGTGGCACAGACTTTGGAGAGTCCCTGAATCCGTGCCCTCTGTTCTCTGTGCCGCAGAAGCATTTCCGCCACCCCATTTCTTCCCCCCCCCCTTGCTCTTTCCCTGACAACAAACATTTCTTTCTGCCTCTTTCTTTACCCAAGTATACATAGGTGTAATTTCTTTGTAGTGTTGCTGATAATTATAATCATTACCATATATCGATAGCTAGTATTTTGCAGTCTAGGCTCATAATCTCATTCAGTGACCACAATTCTAGGAGGCAGTCATTATGTTTTTAGCAACTGAAGTCTCGAGTCTCACCTAGGGTTGCATAACTAGTAAGTAGCAAAGCCTCAACACAACTGACTAGACTCAGTAGTTTTTGTGCGCTGTACTCTCTTTCCTATTCCAGTTGGACACGTGGTGAAAAGGTGTCTGTTATGTAATATCGTACTGGGCCTGGCAGCCAAGATTCATCTGCTCATTGCAAAAATGGTTATTGAGCTGCAGCTTTTTGTCTGGTGCCCCATTCCACCCTTGCTTTTACACATGCATGGGTGGGAAGTCTCTGACATCAGGAAATGAATATGATTGTCTGGGAATTTTGTATCTACTCGTCCTTGGGAAGTAATGTGTTAAGTATCGTGATGGAAATGTGCCCTAGATTTTTTGATGTACATGGAAAAATGATAGTGCTTTCCCCATCACCCCACCTCCTCCTTTATGTCTTCTGTTCGTTCTTGTCTTCCTCTTCATTTTCAGTCCTTTTACTTTGGATGAAATATAAGGCGATATAGTTGAAGGTGGCTTGAACCCTCGATTCTCCTGCGTTAGCCTCTCAAATTCTGGGACCGCACTTGTACATAAGCAACCTGACTACAGGAGTTCTCTCGGAGCAGTTAGTTCATGAGGAAAATCCTCAAAGTCGGAAGATTAACTGAGGTACCAGAAAACTCTCTGTATTAAAATCTTACAAGTAGGTATTGTAAATGCAGCAGTTCAAATAAGGCAAAAGTTCATTTTTATCTTGTGTAGAAAACTAGAGGTGACACATGATAGGACATCACACCATCCTCATTACACGGATGCAATATCGAAGCTTTAGTTAGTGTTTCATTTGTCCTTTTTTTGTGGTCCAGGGAGAAAGGGAAAAGAGGCAGAATGGAACATATAGAGCTTCTTTATAATAACATGATTCAAAAGATTGTATGCATCATTTCCATTTCATTCTTTAAGACAATTGTTTAAAGCATTGTTTAAACCAATTCCTCAGCTCACAACAAGAGAGGCTAAGAAATGTTAGGTATTGGGCTAAGCTGGGGCTGGAGAGATGGCTGAGTGGTTAAGAGTATTGCCTGCTCTTCCAAAGGTCCTGAGTTCAATTCCCAGCAACCACATGGTGGCTCACAACTATCTGTAATGAGTCTGGTGCCCCTTTTGGCCTTCAGGCACACACACAGACAGAATATTGTATACATAATAAATAAATAAATAAATATTTAAAAAAAAAGAAGAAAGAGAGAATGGGTGTTAGGATGAGCAATGAGTAACCTCTTCCATCATTAGGAATGTGGTCTGCTCATCACAGAAACTCTGGATACATACAGGAATGAGAAATCAAAGAGACAGAGAAGTACTAAAAAGTCAAAGAAACAAATACCAAAGAGCAGAAAGAGCGATCATAACACAGAATAGGGGTAGTCTGGGGTGAATGGAGCCATACAGGGAAATAGGAACTGGAGGTTGTGAGCAGTGGCCAGAATTTAGAGTATCTCCTGCTAGTAAAGGAACTCAATTTGAACTTTGTCCTCAAAACAGTGAGGCATCACTGAGATCTTTTAAACTGAGGAACAGCACAATTAAATTTGAGTTAAGAAAGATCACTCAACTTATACCAGAGCAAACAGATTTAAGAAAGGAGTGACTGGAAGCAGAAAGAACAATTAGGAGGCCATGTAGTAATCAGAAAGAGACATAAAACTCTGAGCTAAGGCAGTGTCAGTAAGGAGACGAGAGAGATCAAAGAGATAGAAGGAGGTACAATTAGGAAACCTTGGTGAGTAAATAGATGTGAAACTGGAGACAGGGAGGATATTGGGATGATGTACAGAGATTGGGCATTACCATTATTTTGCGTAAGAAATTATAATAGAAGAGTCAAGTGGTGATACCTTTTGAAATGTTGTTTGAGTTGCTTCTGGGTTGTCCATAGCATCACTGAGTAACTAGATACACTGTACAGAAAAAACTAGATGAGTCTGGGAGTGCAGGAAGTAAGAATGGATGGAACGGCTGTGGTGAATCTGTGTTCATGAGTTCACAAGAGCACTGAGAACGCAAACCTGAACAATATCAAGATTTATTGAGAACCAGGGAAAGACACAGGGCAAGGCTCAGAATCAAACAAAGTAGAAAGGAATGGGAAAGACATTATTGGAAAAGGACTAGGTAATTGTCGCAATACTCTTGAAAAGTCAAAGTCAGGTTTAAAAGTTGCTTGGATCTGGAAAATAGGTTAGTGGTGATTATTGTAAAAATTATCTAGAGCTGAAGAGATGGCTCAGCAGTGAAGAGAACCAGTCTACAGTAGATCCAGGTGGAATTTGCAGCTCTCCCATGGAGGCTCACACCCGTCTCTAACTCCAGTTCTGGGAGTCTAATGCTCTCTTCTGGCCTCCAGGCATGACACACATGTCATGCACAGACGAACATGCATGTGAAACATTTATACACACAAAAATAAATAATAAAATTTAAAAGCATTCTGAAAGAGAAGGGGTGTGGCCATGGCCATATTGAAGAGCGGTGGAACTCAACCAGGTTAGGGAGTAAAGATGAAAAAGTGTATGGTGTCAGCTCAGGGAGAATGGTCCGAATGAGAGAGTTCTGTATGTCTGAATGCTACAGAGAAGTAGTAATGTACAGAAGTAGCAGATGATGCAAGAAGGTCCTTCAAGAACCAGGAAGAGATCACATGGGATTGAGGGCACAAGTAGGACTTTCTGGTTTTTGAAATAAAAACTAGGTATGAGGTAAGTTGAGTTTATGAGTTTATGCCAATGAGAAAATAGAAAATTGAAGATATTTCCTTCTAAGGACCTCTGCTTTCTCTGAAGTGTGAGATAGGGTCATCTAAGTGAAACTATCCTTTGATATAGTGTCCTACAAATGCTTGGCAACCATTACATCTAACTGAGCAAGAGGCAGCAATGATGAGGTTGTCTCCAGGAATAATGCTTCCTTTAGTGCTATCTGAAGTGTCAGATGTATTGGTGGTTGAGTGGATAGATGGGTGGGTATTTAAAAAACAACCAACAAACACTAACACACTATGTATTCTGTTTTCTCCCTCTATTGAACTTTTTCAAAGTATATTTAGAAACTCAATCTAGAAAGAAAAAAAAAACTTTGGCGCCCACCCACATTTAGTAATTATTTTGTTATCCTTATCCCATTTTAATAAAGTGAGGGTTTTTTTTTCAACCTTGACTTTATTTTGTCAGTTTGGGCCAATAGTTCTTTTTTTTTTATTTAAAATTTATTGTAATGGGGTCTGCGCAAAAGGAGGGAGGGGAAGGGGAGAAACATGCAAGGGACACAGGAACACGATGACATGGCCAGGGCCACAGCTTCTGTTGTGGGAAAGAGGAGAAAAGACCAGGGCTGGAGCTGGGGTGGAAGAGGGAAGGGGGAGACACCGTGGCTGCATTCCCCCACCCCCAGGAAGCACCTCTTGTCCCTGGCTCTCCTCCTTTACCCTGCCCCCTAAGATTCCATCTCTCTTGTTCTGCCTCTGGCCCTAGTGACTCCTTCTGATGCTCCCCTTGGCTTTTCCCTGGAGATACTCCAGTAGATGTTAGGGTTTAGTCACTCCACCTTGCTGAAAGTATCCCTCTGCCTTCCCTGGTTCTGCCCCTCAATACCACTGTATCCTTCCTTTGGGACAGAATCTTAATCCCCCTCCTCTCTCTCCTCCCTCCCCCTGGGAAAAAGCAACAACAAAAAAAGAAAGCACCAACTCCCCAGGAAGGGGCAGCACACAGCAGGAGAGGGGACTCAAGGAGGAGAGCACAGGACCTTCTAGGGAAAGGCTCACAAATCCCTGGGAGGAAAGGCAAGGGGTTAAAGGTTGAGGGCAGTGGCTGCTGCTGTCCTCTGCCACCCCTGCTCACTGTCCAAGGGACTTCAACACAACGTAGGGGACAGGTGTTTGTAGGGTCAGCTCTGATAGGGAGAAGAAAGGAGCAGGAGAAACATTGTTAAAACCTAGTAAATTCCTTCTTCCTCCTCAGTCTGGAGGCTCCGCGGCTGATGGAGAGCAGTGAGTTGGTGGGAAGAGGAGACTGTACCAAGGAGAGCTTTCCTCCACTCTTCCCCTCTTCCCCATCAACCTGGAGCTCACCCGGGCTGGGAGGGAAGTGGCTGAGAGCTCACTGGTACCCCCTCTGCCCCAGAGACGGAGCCCACAGCTGTAGGAGGGGCTGCCACTGCTGCTGCCGCCGCCGCCGCCGCCACCATTGGACAAACCTCACCAGTACCTTTGTGGCAGAGCTCACAGACATGCTGAGGGCCTTGGCTGTGCACCTTCATGTGGTCCGAAATATAAGCCGAACTCAGCATCTTGCCACACACATGACATGGCACCTTCTCCTCGTGTCGTACTGTGTGCGCCCGGAGTCAATCCTTCGTAGCAAAAGCTGCCTCACATTTCTGACATTTGAAGGGCCGCTCTGTTGAGTGCACTTGTCTGACGTGACTGTTGAGATGATCAGGCCTGGAATGGACTCTGGGCGCAGCCCTGGGAGGCAAAGAAGCGGGACTGGAGCTCAGCCCCGACCTGCAGGGGGTCAATAGTTCTTGATTGTAGAGATTGTTCTGTATATTATAAGAACGCCATGTTTAGCATCATCCCTGGCCTTTCTCTACTACACACCATTCCCCCTCCTACACTTGTGACAACAAAAATATTTCTATAGGCAACATGAAAGATGCCCTCAGAGACAAAATTCCCCCCAGTAGGGAAATTCTCTTGTTAAAATAGACAAGTCCTTGAGAAAGAGAAAGCGAGAGGGAGAGATGGGAAAGAGAGAGAGGAGAAAAAGAAGGGATTAATGCTAGAGAAGTACTTTTATGTACTAGTTGACCATTATATTTGATTATATTTGAAGTAACTGTAATCTCTCTCTGGGCAGATTGGAATACTGAGGTTAAGAGAAGTTAAATAACTTTACTTATGATGACTAGGTAACAAATGTTACACCTGAGATTTGAATGCAGGCATATTAGATCCCTAAAATTTAGGTTCTTTGTTAATCATCAATAAAAAGCAAATAAAGATTAATACATACTCACACATTGCAAAACCATGTTTAAATTATGCTGTCATATTCATACTGTCCTATCGGCTATTTTAAAATATTTACTAAATCTTTCAATCTCATTTCCCATGAATCTCCATCATGTTTTAATAGTTACATAATATTTGTCTCTAGATGAATCATAATTTATGTGACCATATTCATGTTGTATGATTTTTAGAATTTCATTTAAGGAATGTTGCATGAAAATTATCAGCATATAATTATGTGAGTGTTTTTGCTCCATGAGAGTCTTAGAAGTGGTGATAATCAAAGGAACATTTAAAGTCGCTGCTTTAATGAAACCAAATATAGCTAAAAACAAATCACTATCTCAACAGAGCTTATAAAGATGGCGTTCATCCATTTATTTACTAGTTCAGTGGAATATATTAGTCTAATGGAAAATGTGATGTATTGTTCTTTTAAAATGCATTTTATGATTGGCAGTGAAGCTGTTGCATTTTCATGTTTCTGAGCTATTTATTTTTCTACCTTTTCATATGTCCCTTTAAACTTTTCTTCATTTTTTCTGTTTTAGAAGCTTGCTTAGTTCTTATTTGATATTAGCTCATTGACTATTATGTGTATCGTATTTTTCTATGGTGTACCTTAAAATGTATTACTAGTATCTTTTTTCTAGATTGATTATTTTTTTATTATAGCTACCATTCATATTTTTCTTAGGAAAGCATAATTGGACTAGTTTTCAGGTTTATAATAGAGGCTTATAAAATATGCAATTTTGGCTGTTATATTTGCTAAGCTTAAAATTATCTCTCTCATAAGACACAAAATAACTTTGAAGGAAATATGTTATCTAATATTCATTAATATTCTGATTTTCACAACACAGTGTTATGATTTTTCAATTATTTCAAATGGCTGATCTTTCTGTACTGAGTTGTCTTTCTGAAAAAAAAAATCTAATTATTTATGTAGTTTGTAAGACTTTATTTGGACTTTCTATATTCGTTGATCCATTTTAACACTGATGCCAATGCCACACTGTCTTGATTATCACAGGTTTGTATAATAAGGCTTGAAATCAGGTAATAGCAGACCTCCAACTCTATTTTTCTTTTAAGATATTTTTTTTGGTTAAGTTATTTGAATTTTCTTATAAATTTTGAATGAGCTTATTAATTCTATCAAAAACCTCATTGGGGTTGTGTTCAATCTGAAGTACTTTGAAAGTTTTGGTAATGGGGGAAACTGTGTCCTCTCTGGTATTTTTCATGGTCATTTTTATTGCCCTGCCTAAGAAAGCCCCTGCTGTGCTCTGCTTAGACTCCCCTTTCTACACTGCTGTCTGCATAGATCTCTGTAATTTGCAAGTGTGATAATGATCAAAAGCCTTGCCTTGTTTGTTTTCATCATCTCCAGGAAACCACTAACTGTCATAACTACCTTCTCAATGGCTCAGAAACCACTGGTGCATGTGTTCCTTCTGTTTCGTTTTGTCCTTTTTTTTTTCTTGTGTCAGACTGCAAGAAAATAAGGTCCTATGGCAATATCTTATAAAGAAGTAGTTGAAATGATGTCTTCCAGAAGGGGGTGCATTTTCCTTGTGTGTCTTATTTATAAATGTGCTTGATTTTTGAGTCACCAGGTCAAGGCATTCTCATGGATCTCCGAAAGAGTGGGGAATATAATAGACTTGCCTTTATAAAGCTTAAAATCTAGTACAGCCATAATTGAAACCAGTGTGGAGGTTTCAAAAGAAAGAAAGATAGGTGGGAGGGAGGGAGCAAGGGGAGAGAGAAGTTATCTTAGTTAGGGTTACTATTGCTGTAATGAAAAACCATGACCTAAAGCAACTTATGAAAGGGTCCATGTAACAGTTCATCCTCAAAAGGAATGAAAGCAGGAACTCATGCAGGGCAGGAACCTGGAGACAGGAGCTCATGCAGAGACCATGGAAGAGTGCTGCTTACTCTCTTGTTAACAACCACATGGCTTGGTCAACCTGTTTTCTAATAGAACCCAGGATCACCAGCCTAGGGATGTCACCACCCACAATTAGTTGGTCTCTCCACCATCAATCACTTAATAAGAAAATGCTCCACAGGCCTACCCGAACCTTCATCTATGGAGATACCTTCTCAGTAGATGTTCCTTCCTCTCAGATGATAAGGCTTGTATCAAATTGACATAAGACTAGCTAACACAAAAGCTAACAATAAAATTACTATATGACTCAGCTGTGCAATTGCTAAGCATTTGCCCAAAGGTCTCTACACCCTACCATAGAGATACTTGCACACTCTTGTTTACTGCTGTTCTGTACCCAATGGCAAGGAGATGGAACCAGCCTAGATGCCCAACAACAGATGAATGAAGAATGAAAATGTGGTACACATATACAATGGATTATATTCAACCATAAAGAAAAATGAAATCTGAAGGAAAATAGATGGAATTAAAAAATATATTGAGGCAACCCAGATTCAGAAAGGGAAACACTACTATTCTTTCTCATATAGAGATCCTAGCAAGTTTTTAAAGATGTGCATTTAGATGGAAGTGACTTTGTGTAGATGCCAGGAAACTGGGAAGGGGCCCGTGAGAGAAGACAAAAGAGGCTTCAGGGGAGAAGAGCAGAGAGGGTAATAGAGCATGTGTGGTCTGGATGTGATAAAAGGAATACTGGGTGTGGAAATGTTTAAGCAGACATTGGTGGGGCTGCAGAGAGAAAATGGAGAGGAGAAGGGAAGAGTTAACAACAACAATGGTAATAACAATAATAAAGCTAGTTAGGAGACAGGAAATAAACTAAGTGAAAATATATGTTTATTTAAATGTATGTATTTGTGTATGTATGTTTAAAAAGTGATAAATGTCAAAATAACAAAACATAAAAATTCAGGGAAGAAAGAAATAGAAAGTGTTGGGTAGAGGGAGGTATGTCAAAGTTTAGATGCATTGAATTGGAAGGCCTTTATAAGAAGGGCAAGCAAAACAGAGCAAGCAAGCCACATGGATAGTTGGAGAGAGAAATGAGTTCTCTGAGTATAATGAGCAATCGATACAAAGGTTCTGGCATGTATAAAGCATAGGAAGGGGTATTTGTGACTATTACAGTAATGGAGTAGGAGTTCCCAAAATGCTAGCTAGCTATTTCAGTTCTCTGATAGGAGGAGAACCCACTGTGTCCTAGAATCATGCAGCTCAATACTCATCTGCTTACCACTGTTTCATCATCTCTTACTGTCACCCATGAAATCCATGTTGGCTTGTGATTGTATGTACAATGTTCCTGTTAATTTTGCCACTTTTACACAGGCATTTCACATGTTAGCAATTCTAATCACAGCTATTCTTGTACTCCTCAAGAATCATACACACATACACACACACACACACACACACACACACACACACACACATATATATAACCAAGGCACTTTTGATATTCTTCTCAATTTTATTTTCTTTCTATTTTTAAATAATTAACATGCCATATTATGAAAATTTCTGTAGGTGAACAAAATAATATGAGAGAAAACCATTTTTTCTTCTTTTTCTTCCTCAGTATTGAGACAACCTGCATATCTAGATCCTTAAGTATCCTTTTTGAAATATTGAGTACATACACGTATATGTACGCAGGAATGTGTTTAGTAACCCTTTACCCTCACCTCCACCCATACAAAGCAGCTCGATGGGCCTGTTGGGTAGTTGCTGCTATCCTCTTATTCCAATTGAGAGAGGATGCTGAGACTCAAAGGTAGATGTCTTACCTAAAGTCTCACTGGTAGTAAGTATAAAGTCCAGGGTTGCTTCACTATTTATATCGACATTCTTTCTCCACACAGAGGGGGGTCAGCTCTATGCATTCATTATGGTAGGAGACATCTGAACACTTGCTGGTAGTTAGAGGGAGCAAGAAAATTCCCCCAGTCACATTAGCCGCTTTAGCATCCACGTGGTCAACCAGATACAGTGCTGGACTGCATCAAGGAGTAGTTTGCTAATTATCTCTTGGGTATCTTCCTTCCTTCTCTACAGATATATTTGGGTCCACCTGAGGATAGCCAAGTACCTCCAGTGCCTCCACCTCGAGTGACAGCAAGAAGGCACAAACCAATCACAATCTCAAAGCGTTTGCTGAGAGAGAAGACAGTGTTCTACACTTCTTCCCTTGAGGAAAGTGAAGGTCAGTGGTTAGTACGACAGCTACATACAAAGAAAATACTGGAGGACAGAAATGGGAGTGTGACTATTTCCTCCATGCAATGATAGACCTTTCATAGGTCTTTGGCTTACAAGCAGTCAAAAGAAGCATGGCTTATAGTTTGTATTCTAAGAGGAAATTAGATTACTGGAAGTGGATGGGGTAGGGGTGAATCCTGCATGATCCCTTGCAAGGCTAGCAGCAAATCCAAGTTATTCATAGGTATGTTACTCTAGTTCATTGAAATATGTGTACAAGGTTCTTGCTAATGTTTTGAGAATGTAATTTAAATGCAGCTACCATGGGTTGAATAATGGCCATGTTACAAGTAATTTGAAAGAGGCCAAATGAAATTAGGCCACATACCCCTGCCCTCATGGAGCTTATAGGACAGAGGAAGATATGGCTATGTGAAAAAAATGAGCATCATCCAATGGGATGATTCTTCCTGAGGAGACTGCACCTGTCCTAAGTGGGCCTTAGCCCCTGCCACTCCTCTAACTACTTTTATCTCCTCGTGACCAAACCAAGCACTGCACTGTTCTTGTGAATTTGTGAGCTACATGTGACAGGTAACCCCTCTGTCTTTGTGGGGCACTGGACTTGGCTTTCAGGACACTAAACTTGATCCCTCTCTTTTCATCCACCTCATCCCCCTCTACTGCTTTTCTTTTTCTAATTTTGATATTTGAAGACTCCAAAGGTCTTAACCTCCTTTCCCATGCTTTTTTTGTACACTGCCTAAGTTTCTTGCATGTAAAAAGCGTCTAAATGTTGCAGAGGACTCCCCAGTTTGTTTAGATACAGGATTCGTTCTACCATTTCCATTCACAACTGACATTAGAAATTCAAGAGGAATGGACCATGATTTGTATTTTATTTTAATGGTGGTGGCTGGAACCTAGTCCTTTGTACAATGACAGGTGATCATTCTATCACTAAGCTCCACATCCCTTCCTCAGTCCAAAGCAACTCTTGATTTTCTATTGCTTCTGAGCCTACTCCTTTCGTGATGCCTCCCTTCTCAACTTCCAGCTCCAGAACACTGAGGTCAAGAGTGTTGGTCTTTCCTGGTAGCTTTTCATCTATTCGCTCTCACATTAGGTCCATCAGCAATTCATTTGGGCTGTGGATGTACATCACATATGAAATCCTTGGTTTCCCTTTGGACCACACACTCTGAGGTTGTACCATCTCTTCCCAGATGTCTGTGCTGGCCTGCTTGAATGCCTCTAATCCATTTTCCAAAGCAGCCAGCGAATTTTCCATCCTTTCAAAAATGTGAAGCCCATGACCTCATCCCTCTGCTAGTGATCTCTCTTCATGTTTCGAATAAAATTGTTTTTATGCTGTTTTCAGTGACCCCTGCTTATCTATCTGAACTTTCTTTATGTACTTTCTGTCCCTTTTGCTCTCTGTTCTCTAGTTTCATGACCCTTGATATTCCTTATGGGTCTCAAGTTTACATTGCCATCTCCTTGTAGAGACCTTTTCTGAGCACCCAAGTTAAACATTTCTTCCTTCCTGTCCCCTTACACTGCTTTGTTTTATTCATGTCACCTGCTACTACTTGATGGCATATTTAGTAGCTACTTTCCCCCTAAGAACGTTAGATCCATTTTTATCACCAGGTCTGGGACCAAATCTGCTATATATACATTGTGTGTGTTCAGTACATGTTTATAATGTGAACGAATAGTTATACTAGGAATATGAATAGAAAGGGATTATCTAGCTCAAGGGATTGCTTCCATAGAGGAGGAAGAGAAAGTGGAAAATGGGAGTACCGGATGCTTGTTTTGTTGCCCCATAATTAGATTTTTATGAAATTAATTTATTTATAAAGTTCCCTCCAAAAAACTTATACTAACAGAACTTTTTAGAACTTTATGCCCTACACCAACACAGAACTTGCTACATAATAAGTGCCCAATTACTGAGTGTATTGGATGAATTAACTGGGTGTCAGTAGACCTCAGGTCTAATTTCATTTTGGTCACTAGCCTGTTGAGAAAATTGGACTGGGGTTCAATTTGCCCTGCTCTATGATGAGGGCTTTGTACCAGATCTTCAGTGAGATTACAGTCTACCCATTAATTTTTGGACTGATAAACAATGCCCAGGTCATAAAATAAACCCCATTAAATTGTAAATCCCAGTAAAATGTATTTTGCACAACTACCTTATCTGAAAATATCTGCATTATCCTAAAAAGGAAATCTTCCAATTCTTTCCCCTCCCCAGCCTCTGGCAATGACTCTCTAACCTTGAAGACTTGTTTATTCTGAAATTTTTATATAAATGGACTCATATTCTATATAATCTTTTATGGCTAGCAAATTATTCTGGGGTGTGTATGTATATTTTCTGCTGCTATATGATATTCCAGGGTGTGACTATACCACGTTATGTTTATCCATTCCTCGGTGAATGGGCATTGAAATTGTATTTGTGTTTTATGAATAGTACTGCTATGAGTATTCAGGTTGTTGGGGGAATGTCTGACTTCAGTTGTCTTGAGTGTATTGCCGAGTATACATTTAACTCTGAAGTTAGACTTTTGCAGAGCGACCAAGCTAATTTACAAAGCACATGTGCCATTTTACTTTCTCACCAATACAGGATGGTGCTTCAAATTTCCCTGTATTCTGGTCAGTGCTAGTTACAGTAGTCTTATCTTTTCATTCTGTGCATTTTAAGTGGGCGTGAACCTATAATCTCATTTAATCCTCGATATTCCAGTATGAAGTAGGTACCTGAGCTTCAGAAAGTCATTTGTGGTTCAGAGGAGAGTAATTTGTCCAGTTGATACCATGACCAAATTAAAAAGCAGCAATTTCCCCCTTCTATCTTATCCCAAATCCCACATGCCTACTAGATGTAACACTGTACTTCTTACAATGTGTCCCACCACCATTCTAAGGAGCAGCCGATACTGTTCGCCACTTTTCTTGACAAATGGCATCTCATTATTTGATTTTCAAATTTATATTCTGCCTGCATATAATATTTTAGTAAATCCTTCCCCCACTATCATAGACCCTTTCATATCCTATATCAAATCTTTGGTCATTCTAAGTCTGTATTATTTGTTTGACACAGGGCCTTGCTATGTGGCCTACGCTAATACTGAACTTTCAATCCTTCTGCCCCAACTTCCCAAGTGCTAGGATTACAGGAGTGTGCAACTAACTGCACCTTCCAGTCCACCTCTTTAACAAAGAGACTGTGTTTCTTTACTGGTGCTGTTGCAGTTTTGGTCATTGTTATCAGCATTCCCATATGTTTCAAAATCTCTAGTTTGTCCACTCTGATCTGCTTTTCATACTAGATGTTCTGGAAACATCTATTTGACAATGCTTCCTTTCCACCTATCAGAGGTAATGTTCATATTCCTATTCAGGCCTTACTGAAATAGCACCTAGCTAGCATAGACCCATATCTAGCTACTCACATCTTTTATCATAAATGCTCAAGACAAACTGAACTTATTTGCTTTTGAAATATATTTTTGTTTTAAAATTCTTTCATTTTTGAAATTATAATGTATTTGCACTATTCCCCTTTCCCTTCCTTTTCTTCTTTCATAGACTCCCATGGCCTCCTTTTTTATTGATTATTGTTACATGCATATATGTCAATACATATATATATATATTATATACTTAGACATAACCTGCTCAGTCTGTATAATGTAATATTTTCTTACAAAGCATGATTTTTTTTACTCCTTCAAGCTATTGTTTGTCTGAACAATTTTGATTTGTCTATGACTCCCATCAATTTCTCGGCCAGAGTTCAATGAGTAACTCTAAATGATCAGTATAATAATTATATATAAATGAAACCAGATCCTTAAGATTAATTGTCTAGTCAATGTTTAAAATTTCTCATTATCTCATTACAAGAAACAGGTTTCAAATAAGGGCCCTGTGTCACCTTTGCTGAATACAGCTCTCAAATGTCTCCCTTTGCTGAACAGAGGCAGTATGCCTAACTACTGGGCTCTAACATGAGCTTTATTTACATGTCTGTTTCATTTATTTATTTATTTTTGGGGTGCCGGGAATGAAACCAACAACCTTGTATGTCCCATACTCGTGCTCTGTCACTGAGTTGTTGACCCCAGCCCTAAGTTTTCTATTCTTAATGAAGGTGACAAGGTCCATAGTGGATATTATGAATCTGAGGCATTTGTTGATTTTTTTTTCAGAGACAGCGAATAACTTAAAGTAGTTTTCAAAAATTTTAAATATATGTGTGTGGGCTTATTTTTGTAGAGAAAGTCTTTCTGTCTGTTATTGTGTTCTTTGAAGCTTTAACTATATTCAGAATCACTTAAAATCTTATTCTAATGGGCACAGGAAATTACAGAGCACAAAGGCTAGAGGAAGAATGTAAATTGGCTATTTGAGATCTTTACATGGATAGAGAAAGAAATTAAATTCTGTTAGGCTTGTTAGCTTGAAATTGGAGAAACCTTAAAAAATTGCTTTTAAAAGTGCTACTTGGGAATTAGTTGATGCATTTATTTAGAAAGAGTAAATTATGCAATTGATTGGGCACTCTGTCCTTTTTGAATTGCATCCTTTTGAATAAAGCAGATTGGATACTAGAGTTGATTCAGTTGTGTCGGTGAAAGTCATCCGAACATCTTAAATTGAACCTCATTTGAATGAGACCTGTGACTCCATGCAAGTCGGGCAGGGTGGAGACTGTTCTTGTGGGATGTAGTCAGTCTGTACTAGAATAACAATTTTGAAATTGTGTGCAGATTTTCAGATTTAAATATGTATACATGAAGGTCATGATTAATCTTTCTTCTTTGTACCAATTTATTTTTTTTCAGATGAAACCCAGCATCAAACTCCTAATGGTACAATCACTAGCAACCTGGATCCCCCCAGGCTACCACAGCACCTCAAACTACCCATTCAGAAAAGTGGAGAAACTGACCCTGGAAGAAAGTCCCCAAATAGATCTGTTTCTGACTACCAATCCGAACCCTGCCCAGAGATGGATGTGGGGAAGTTGGTATTTAGGTTGCAGGATGGAGGGACCAAGGCTATTCCAAAGGCCACCAATGGACCTGTGCCAGGTTCTGGGACCACAAAGACCTCCTCTTTCCATATAAAGAGACCAGCTCCCAGGCCAGTGGCTCACCACAAGGAAGGTAAATGTTTAGCAATGCTATGGGAAGCAGAAATGAGCCAAGCTGCTTTTCACCATGGGAACTTT
>NC_022026.1:25432193-25433588 GCF_000317375.1 Microtus ochrogaster
GTGGGAAGTCCAAGGACCACCCACCTCCATCCAGGTCTAGTAAGGTGAGCATCCAAACTGCCTAGGCTCCCACAAAGTCAGTATGTGCAGTAGGATCAAAAACCCATTGCCATTGTTCTTGAGTTTCTTAGAGCCTCTTTTGTTTCCTAGTCGCATGAGTAGCCTTCTAGTTTGCTGCCCTTTACTTGTATTTACTACCAGTTGTGCACTTCACAGTTAGAAACTAAGGTGTGTGTATGAGAGACAATATAGAGCAGCTGTCTTTGTGGAGCTTGGGTTAACCGGCTTAAAACAATCTGTTTTCATTTCTCTCCATTTTCCTTTTGAAAATTTCATTTTTTTAATGGACGACTAAAAGTCCTTTGTGTATAGGCAGCACCTTTTCATTATCCATTTATCTGTTGATGGACATCGGGGCTTAGCTATCACCAACAGAGCTACAGTGAACATGAACGTGCGACAAACAGTGTGGCCGGATATAGAGTCCTTTGAGTTTATGCCCAGGAGTGGTATAGCTGGGTAAAAAGAAGTTCTATTGATTTTATAGATACCCCCACACTACTTTACATAGTGGCTTCACCAGCTTGCCCTTCCACCAGTATTATGTAAGTGTTCCTCTTTCCCCATATTGTTTTCTTCATGTCAGCCATTCTCACTGGGTGAGATGGGATCTCAATGTCATTTTAATTTACATTTCTTTGATGGATAGAGATGTTGAATATTTGAAAATGTATCTGGCCTTCCTTTGAGAACTATCTTCTTTTAGTCACTGTTTAGAGACACCATCACCAAGTCAACTCTTGTAAGGAAAACATTTCATTGGGGGCTCGTTTACAGTTTCAGAGGTTCAGTCCATTATCGTCAAGGCAGGGAGCATAGCACCGCACCATGCAGGCAGGCAGCGTGCTGGGGGAGTAACTGAGAGTTCTACATCCTGATCTGTAGGCAGAGAGGGAGACTGGGCCCAGCATGAGATATTTAAACCTCAAAGTCCACCCCCAGTGACACACTTCCTCCAACAAGGTCACACCTCCTCATCTTGTTAATCCTTTCTAACAGTTCCACACTTTGATGACTAAACATTCAAATATATGAGCCTATGGGGGGGGGGCATTCTTATCCAGCCACCACTGTCTCTTCAGATGGTTGGCCCATGTTCTAATTGATAACTATTTCTTTGGTGTTTGCTTTTTAGAATTTTAAAACTATTTATTGGAGATATTAACTCCTTGTATGTTGTCTAGCTGATGAAGACTTTCCCCGTTCTCTTGGCTGTTTATTCTACTCACTTGTTATTGTTATTGTTGATAATGGTGGTGGTAGTGGTGGCGGTGGGTGGTGGTGGTGGTGGTGGTGGTGGGTGGTGATGGTGGTGGGTGGTGATGGTGATGGTGG
>NC_022026.1:25433978-25490186 GCF_000317375.1 Microtus ochrogaster
TGGTGGTGGTGGTGGTAGTGGTGTGTGGTGGTGGTGGTGGTGGTGGTGGTAGTGGTGTGTGGTGGTGGGTGATGGTGGTGGTGGTTCTTTGAATCCATATGGTTCCATTTGTCAATTCTTGGTCTATTTCCTGTTCTGAGATTTGTTGTCTGTTACTATATCCTTAAGTGTTTACCCTTTGTTTCATTGTTTCCAGTTTAAGATCTAGGTCTCTGATCGATTTTGAATTAATTTTTGTGCAATCTGCGAGCTATGAAATCTAATTTCATTATTTTGCAGGAAGTTATTGAGTTTTGCTGGCAGTTTGTTGAAGGGGCAGTTTTTTCCTCCAGCACATTTTCTTGGCGCTTTAATCAGAAATTAGTTTTCCGTAGCTGTGTGGGTTTATTGCTAGTTCTTCTGTCGTGTTCCCTTGGTCTACATGTCTGTTTAGTGCCAGTAGCTTTACCATAGTCTAATCTGAGGTCAGGTAATGTGATGTCTCCGGCTGTGTTCCTTCTGCTTCGTGTTGTTTTTACTGTGTTCTTTCATATTTCTTATAAATTTTAGGATTCTTTTTTGTCTCTATGAATAATGGATCTCAACATGTAGTTCATTAAGGACTTGGGCATTAGATCCTCCTGCCTCAGCCTCCTGAACCTCCCGAATGCATGCGGCCCTGCACCTGGCCTGACATCCTTTTCAAGGGAGTGTTTCTGTTTGGTAGCACAGTGCTGGAGCACGGGTAAAAACAGCAGCATCGAGTGAGGAACTGGGGAGCAGGATAGCAGAGGAAGGCCAGCAATGGAGTTGGTGTGGGAAGTGTCCACGAAAGCCTTTCACGCTTGATGAATAGCATCACAAATTTCTTTTTAGAAGGAGAGGCAGGGAGTTATTTTAGAGTATATATGAAGGCAGAGGGAACCTAGAGGAAAAATAAGCCTGTCCAGATAAAGCAGAGGGAAGAAATTCTGTCATCTGTGGCAGGCTCAGTACATGCTGACAGCGTTGTCTTTGAGCAGTTCGGTAAATGCTGTTTTGTGTGGATGCCAGCAAGATTTCCACAGAGCAATTGGCACTTTCTAATTCTCTGGTTTGATCCTCAGATGCATTTGCATGCCCATGTTATTTTCCGTGTCTGTACCTTGGGTTTTATATCTCTAAAATGGGAAAAAGTATACCTAAAAATAATTTTTTTAGGATTAAAAAGAATAACAAACAAAATACCTGGCTCATAATCAGAAAATGAAATATGTTATTAATTTTCTCCCTCAGTCCTGTCTTCCCTCCCTACAAATTGCCTCTTATGGGAGGCAGCCAGAAAAGGCCAGACATCTATGGAGACATCTGCTTCAGTTTAGAAGTCATATATTGATCATCACATTAACCAAGTAGAAGCTTAGGGAGCGGCACTTCTACCCCCATGGTAAACTTTGCCCTGCCCGTTGTCAAGCCAGATCCTGTCAGCTCAGCACACACAGTAACTTTTAGCCTTCTACATCGGCCCTGCCTCCGACATCTTTGGATATAGAATACAATCCCCGTGCCATCCTTCTGCTGCTGCTCTCACACTCCCATCCTCTGGGCTGCTGGCAGCAGCAGCTGTGATCTAATGCTATCAGTTAATATAAGAACTGATCTGACTTGTCCAGGGCCATCCAGGCTTTCTCAGTCTAAGTTGCAGCATTGCCAGATTTTTTTTTCTTTTGCTCTTAAATCAGTTAGCAACAAACTTATGTGGTACAGTTTTCGTTAAAGCCTCTGGCCTTCAGCCTTGGCAGCACTCAGATGGGTTGGGTCATGGTAGAGCCCTATAGCCAAATTGCTGGTATAGTTGCGTCTCTAAACCTTCCCCGCCTATCACTTCACCTCCGCTTCCCTCCCTAGTTTCGCTGAGGTTCCTGGTAAATTCCTGGACACCAGAAGAGTTATCAGATAATCAGTTGCTACACATGGTTCTTCCCCTGAGCTGAAGCGGATGATTAACCCCATGTGCTAACAAGCAACCTGAATGGCAGGCTTGGGGAGCAAGTTGCCTCTTCTGCTCACCCACTCTACACCAAAGAGTTGTCGGTTGCTTCCAGCTTTTCTGTTGAAGGTGCTGTGTTGTTTCTGGTATTCCAAATGTGTCACCATCCTAACCTCGCTCCATCTTTACCCCTTCCACTGACCTAGCATGTGAGTGGATTTCATTGCTCTCCCCATTTTTCCCAGAGCAATTAGAAATGGCAGGCGCCTGGTGCCATGTAAAGGGCTTCCTTCCATGGCAGTCGAGTAACTTCGCAAACCGCACTATTGTTCCTTGATGGAATTTTATTCAGGACCCTTTTCTACTGCAGACATGGGCCTGTATGCTTTTTCTTATTCGTTGCATATTTTTATCATTGGTAAGTGTGTGAGGTAGGTTTTACCCTACCCATCTCAAAGAAAGAGTGGCTCAGTAGGAAGCAAATTGCCCAGCATCCCTTGGGCTATAAGATGCAGAGATGTTGCTGGAAACTAGACATTTGGTATGCTTTTTATATAACACATTCAGTTTTAAAGACTTCTTTTAAGCATGTGAATATTTGCCTGCATGTATGTATGTATCATGCACCTTTTGCCCATGAAAGCCAGAAGTGGGTGCCACGTCCCCTGGCACCGAAGTTACAGATAGGTGTGAGCCACCATGCGAATGCTGGAGTTCACATGTGATTCCTTCACAAGAGCAGCAAGGTCTTTTCAACACATAATCATCTCTCTCACCCCACAGTCCTTTTTTTCTGCCTTAGCCACCTCCTTCTTTTCCAGCAAGCATTACTTTGGCGTATACAAATTAGCACGTCTCCTTTTGACCATGTGAGTTTGTTGTCTTTTAAATTAATTTTCTAGGTTAGCATATCGAGTAATGGCTGGTTCATCATAGCATCTTCACGCATATGTGTTATGCTGTGTTGCCATTTATTCCTCTCCTTCGCTAGCCTTTCCTGTGCCTCCTCTACTTGGTTACCTTTCTTTCCCCAGTTAGTGTTCCCCCCTACTTTATTTCCTGTTTGACCCTGTCTCTCCCAGCTGTGGGATTTCAGGTAAATCATAACCTGTCTGAGCCTCTCATTTGTATAAGAGGCTCATAATTGTGCCCATTTATTACATTGCTCTCTCTATTTCCCACCTCCATTACGATCTCTTCCCCCACTCTCCCCAGTTTCTATTTTTGTGGCCCTCCATGTAGATCCCCCACATCTATTGAAATCTAGGGTCTACATATAAGAGAAAACAGGTAGCATCACTCAATGCTGCTTTCTCTGACCGGTTCTGGCTTTACAAAATGCAAGTGTATAATTTCTACAAAAAGATTTAGTATTTGGGGGAGAGTGAAGAGGACAGAAGGGTGTATGCCTTTCTCTTCTATCTGGGCATTCATTCAGACATCACACTAAGCAAAGGGAAAGACCGAGAGGAAAAGCCATGATTCTGCCTTCCCATTGTTCACAGTGAGGATGGCCCATAGGCTGTCAGTCAAAGCCTGGTGTGAGCTATGTTCTTGGATGATAATGAGAGCAGTAAGAGCCAGGGTAAGAAGCCCTTCATTCTGCCTGAGTATAGATATTAAAGTAGGTAGCATGCCACACACACGGGCCCTAGGGCATGTGGGTTTAACAGCCCTGCTTAGTTTCTTTCCTCTCTCTGGTAATATGCTTCTGGGCTTGGAGGGAGGATATTTGCAAGACCTTTTTTAGTCACACAGCCATCAATTCTTCACTGGGGTGACTAATGCTGTAAGTGGCATTTGTATCTGCTCTAAAAGTATTAGGAACAGACTTGCTCCTGCAGTAATGGGCGTTGCTGGCCATTATCCACATTTTCTTGTTTGAACTTATTATGCTTATGCTTTAGTAATCTACTGTTTGGTTTTCATTCTCTGCCGTTCCTGGAGTCTAACTCCAGAGTGTTCCATAAGGATAATTGATGGCTAAGGGGAAAGGAAGGCTATAGGATGTGCATGGAGGAATGTCACAGAGAGCAAGAGATCATTGTAGAAGGCTAGGGCTGAAGGAGAAGAAAAAGCAATCTTCCCCCTGCTCTTTCGCCCGAGGTGGGGTATAGGTGGATATTAGGGAGGGTGTTAAGAAAGCTGCATAAAATCGAGAACTGATGACTGCTGTCTCTCCATAAACCCACACATGCTAAGATATTTGCTCACCACCATTTGGCAGAGGATGGGAAAGGAAGGAGCCAAATGTTTTGGAGAGGGCAGTAAGTTTGTAATGAAACCTATGTTTTGGACCAAGAATCAAAAGCAAATGACCGCCATTTGCTGGAATTCTATAGACTAGAGAGATTGTGTGGTTAAAACCCCATCCTCCATTACTTCCCTTGATATGTGTTTTCAATTTGACCCTGTCTCTCCCAGCTGTGGGATTTCAGGTAAATCATAACCTGTCTGAGCCTCTCATTTGTATAAGAGGCTCATAATTGTGCCCATTGGATTGCTATAACAAGGAAGGGTGGCATGTGTATACCTGTCCCTTTCCAACTACCCTGTAAATGGAAGGAGTTGTTCGGCTTTGATAGCATGCTGTTGTAATTAGGTCAGCTTTACTTTTTATTTCCCCACTATGAGTAGTGTGGGCTAGCACCTCTACCACAGGCAAGATGTGTGTGTGTGTGTGTGTGTGTGTGTGTGTGTGTGTGTGTGTGTGTGTGTGTGTGTGTGTGTGTGTGTGAGAAACGGTAGAAGTAGTCTATAAAGCACCTAGTTATCTAGTAGAGGCTCAAGAAGTGGCAGATTCCAAGACAGGGACATCTACTTTTCTGTATTCTAGAGCCTTGGTGGAATCTCAAATGTAAAATACAGGCAGAAGAAAACAGCTCAGAACTACTTTTTTTTTGTCTTCAGCCTGGCTATACACTTGATAAACACCCAGACAGAAAAAAAAAAAACATTGTGGAGAAAAGAGACAAAAAAGGACATTTAGCTCTTCTTAGTCCAGTTCCAGTCCAGTTGGTCCATGGATCCTCTGACAGTCCTGCTCCAGGGTACTCACCCATACCTCACTTCCTGGAGCTCCCATGCTTGGCCCTCTAATGTGACTGCTTATAGCCCATGCCTATGACTTCTCATCCCAGTTTGGATTTAAGACCCCAGGGAGACTGTATAGGATCACTTGTGTTCATCCCTTGTTGGACACAAATGCTCTCACAAAATCCCTAGTATATTGAATACTTACTTTAGGTCTCAGAATACCCTTGAAGGCCGAGGGTATTGGGCTTGTGTGTCATAGGAAGCTCAGTTGGAAGCCTAAAAAGGGAAAGCTTTCCTCGCTGTCCTTCTAAAAGGCTGCACTGCATTTTTCTTTACTCAATAAATATTTGTTGACTATCTGCCGGTTACATGCAGAGCAATTTACTTGGTTCTCTTGGGGATACAGAGATGAGTCCCACCTGGATCTTGCTCTCAAGTTGCTCCCATTCTAATAGGGGAGAAAGAGCCATGAAAGCAAAGAGCCAAAGTGCAAGATTCAAAGTACAAGACAACCAGTGCCTTCAGAGCTGGAGAAAGGAACTTGGAGAATCTGAAGCTTCCTAAGAGACATGGCACTTAAGCGGATGCAATTTGGGGCATGTGGGAATAGGGTAAAGAGGATCTTGGAAAGATGATTCATTGCAAGACATGCACACAGAACAATAAATAATAATGTTCGTCTAGATGGTAGCATCTGTGAAGAAGAGTGGCGGAAAGCAAGATCAGAAAGGACTGCTAAAGCCCAATGGAAGAGGGCATAGTGAATGCCACCTTAGGCATTTTGGGTATTACCGGCAGGCAACAGGGGGCATGAAATTGAAATCCGTTTATTGAGAGGTAATAAGAAGGTGGAAGAAAGGAAGGGAAAGACTGATAAAGAAATTGAGACTTCCGTAGTATTCCCAAAGAAACATACAAAAGTTAGCAAAGAAAGGCAAAGGTTTACAGACTGATACCATCTGCTGATTGATTCATCTGCAAAACAGTCCAATCTTCCTATTGTACTGGCAGAGAAATGAACCGCTGACTTACACAAGCTAGTTTTAGTATTAAGATGAGAAACCAGGTTTCTTGACTCCTAGTTACATGACTTCTCTCCGTGCTTTGCCAGTTTGACATTGTGGCTTAACTGTGACTGAGACAAATTAGGGGCAAGAAAGAACAACACCGGGGTCTTTCAGCCAAGAAAACTCTTTGCTGCTACTTCAAAGCATGACTTGTAATGAATCATAAGTTGAAGTTGCATATAAAAGGGCCTAATCAGACAAACAGCTAATGGTGCTTACTTCCAGGCCCTAGTCAGATGTCCATTTGGTTGTGGCTGTAAAGGTAATGAGTGAGGCTGCTGTTATGAGGGTGATATCTGCTATACTTCTCAAGAGAAATGAGCCCTAGGCTAGGCATGGCTTCAGGTAGAAATAATTCTAGCTCTGAAAGTGTAGTGTCTTTCCTATCAAACTCCCTCCTTCAATAACTAGTGGAAATGGAGTATCACTGCCATCTCTGCTCATGTGTGACCTGCAACGAGGAAGCGGGTTTGGGTGGCTTACAACTTTACAGCCCACACTGCCCGTCATCGCATGAACCAGGGGAACACTGACATACCCAAGTGCAAGTTCTGTCCTAGTCAAACTAGGAATGCTGAGGATGGATCTGGGTACTGCATATTTAAAGGTCTTCCCGTGTTCTCATGTGCAGCCAGGATTGAAATCCACTGCACCTCTGGTAACCGGAACTACATAGGTTGTAGAAATCACATGCACATGGATCTGTTAATGGTAAGCGTTGAGGTTCCTTTTCATTTTGGAGTGTTTTCCTCAACGGTAGAAAAAACATAACATTTGTGCAGAATGAGGCCCAGTCTTAACTATGAAAACTGAAAAAAGCACTAAATGTGGTGTTAACGATACTTGGATCAGAACTGGTGTTTGGTAATAAAAGTAGCCAGAACTGGAACTGTGTGAGACCCTGGTATTAATCCCCATACTGCAAAATCAGTCAATAAAAATAAATAACTATTGTTTTACTTATTTTTTTTTACTGTTAAACATTATTATCATTTGCAGTTTTCTATTACTGCTACTAATAACAACATAGCAGGCACTGGAAAAGAAGTGGACATGAAAATAGAAAATAATTTTCAATCATTACTCTATTACAATCTGGTAATGGGTAAATAGATTTACCATTCTGAGCCTCAGTTTCCTTCTCTGTAAAATAGAAATGACATGAAGTCTCTATTCTTTCCTTCTCAGATGACTATGAACATCATCTGGGAGAATGTTTCAAACAGTATAAATTTGTTAGGCAAGAAAAGCAATTATTATTACTTTGATGATCTTTTTTTTAATGCAGTTGTAGAAAATCACCCTGATGCTAACTATGGTGAATAGTATATCCATAAATATAAGCTAGAGCCTAGATGGGAAGATAGAAATTCTCTGTAAACAGGAATAATGTTTTACTCATCCCTCTACTAGTATACTACATATACTGTACTATCAGAATTCTGCCTTTTCTCCTGAGATGTTTCATCTGTAACTCAGATTTGAACTGGCTCTAATAAAACATAATTATGGTAATTTTTGATTTTTTGTAAATTTCATACTTGCAAATATACCATTTTTATAATATTTACCACCTCCTCCCCATAACTCCTCCTAGATCCCTCTTTCCTCTCACCCCTTT
This sequence comes from Microtus ochrogaster, assembly GCF_000317375.1. Taxonomy (NCBI): domain Eukaryota; kingdom Metazoa; phylum Chordata; class Mammalia; order Rodentia; family Cricetidae; genus Microtus; species Microtus ochrogaster. The sequence goes on from NC_022026.1 coordinate 25,441,651, forward strand.
CAAATTTGTTTCCTCTTCTTTATTTTTATAAAAACCTACTGAGTCTGATTTGTGTGACCCCTGTACTCCTGAGTATGGGGACCATCCACTAGAATGTGTTTGCCCTACCAAGAGCCATAGTGTAAAGAAAACTGACTCTCCTTTCCATAGTAGCTAAGAGCTGTCAGCATCTCCTCAGCTAGGTGTGGACTTACATGCCTCTCCACTCTCCATCCTGGAATGTTGACTAGCTTGATCTTATGCAGGTCTTGTGCATATAACCACAGCAGCTGTGGGCATATGAGTGCAACAGTCTTGCAATGTCCAGAAGACACTGCATTGCTCTTATAATCTTTCCATTTTTTCTTCTGCAATGATCTCTGAGCCTGAGAAGAAATGTGAAACCGTGAACACCTATTCTCTGCACTTTGACTACTTGTGTTTCTGTGTTAAATGTTATCCATGGAACAAATAGACTGCTCTGATGATATCTGACTGCTACATTAATCTGTGTATATAGAGAAATGGATTAAAGGTCAGTTTAATTCTATGTTTATTTATCGATAGCAGTAGGCTTTACCCCTTGACCCAGTGAACTCCTCAACCATGGATTTGAGACCATCCTTAGTACCAGGCCTGTGCTTCTTCCTCTTGAGACCCTAAATTCAATCAGAAAGTAGTTGGTTACTTCTGTTACATTCATGCCATTATTGCAACCATTATCATATCTTTCCAGGCCAGTTGTTATTTTAGTGTATATGATTTACAACTAAGTATGACTACTGATAACTTTCCCCCTAGCAGCTTACATATATCTTCTGGTATTATGAAAGCTAGTCATCAGACAGGAGGCTTCCTGATCAGTACTAATTTTATTTCTCCACATCCTGTGTTCAAAGTACGTGGTATTTTCAGCAAAAGGGTCTTACCATCAAGTTTTGGTGGGCAACCAAGAGCAATTGCAATAGGCTGTGTTGTCCTGGGGTCTCAAAGACACTTCTGATCAACAAATTGAGGGGAGGTATCTCACACCTGACAGCAGGCTTTTTATTTGGTAAGTTATGACTTCTGGAAAGAGCTTTATTCCCTGTGTATGGTGACTCCAATTAAATTATTTTACATATTTAGAAATCTTATACAATAATAGATCTCCATATAGCCTTTTCAAACATCTTTAGTGTTATATTTCCCTACTTGTACACACTCTTATGGAATGGATTTGGTGCTTATGATGTGAGCAAGCTTAGGAATCGATAGAAGGAAAGAAGTAAAAATCATCTAACACTTATTCATGCTTGTTTTGGATAGTATATCATCTAACTTTTTATAATCACCTTATGAAATGAAATTGTTATATACCAATTTCCCAAGTGAGAAAATTATAGTCAAAGACATTAAATCACTGTCCAAGTTCTCACTGCTTGGAAGTTTATAAATGTAAGTTTCTGTCCCACCCAGTCCCATAGCCATTCAATCTCAAATAAACACACAAAGGCTTATGTTAATCATAAACTGTTTGGTCTATTGCTCAGACTTATTACTGTCTAGCTCTTACAACTTAAATCAACCTGTAATTCTTATCTGTAGTTAGCCACGTGACTTTCAGTAAGAAATTATCATCTTGATTCCTCTGTGTCTAGTCAGTAACTGACTCTCTGACTTTCCTCCTCCCAGAATTCTCCTAGTCTGGTTGCTCTGCCTATACTTCCTGCCTGGCTACTAGACAATCAGTGTTTTATTAAACCAATATGAATTACAAATATTTACAGTGTACAAGAGCATTAACCCACAGCAGAAATAGCAGAATAAAGCCAAACATCCAGGTTTTCACAATTCTAGAACCTCTGTATTTTCTTCTGTGGCATACTGTAGCTCAGACTCAAAATAACCACACAGAAACTATATTATTTAAATCACTGCTTGGCCCCTTAGCTCTAGCTTCTTATTGGTTAACCCTTTCATATTAATTTAACCCATTTTTATTAATCTGTGTATGGCCACGTGGCTGTGGCTTATCGGCTAAAGTTCTGGCATCTGTCTCTGGTGGGGCTACATGGCATCTTTCTGTCTCTGCCTCATTTCTCCCAGCATTTAGTTTAGTTTTCCCTGCCTATCTAAGTTCTACCCTGCTATAGGTCCAAAGCAGTCCTTTATTAAACAATGATATTCACAGCATACAGAGGGAAATCAGCATACTAATATAACCTAAAATCAAGACTTGTTTTGATGGGGTAGTGAAGAGACCAGTTTGATAGAGTAGGCTTGGTAGGTAATGTCCAGTGGTTATTCCTGAAACAATGATTTGTAGCTAGTTTAAAGAAGGCCTTGAATTATGTTGAGAAGTTTGAACTTTATCCTGTGCATTTTAGAGTTACTGAGAAGGACTTGAAGAAAAATAAAACTGTGTAAACTTTTGTAAATCCTATAGCAAGCAGTATTATGTAGATGGAATTTGACGTTTTTAATTTTACTTTAAGCATCTTGCAGAAAGAATGAAAATTAAGATCTAATATTAAGCAAATATCAGGATATAATCCACTTCATTGTTACACATATGGCTATATTAATATCATCTTCATTGAGACACAAGTACTTTTTGGCGGAGTTTTGTTTCCTTCTTTCTTGTTGAGACAGAGTCTCCCTCTGTAGCTTAGGCTTGCCTGGAACTCACTATGTAGACTAAGGTGGCCTCTAACTAATGTCAGTCCTGTTGCTTTAGAGTCCTCAGCACTGGGACTTGAGTGACCATGCCAAGCTTTATGAATTCATTTTTACTTTATTTCAATATACATTTTTGTCTTGACCTTGTCCAAGTTCTTGTCAGTTTATATGCAATATGTGTTAGTTTCTTGTAAGAGTAAATTGTTTGGTTAGCTTTTGTAGTTCTGGCTGATATTTTGCTATGTATGTTTTGTGCCAATTGGTTTTTCTTATTTTTTATCTTGGATGAATTCTTGTAAGGTTTTTTTCAAAGTGGAATTACTAGATAAACATGTATGAATTATTTATTACCTATGCATAATTTTGTGTTACATCCAGATTGTTCCAAAATACTTGATAGGTATCTAGATAGAATTAGTCCAGTTTATCTTGCCACCAGCAGTATGTGAATACCTGTTTTTACCATAATCCTGCCAGTACCATTTCATAAAAACTATTTGTTTATTTCTTCCAATTAAACTGTAAGCCAGAAATGTGGAGATAGCAACGTGAGGTAGAAGAGTACTTTAGTATTGAAAGGACCGGGAATTTTTTGAGGTTTATTTTAGTTTTCATTTTATGTACATACGTATGTTGATGTGCACATGATACAGTTGCCCACAGAGTCCAGCAGAGAATGTTGGGTCTGGAGTTGCAGGTTTTTCTAAGCCTCCTGACATAGGTGCTAGGGATGCAGTTTGTGTCCTTTGGAAGAGCAGTAAATACTTTCAACTGCTGAGTCATTTCTCCAGTCTCAGGATCTGATTTTAGTAGGGATGACTTTATCAAATTTAAGTTCCTCATCAATCACCTACTCTATGGCATTAATCACCTACGATGTGGCTGGCACTGTAATAAACATACTAGTTCCTAACTTAGTCCCTTCGATCTCTATAAACAAATGTGTTGCTACTCTGAATTGTAAAGCCAAGGAAATGTAGAATTAGAAAATTCGTAACAAATGTAAGGTACATGAAATTGTACAGTCTAGGTTGGAATATAAGCTTTCTAAAGGGCATCAGCCAGAAGAATTTTAAAACAAAAGTAGAGTTGTTAGCTAAGAAGAAATGGGGACCAGAGAAGATGACCCAGCCAACCCCAGGTCGTCTACTGACATTTAGTGTTCTATTTGGGCGACTATTTATGTCCTTGTTATTGCTTTCTCTTTTAGGAGATACTGACTGTTTCAGCAAAGTTCGGCCCCCAGGAGAAAAGCAAACAATCATCCGTCCTCCAGTGAGACCCCCAGACCCTCCTTGCCGGGCCAGTGTTTCACAGAAGCCAGAACCAAAGCCAGATACTGTGGCTGGCAATGCAGGGGAAATCCCATCATCTGTGTAAGCAATGTTTTCCCTCAACTTGATCTAAGGCCTGTGCTGACCACTAGAAGTGCCTTTAGGGTCGCCATCTCTGGTTGCTAAGTGTATACAGCAGACAACTCTGGAACATCATTCTCTTTATAATCTAGGAGACTATCCAGTGTCATCCCTGTGTGGAATATTCCATTCAGTATCCAAAGTTGGGCTATTTCACTACATTTGAAGACTTTTTCAAAGTCTTATATAAAGATTCATTTGTTCTTAGCTGCCCTGATGTCTATGGAGGAAGAAAAATTACTTTCAGTTTTTTGCTCTAAAAATCTTTTCTATTTTGTGTTATTGCTACTGGTTATTCAAGTAATTTAATGAGCATGTAATTTTTGTCATTGTACTTGTGCTTGGGGCTTTTTTTCTTTCTTTCTTTCTCGCAAGGGTACATTTAAAAAAATCATCCAAAATGACTCAGGTCCTCTAAAGATCCTCTTACAGGATACCCAATAGGCCCTCTGGTTGGGGAGCCAGGGAAAAAGTAGAGCCAAGAAACCAGCTGTGCTTGGCCATAGCTAGCCTGACTGGCCTCTCCTCATGCCCTCCTAAGACCGTCTTCCTGGACCATTAGCACATCACGTCCAGACCCTTCTTTTTCTTGTGTCTTTTATTTTCCATAATTGTAAAACTTAGGGAAAGATCAAAGCCTCCACAACTTCCACTAATTAGCAATGTGTATTTGCAAAGCTCCCTCAGTCACACTTTGAAACCAAAGACTGTTTTCATTTATTTTTCCAAGGACAGGTCTGAGTGAGTCTCAGACTTTGCCATTCTGGATCTATAGGTAGTAAAGGATCTTTTTTTTTTTTTTGCCCTGGGGTGCCTATGGCTTCAGAACCATTTCTCATTCTGATATTCGAGTTTTGCTCTGGGCTTTTTGCGAGCCGGGGTAGGGCCTGGTATTGGTGACCTATCTGGTACTGAGTGTCATGTCCTTTCCATTGGTCTTTGATTCTCACATGTATTCCACTGTAGCTCATCAGACTTGCTTGGCTTCTATTTGCAGGGTGGCATCCAGGACCAGATTCTTTGAAACAGCATCCCGGAAAACTGGAAGGTAAGAGACACAGAAGAGAGGGCAAATGGCAGTATTGAATGGATGCATCAAGTGCAGCTCATCAGGTTTTGCTCTTTCCTCCTCCTTTTCTGTTTCTCTATAGTTCTTGTTTTCTCCCCTCCTCTCTGTCCCTCTCTCCCTTTTCCTCTCCCACCTTTCTCCTGCAATCATCGTAGATTGGCTTCTATTCTTATCAGTGTCCTGTCTTTTTCTCTTGCTTGTTCTTACACGTGTCTCTGCCATTCTCAGTTTTTCTGCCACTTTTTGCACTTCTCGCTCTGTGTTCTCTTTATGCCATCCTTCTTGCTTTTCTTAACTTGTGTCTCTGTTGTCTCTTTTTGTACTCATTTTTTCCATTTCTTCTGCTTCTCGTTCTCTTTCACAGACACACATGTTCATGTACTCTGTTGTATGTACACAAATGTTGTCCTAGTTAGAGTTACTGTTGCTGTGATGAAACACCACGACTAAAGAAACTTGGGGAAGGAAGGGTTTACACTTTCACATCATAGTCTATCACTGAAGAAAGTCAGGACAGGAACTCAAGCAGGGCAGGAGCCTGGAGGCAGGAACTGATACAGAGGCCATGGAGGGGTGCTGCTTACTGTCTTGCTCCACGTGACTTGCTCAGCCTGCTTTCTTATAGAACCCAGGAGTACCCACAATGGCTGCTACCCCCAATCAATCACTAATAAGAACATATTTTGCACACTTGCCAAAAGCCTGATCTTATGGAGGCATTTTCTCAGTTGAGGCTCCCTCCTCTCAGATAGCTTGTGTCAAATTGACATAGAACTAGCCAGCGCACATCCCAAAGCTATGCTGAAAAAAAGAAACCTTGCATCAGTGAAGGTCTTTTTGTTGCTATTATTTTACTTACTTACACATCATAGTGTATAAGGTCAGCTGACAAAGGCTTGTAGAATATAGCATTCTATTGTCTATGGGTTCAGAGTAAGTGTGGCTCCCATTTCAAAAGTAAGTAGTTGACTAAATGATTATCAAACTGACCATTCATCTAAATCTCTTGAAAAATTGTTTAAAAAAATCCCAGATTCCTGGCTTCTCCTCTACACTCACTAAAATTATCTTTTGACTGGTACACGAGAATCCATTATTTCCTCCTTTTGTCATCCCTCTTCCCTATTTCCTTTCTCCTTCTTTTCCTTCTGCTCATCCTTCCTTCTATTTGTTTTTAATTTTTTTTTCCAAATGCTGGTACAAACTGTTCAAGCTCTGGGCATTTGGGAGCATTTGCATAAAAGCATCCAGAGGAATGGTTGCTTAGTCTTCAAGGTGTTTGCTGTGAGTTTGTTTCATGTGGCTAATCTGAGAATTTTTTTAATTGTGCTTCTTGGCCAAGAACAAGAGTTAATGTTTTTAGGCTGCCAGCCTAAAAATGGAGCCAGGATAGGTTTGACATTCTCTTCCCAATACCATGAATCTTATTCACCAGGATGTGATTCCACATGGCAAGTCACCACAGGCAGCTCTTGGGATCAGCCAAATTCTGTTTAGACAATAACTTATCATTTATTTTTACCAGAACAGATCAAAGTGAGGCTAAACCCCTCATTTCTTTTATCAGAGGGTGGAAAATGAAGAGGCTTTGGAGTGTAACTGGGAATTATATCTCAGTGCTAAAGTATTTGTACATCATGCTTGAAGCCTTGAGTTCCACAGAGTGGGGCGAGGCAGAGAGGGAAAGAGAGGTTCTTAATAGAGTTGCCTCCTGTGGGTGACACTACTTCCTCCCTCCCTAGGATAAAGAAATCCTTTGAGAAATAAACACCAGAGAAATTGAAGGAAATAAACTGGAATGAACAAAAAGAATCAGGCATATTGAAGAGTTAATACATGAGCTGGGGCTTGATCAAATAGAAATACACAGCAAAATTTGGGGATTGATCTGTATCTTAGTTCAGGCTGTCAAGACATTAAGAAGGGAATATTTAAGAGGCATGAACAAAGTCTAGTAGAATTTCTAGTGAAGGCTAACTTTCAGTAGGAAAACCATGGCCAAACTGATGTCGAGGGCATGGAAAGACATTAGCAAGGGGGTAGGATTTGTCATCCAGTGCTCAGGGCAGACTTAGACCAAGAACAATGCCGGAAGGCCTTGTCCAAAGCAGGTACTTCAGCCTATGCTATTCTATCCTCTCTTTATCTGGGCTTCTCAAACCTAGCCTTAATCCTGTTCTGTGTCCTAAGAATCACCTTGGAAGGAATGTAAGTAAGGCTAAAACATACCTGCCTTCAATGTACCATCTTGGCTAGCTGTAGGTTTTTCTTACTCAGAAGCTGCTTAGGAAAAATATTCTTCCTACCTTGAACCCACCACTACCAGTAGTGTATTCACAGGCTGGCCGCTGAGCAAGACGTTCCCAGTCATGTGGCTAATCCCTTATATGGTCATTGTTGCCTACCTCTTCGATCATCTTGCCTTGCCACTTTTAGTTTTTCCTTTGCATGCTTGACTGTAGCCTGCCAATTTGATAGCATCTGTTCCTCATTCTCTTGCCCTCTTCAACAGTTAAAAAGAAAAAAAAACTCAAAGAAAATATAATTAGAGATTTGTCAGGAAGAAAAGGGAAGAGAGAATATTCCATAAGGCAATGTAGCTTCAGAAGTGATTAGTGTTCCACTTTGTCTATAATGTGGGGTTGAAAAGAAGAAAGCTTAGCTGAACGGAACACCAGGAAAATGGATTAGAGCCAGACTGCAAAGGTCTTGAATGACATATTAAGGTGTTTGCTCTTTGTATTGTAGTCTGCTGGGGGCAGGCCGTTGAAGATATTTAGGTAGTTGTGCACATTCTGAGCTGGCTGAGTTGTAACAAGATCACTCTGGTGGTAAAGATGGGAAGCAGGGAGACCAATTTGGAAACAAATCTTGCTGGCAGGAGCTGATGGAAGGTCTGACCTAAGGTGTTGCTGTGGGAATGGAATACAGAGACAGATGTGCGTTCGGTTCCAACAGACCCTGCTGACTTTTCAGATGGGAGGCACTGTGGAAGTGCTGAGAGAGATAAGTCTAACTTGGGCAATTTGGTAGATGGCACAACAATTAATCATAAAGAAACAGGTTTTGTGAGACATTTGCTGTGCTCAGGTTCAGACAGTCCCTGTGAAGACACTGTGAGACATCCAGGTAGAGATGCCCAGTGAGTAACTGCAACCTAAACTAATTGTCAGGGTGGGGCCTGTACAGATTTAGTAATAGAAATGCTAGGGATGACCAATGTTTTATAGAATTCTAGGAAGCAAGGGGGGGCAGAATTCAGAATTCTAGTGTGGGGCATCACATATATACTGTATAATATGAGTAGTGACACTTTGGAAGAAGATTCCCAATAGTTGGTGGCAATTAAAACCATGAATAGGAATAAGATAATTTAGGCAACTATTTATAAGTAGTTTCAAGAGATGAGAGAAAAGTAGAAGGCTGTGGATATAGCTGGGGGAACCAGCTGTTATGTGGGATGCTCTGGCTATATTGTTATATTGTTAGGAGATTTCTTTTCTTTTTTTAAATTTTTTTATGCCTTATTTAACTTTATTTTATGTGCATTGGTGTGAAGGTGTCAGATCCCCTGGAATTGGATCTTCAGACAGTTGTGAGCTGCCATGTGGGTGCTGGGAATTGAACCCGGGTCCTCTGGAAGAGCAGTCAGTGCTCTTAACCACTGAGCCATCTCTCCAGCCCAGGAGATTTCTTTTCTATCGTTGTCTCTTTCTCCCAGTTCTCAGCTGAGTATGGAAGGCGAATTTAGGGCTGATCAGCAGGCTGACCAGAGCTTGTGTGGTTTTTGTAAGACCAAGGAGGACTTATGTTTTACACGGTACTGTCCCCTGCCTTCTTGTCCTTCTAACCAGCAGTGATAATCATGTGATGTGAACTGTGGTCTTGGGTCAGCTTCTCTCTTGTGTCTAGTTTCCCAGGGAACCCTGATTGCTCTTTGAGCTGATGAGGGAGGGGGACTTGATCGGGGGAGGGGGAGGGAAATGGGAGGCAGTGGCGGGGAGGAGGCAGAAATCTTTAATAGATAAATAAAAAAAAATAAAAAAATAAAATGAACTGGTGGGAGATATTAGGCAAGCACCTACTGAGCTACATTTTCAGTCCCAATATTTTTCTTATTTAATAACTTCATTAATTTATTCATATCAATATGAATATCCCAAATAGTCGATGGATTAGGATTTGTTGCTCTCTATTAAACAGTATGAAGTTCAAAAAAAAAATAAAAAAAAATTGTTTTAGCTCCCGAAAGGTGGCTTGTGTCTAGAATAGTGGGTTCTCTAAACCTTCCCAACCTAGAAGAATGGAACCAAATGCAGTAAAAGATCTGAGCAGAATAATTTCCCCCTAACCGACTTGTTTACCATTAACCTTTTCAGTCCTGACGTCAAGGGCTTCATTGAGCTCTCTTTCTTTTGCCCACAGCTCTCAAGGAAAACTTCCTGGAGATGAGAGCTGAGGCCACAGGTATGTTGTTTCTACCCTTCATGACAAAATGTTCAAATAAGCCCTTTTCATGGCTAGGATTTTGAAGACTAGAATATCACACAAGTCCAGAGGGTAGGACCTTACTCCATGTCTCAGTTTGCTCCCCTAAAATTACATACTTCATTTGTGCAGTTTCAAATGATTTGCAGTTTTCTTTCCCTGCCATTTCCCCTTCCACTATATTATTGTAAGATTGCTTTTCAGCCGAATTCATTAGAAATCCCAGGCTGGATATTTTGGCCAAGCATGTTTTCTTTTCCAAATCTCAATTTCTGTTTGTAAAATGAGACGATGGACCTGCCTGCCTCTCCTATTGTTTGAGTCTCTAAGGATGCCAGTGACTTCCTCTTTGATATTTAGACAAATATCAATGTGTCTATAGTGGGACTTCATTCCTTGAGACCAAGTAACTACTAGAGTTCTTCCCACCTGAACCATCCTCTGTGGTCCTTTATGTTCATTTGAGTGTGCAGAACTTTCATATCCATGATCTCATTTGATCCACATCCCATGCCAGAAAGAAGGAGGATACTATGTGTTCCAACTCAACAAACAAAGGAACTTAAGTTCAGAGGGGATAAGTGACTTGCTAAGGTCACAGGAGGCTTGGTGGTCAGGGAAATGTCTTTCTCTGTGTAAGACTTTTGATTGCTTGGTTATCAGATCTCTGGCATGACATGAACCAATGTGAACATTAATGAGGTCCAAGTATCTGGAGTTTGGCTTGCCATGTGCTCCTTAGCCTTCTGTGTTTTCCTGTCACTGCCAGTCCTCCATGACCTAGAGATAGATAAGCTGCGTCTTATCAGCCTTAAGAATGAAGGCCTGGGCAAAGGAAGTTTGGATATACCGAAAGGAGCGCAAAGGCAATGACTAAGATGCAAGGGAGGAGAACGGAACAGAGCGGCAGGCTCAGAACTTTTAGTGTCAGGATTTTGCTTCCCCTGTTGGTAGATTGTTTTAGGGAATTGGAGGTGGGGTCAAAGACAGTCTCTAGTCCTATTTAGAGCAGCCTTGACCTGCTGTTTGGGGTCTAAAGTACAAAGTCCCTTTTCCAGACTAGGTACTAATTAGGGTAAGAAACTAGAGAGACCCCCCCCCTTTTCTAACACCTGTTAAATATTTACCCAGGCTTACCTAACTCCCTATTTTTTTTCTTTTCATTTTAGGTTTGAAAGGACTTGGCCTCGAGGGACCCTTTCCAGGTTGGGGAAGGGTCTACTTCAAACTCATGTGAGCTATTTGGTGCTGAAGAGCAGCTCATTTCCGGCCTCGAACCCTCAGTGTCTGGGAAGCTATAAAATAGGGAGCACATGTCTGAGACATGTGTTTGTTTCTCCTTTGTATTCTCTCTTCATCTCCCCAGAATGTCTGTTGTGAGCAGCTCCAAGGACACTGGATGGCAGGATTCTCTTAAGCTCCAAGCTCTACTGACGTGAAAATACCCACTGACCCGTATTGAAGAGGGGAGCCCAGCTTTCTACTCTTCTCTGAACTTGTTGTCTCTTCAAAGGTCACTGGACTCGGAATGATTCAGGGCTAAAGACTGATCTTGGGGGCCTCACCCTGATCTAAAGGCTACCGGAGTTGGGGCCATTGTTTACCTTATTTGGAAGGGACTAGGGATGTTAGCTGAATATTGGAGAATTGTGTCACGTCTCTTTCTGAGAATATGGACACTAACTAGTACCAGATTGGCACTCTGGTACCATGACATGTTAATGATATCCAGTGGGGCCAGGCCGCGTGGATCATTCCCACACAGTGTCCTTCCCAGCGCTAAGCATGTGTTGCATGTCAAAGCCTAGGCTGTCTGGATTTTCCTTTTTCCTACTTTCACCTAATAGCTTCCTTTCCAGCAATCCACAAATAAAACAAAGCAGAAAACGTCTTTGTAAAAAACAAAACAAAACAAAACGGGGAGGGCCAAGTGTTAGGAAAAATTGTTAAGATTGACTTGAGTACGAGCAATTGTTGCTATTGCTTCTTATTTGCCTCTCGCTTACATGTTCTTTTATTTCTTGAAGAAAAAGCAAACAAGCAAATCTTATAAGCAAACAAAACTAATTCTTAGCCAAGTGCCTGTGGATTCTGGAACTCCATGATGCCCCCAAGATGACATATACAATTCCATGAGGGTAATGCCTTTTCTGAGCAGATGGTTCATAACATTCTACTGGATTTCAAATGGGACTGCAACCCAATAAAGGTTAAGAACCACAGCCCTTGAGATAAAAGACTCTTTACAGCCCATAAAGGGTTGGATTAGAAGGAACTTTCAAACGCATTTATACTAACAACAGCTTAGTTTACATGACGAGCAAGTTAGCGACCACAAGAGGACGAGATCCCAGGTGTCTGAGCTCCTACATAAGGTTCTTTTTAGTACACCACATTTATCGAGGAAGGGGGCCTTGTAGGTGGTGGCTTTAATGGTTCTTTTGGGAGGTATTGGCTTTTATTCTCTTTCTTGAGCCTCTCATATTTGCCAGCAAGTGGAAAATTCAAGCTACAAGCTGCTGGTCCTTTCAGCACTGCTGGAGTCACTGAAAGTGCACTAAAGCGAAAGCTGTGCAGGGAGTAGGAAATCTGAAGAATAGACATTTTTGAGGCCTGGTTTTTAGGGTGTTGATGCTTCTGTTTCTGTGCAGATGCCCGGGCCCTGGCCTCTGAGGCTTGCGGGGCTCTTACTGAGTTCTGGTCTTAGAGCTGTATCCTCTCCGTTAATGAGAAAAGCCAGTGTATGTGTAGAACTTGGTCACTGGAGTGAGCCAGGATCCATGAAGGATTAGGAAGACAGTTTGAGTCTAGTTTTCCTCAGGCAAAAGGCCGTGGTAAACACTAAAAGTCTTAGAGTACTATGGAGAGGCAGAGAAAGACACTGCAATCCCAATAGAAGAAGTTTCTAGAAACTTTACACTGTGATTGCTATGTTATGTGGGACATGGATGAAAACTCAGCTGAGAAGGAGGGGTCCCCAGCTTTGGAGGCCAGGGAGCAGTTGCTGGGGTGGTTCTACTTCTGCATCAACTCCCTTTGGAGAATGAAACAAAGTCTCTCCCTTTGACAACCTGCTTTAAAGAGCAATATGGCTGTGGTGAAGCATGCTGTCATGAAGTGAGATTGGCCTGGTCCATCTCTGCTTGATACGTAGATGCTCACTCCAAAGAGGGGATCAGAAGAGGCCATATGTGCGTGGGTATCTCTGGGAAATTAGCAACAACCCTAGCAAATAGGTGAGAGAACTGTTAAGTCTTGAACTGATAGTGACGACGGAAGCGCTAACACTTATTAAGCACCCACTGAATACCAGATACTTCAAATACCTTAGATGTCATCCTAGTAAGAATCATGCAAGTACTCAGCTTCTTGTACAGACTAAGAGGGTACCCAGTTGTGTTGTTACTGGCTCTAGTACACAGACATAATGTATACTAGAAGTGTGATTTCCACCCTGACCTCTCAGAATTTTCAGCCTCTGCAATTTTCCCTATGTCATTCAGAGGTAGGTATTTAGACGGAGGACACACATTGCTGGCGGTGAGTTGCCTCTTGACTCCCATACGCCTAACCAATATGGAAAGGAAAGCAGTGAGGGAGGGAAGTGGTGCAAGGCCGCCTCGTAAGGGAGTAGACCATAGGCTGAAAGATGATCCCTAGTTGGGTTTTCTTTTCACTCTGAGTGCATCATATTTTTAATATGTTTTAAGAGATCATCGAACCTCACCTTGTGAAGTGAAGAATTTGTTGTGATCGGTAGCTGTGAATTAGTCGCTGTAGTCACTTTCCAGAGAGAAAGGGTCCTTCCAGGTGTGGCTGTGTTTTCCCAGTACATGCCTACCTGTCACGTGTACAGTTTGATCAAGAAGACTGGTGATACCCATGCACGCACTTGGAGAGAACGGAAGTTCTCTGTGCCTTTGTGGAATTTGATGCCCTGGGGTCACCTTGCTACAAAGGTTTTCCGTGGTGAAAGCAAAAATCAGGGGTCATTTAGTAAAAAGAAATTTCATTGAATTTTTATATTTCAAGTTGAAAGAGAGGTATTAAGAAGTATCCAGCCAGCACAGGACAAAAACTAAACATTCTATTTAAGAAACAAAATAGTGTCGTGTAAGAGTGCTTTGGAAGTAATGGGCTACAATGGGGAAGCATCTTCCCCTTTTCAAGACATTACTTTATTCTGTAAGAACTACAAAAAGTAAAGGAAGTAGTTCTGCAACTCATGAAATAATTGCTTTTGAAAGAACATGGACCAGTGAAGCTGTTATTAAAGAAGGAGCAGACAATTGACCTTGACACATTAGACGCCTACCTACAAAAGCTTTAGCAACAACAGCAACGGAAAATCCAGAGTGAATCTAAATAACAAGATATTGTCAATGAAGTAAAGCCTTCATTTTCATATGAAATTGCCTATATGAACTATGAGTGTGAAATAAGAGAAAAGAATTAGATCCTTGAGCCCACTCGTGTGATTTTCAATTAAGTGCTTGAATAAATGTCCTCCATCTGCAGTCTCATGATGGAAACAATCTTTCAGCATATCAGGAATGATGGTGCACCCACCATCTTCCTCTCATGCTGTCTTGTAAAAACATTCAAAGAGAACTCGGCACAAAATATTTTTGAACCCAAGAGTCTTAATCTATTCAGCTTTGCCATTCTGTCAAGCTGTATAGCATCAATAAGTGATAGCTAGCAACTCTGTCTTGTAGGTAAGGAAACTTGAGGTCCAGGGAGGTAAAAATGACTTACCCATAAGAAGACTCTTGAAATTGATTAAAGTCCAAGATTGGGAACTGCAAATAGCTTTTTATTTACCACAGTGCCACAAAATTAGTAGTGAAAACAAACCTCTGGGCTAGAGAGATGGCTCAGCCGTTAAGAGTACTGCTTGTTCTTCCTGGGGTCCTGAATTCAGTTCCCAGCACCTATATGACAGCTCACAACCATCTATAAGTATAGTCACAGGGGATCCAATGCCCCCTTCTAGTTTGCAGAAGTACACGCAGACAAAATACCCATATACAGAAAATTCATAAATAAATAAATCTTCAAAAGAAAATGAATCCCAAATAAGTGGAGATGTTTCAAAATAGGATTAATAAAAATATCAGTTTTGGCCTTAGCATTACCTGGCAACTCATTAGAAACGCAGATTCCTCGGATCTACCTGAGACATCTGGAATATGAATCTGTATTTTAACAAGACCCCACAAGAGATTTCTATGCACATTAAAATTTTGAGAAACACTTGGCTTAGTCTGCTCTAATTGAGAGTCCATAACGCTCTGCTTCTTTCATCGGTTTACACGTGGCCTGCGACTGTGTTGACAAGTGAATGAAGTTCCTCTATGTCCAAGAATAGCAGGCCAAGTCCAGGGAATAAGCAGACTGAAAGTGACTTGGCTGTCAGACTGTGCAAGGGAAGCAGTGCACAGACATGTGGCAGTTGGATGGAGCTTTTCAGGAGCTTTGTGGTTGTGACTCAGCTTTGTTACGTCCTCTCTGAGATGCTGAGCATGCCATGCACATCGTCTCATCTACCTTTTGTCTCAGAGGGTCTTTTCAACTTTCAGACTCAGGCCATGATGCAATGCCAGTGGGCAACTCTGCTGCTCTTCAGCCAGGTTAGCATCGTCATTTCACAGAAGAAAGGCAATACTGGGAGGACATTTTAATCATAGCAAAGCAGTGGTAACAGAAATTGGCAAAGAGCAGGAGGAGCCTAGCTTGTTAATTGGGTGCAAATTAGTTAATTTTCAAATTCAAGTATAACAAAGAATGCAGAGTTTCGAGATTCAACTGCTTTCAGGCCACCTACTGGATGAATCAACTTGTATTGTGGCTAAGGCTTTGCATGATTTAGTAAAAACAAGATTCCTTGCCTCAGGTTTTTGGGGGATGCTTTGGCAGTGGGAGGAGAAACTTATCATCATTGTCCGCTGCTTACCCCTCCAGGTGAGTCTAATGCCCAGTATTTGAGAGCCACTGGCTTCAAGGTCACTTCTTACAGGTGGAGAAACAAACTCATCAAGGGCGAAGGACTTGCGTAAGGCTGTACCCAAGGGTAGAAACTACCCTCCCCCCTTTATAATACCATTCTACAGGACTTCCCTTAGGTGATCTATTTGCCACAGTCTAGACACCTGCTCCCAACAGCGAGCCACCCACGCAGAGCAGGTGTGCTGTATTGTCACCTGGGTGTTTTGTTTCTGTCATACATCCACAAGCCTTCCTTTTGAGTGCCCACACAGCCCTTCTCACCTCAGAGCAGGAGTGAGTTTCCCATTTTGTTGCTGCTCAGACGGGTATCATAGCATAGGAGGCAGAGTGGGCCTTCAGTCTTTCAAATCCTCCTACGCCGTGCTGTTTCTCTAGAGGAGAAGAGGCAGGCCTGCCGACCTTTAGTTTTTCTCCTGAGAAATGTCATGAGCTCTAAGTTCTTGGATTTTTGCTTGTAAACCTGGCCTTTAACTCTCTCTCCTGGTTCAAACCAGATTGATTATTTTTCCTGTTGGAGTATAGAAGAGTTTTGTGACTTAAAATTCTGCAGAACAGTCTTAGGTTCTTTCTATTATTTTGTCCTCACATCAGCTGATTCAAGGGACAAAGTAGTTCTCAATTTGACAGATTTGGGCAACCTGAAATACAGCAGCACTGTGTTAGTCTTTATGGCTGTTCAAATGACTGATCACAAGTTTAGGGCTGGAGAGATGACTCAGAGAGTACGAGCACTGTTGCTCTTCCAGGGAACCTGGATCCAGTTCTCAGCGCTTACATGGTGGTTCACAACTGTCCAGTTCCAGGAGATTTGACTTCTTCTAGCCTCTGAGGGTACCAGCAAACATGTTGTGCACATACATACATGCATACAGGTAAAAACATGCACAAAGATACGTCCAGTATTTCTTTTTATCAAAAATTTAGCACTTCATCCATTCATTGTCACCTCACTGTCCCTGTTGGTTAGAAGTTTTCCTATGAAATAGTTGAATTCTCTGAGTGGTTCTGATCTGAGATACTCTTTTGAGTTCAGTCAAGGTTGTTAGAATAATTTAGCTTCTTCTGTAAGACTGGAGTCTTCAATTATTTTTAGCTTTTTTTATTTAAAAATTTTTGACATACAATATGCTTTGATCATATTCTTTCTCTTTCCTAGATATTTCCCAGATCTTCCCCCCTCTTCCTGCCCACCCAATTTCAGGCTCCCTTTCTCAAAAAAAAAAAAAAAACATAAAACAAAAAAATCCAATAAGACAAAAATATAACAAAACAAAAACTCTCTCCATTTTTAAGCCAACTGCCTGAATCCTTCTTGAATTGTTGCTGCTGCTTTTTTTTTTTCTTGCTTCCTTTTTTGCCTCTTCTGTTTAGGGTTCATCCCATAACAATGACTGAATCTACTAAAATCAGAATTTTCTCCATATTTTAATAACCACATTAGCCTTAATTACATCTTAATATTTTGTAATGAATCACAGGTTTTATTGTGGAGTTTTCTTAGGAGACATAATAGATGCTTGCAAAAAGTATGAAATAGTTACCTTGGCACTATACCGTTTTATAAAGGAGAAAACTGAGGCACAGAACGTTCCACCATTTACCCAAGTTCCCACACTCAGGATATAGTGAATTCAGGATTCAAATTCAGATCATTCTTCTTCCTACCTACTGAGAGAATTGTCATTAATCAACATGGGAAATTCTAATAGTGGGGAGATAGAGGCAAGTTTGATTTTAAGAGTGCTCTAAGCTTGTTCCCAGTGCCCTTCCATTTGGATAACGGAACAAATACAGATGAGATTTTTGAAGAATTCTCTGAAGTACAGAGACTTGCTAGGTTTTATATGGCAGAGTGAGGTGCAATCTTTTTGTTCAGAGGCTCAGAGGTGCTAGTCTTGTGATGGATAAAGTCACGATGGAACACCAGTGTTCTTGAGCAGTATTTCCACTTGAAGGCTTCTCATTGAGTATGGGCCTCTTCCTGTGTGCTGTCTGTCACTGTAACAAATACCAGAGATAATCAACTTTTTTGTCTCAGTTTTCAAGTTGTCAGTTCATGGTCATTTGGACCTTTGCTCTGGGTGAAACAACATGCGGGGGAAGCACATGGCAGAGTTGAGCCACTAAATTCAGTCATGCAGAAAAATAGGATAGGATAGGAAGAGGCTCAAGTCATAATCTACTCATCACAAGTACACCCTCAATGGCATGGTGGCTTCGTATTAGTCTCTCCTTATAAAGCAGCCACCATTTCCCAACAGTGCCATAAAGGGGACCCAGCCTTTAGCATGTGGGCCTTTGGAGGATATTCTGTATTCAAAGCACATACACTTAATTTCTGTTAATGTCTCTGAACTCTCTATATAAAGTCTGACTGTGCAGGCCCTTAGAATCCCCACCAAGATGTTACCTGGATTTAAAACTGAAATGGAGTTTTTCTAGCTCTGACATTGAAGCTACACAGTGACCTTTTCTCTGTGCCTACCTTTTCCACTAGTATTGTCAATCCTACATTTATTCCTCTGGTTTCTTCTTCCCCAACTACTACTACCCAAAGTACTGGAAAGTGCCATCCCACTGTTAATCCCAGACACATCATGATGTGAGATTGGTCGGACCTCAGCCGTGATTGTCTGCCATCTCTTCCTTACACTTACTGTAAGATTCAGAATTCTCTTCCACTCCTAGACCTGAGATCTAGGTGGACTCAGTGTTATACTGAGTCCCTCTGTTACTCCCTTGACTTCTTTTCTGGACATTGCCAGTCAGACTCTGGCTTTTACATTCCTACCATTAGAAGCAAGGTAAGTGATATTCACACATGCATGCACACCCCATAACCTTTGCCTTCGGAACTCATGTTTCTCTGGATTTCTATGATTAAGACTAACAGGCGCCGAGATAGACTATATGCCTAGTAGCTGCCACTGCAGCAAGTCCTTCTCACTCGAATATGTGTTTTCAGCCACGTATTTGTAAGTATTAGTCATTATCAGCATTATCAGTGGCGGTCGTGATGCAGTAGCTTTCCAGGAATGCAGTCTCCTCTCCATCTGTCCTAGATCAGAGCATTGAGCTATACCACGCAAGGAGACATTCCTAAATGATGATCACTACTTAATCTTTGGATTTTTCAGTGTGTTTTAACCTGCATCAAATGAGAAATTTCATCTCTCTGAGCCCATGACTAACTGTACTGACTCCTACCACGCTGTGTCTATATATGCCCGTAGCTGGGTCTGTTTGTTTGTGAATTTCTACCATGCAGAGGTTTTTCTGCTCATATCTTAGGCTCACCTAATTGGCCCTGGGCATTTGTCAATAGTGAGACCTTGAAGATTCTTATGTCTTTAAAATTTGACAAGGGCTGTTTTATTTTTTTTATTATAGCTTATCTCCTGGTGGTGTGGTATGGATGTTTTCAACCTCCTGGCCATCCACCTGATGTCTTGTGATGTACGTCTCTTCCCCACATCTCATTGCTTTCCTCTTTTACATTTTGCACTCCTGGTCTCATAAGAGTTGTGGCGTGGTGTTCACAACCGGGCACTCAGCAAGGGGGTAGCTGTGTTCTGAGGAGGAGAGAGGAGATGAGAAACAATGTACTACTGGGCCATTTCATCCACAACTGGAAATTAACCTTAGATTCTTTGGAGGTCCAGGTTATACCACATTATTTTTCCTGAAATGAAGATGACATCACAAAATGCTTTAGGAAACGAGTCTAAATATAATTCAAGTAGATTTTAAAAGCTCCAGGGAAGAAGCACAGACAAACCACAAAACTATGCCAGTCCCATTGTGACAAAGGAGGTGGAGTACTTAGCTCTGACGTGGGGACAAGGGATGAAAATAAGACACAACGTTTGATTTGTTCTATTAGAATTCAGAGACTTGATCGAAACAAACTGCTAGGAAGTAGGCTACTATGTAATCAAAGAAGGGAAACAAATATCATTAAGCACTGGTTAGGTACCAAGCATGGAGTAGGAAAAGCCTGAATCCTTGGGACTTCCTGGTGGTCTGGGGTTAGAGTAAGAAAAGTAATTTGGTGAAAGAAAATACATGCACACATGAGGGGGGAAGAGGTAGGGGAGGAGGGAGAGAAAGTGTTATTTGAGCATCCTGGCACCTCATTTTAGTCTCATATTACACATAAAGAGATCAAATTCAGAAAAATCATTACTTGCTCAAAGTCACAGTAAGTAAATACTGAAAACCAAAGTAGAAATAAAAGCTTACGGGACTCCAGAGGCTACAAAAAGGTTTTCAATGCTCAAAACTCCTGTTGTGATAAAATATCTTGAGAAAAGTGACTCAAGGAGGGTCATTTTGTCTCACGGTTTGGGGGTTCCATCCACTGTGGTAGGAAAGTCACAGCGGCAGATGCTCCAGGCAGCTAATCCCAGTGTGCCTGTGTCTGGGAATCCGGAGTGATGATGCCGTTGCTAAGTTTTCTCCTTTTTATTTGGTCCAAGATTCTAGTTCAAGAGATGATGCTATCCATCCACATTTATGTTAGGTCTTCCTACCCCAGTGCTATCTAGAAACTCTCTCACAGACACGTCCTAATGTTCATCTCCCACATGATTCTGTCGGCACTATCAGAATTACCAGTATATCCTAAGCTATGTGTTGGACTTATGATTAGGAAAGAAACGGTTATTTGTGTATGCTATGCTGATGATATTGGACCATGGGAGTAAATTAAAGGTGTGGTCAGTGCCTGAAATAAATTGACGACGGGAGATGTACAGGGCAACTTTGACCTTGTGTTTGGAAGAAGATGCTTCCTTCTCAAGATGTTAATGCGCATGTATAGCTCTCAGAAATCCAAGAGGCAGCCCTAAATGTGACCAACACAATGGCACTCACAGGTCTTCGCAGTGTCCAGGAGAGCATGGAAGATGTAGAAGATTCTTTTCCTGTGTGACTCACTGAGGAGTTCTAAAGCCTACTTAATAAGGAAGGAACTTTGAGTTTCTAATTCATATTAGAAACTTGTAACATTTTCAACTCCCTGATAAATTTAAGATGCTAATTGTCAGCTGAGATAAAATATTAGGAATATTTTATTAGATATAATAATATTATATTAGAAAAATATTAGAGAAAATGGAACGGGAAAAAAGCCCTCTCCTAGGTATTCTTATTCCAAGCTTCTCATTTATGGGTCACAAAATTCCTGGATAATATAGTGTCTTATGTAAGGAAACTGAATCTTTGCAAGGTTGCAGAGCTTAGCTGCAATCACACAAACATTGTCTGGCAGTACTACTTACTATCTGACTCCGGTTGTCTCTAATAGCACCTACCCCAAATCACACCTTTCCTTTCATTTTATGTATTAGTCCAAGTTCTCCACACTAGAACCAGCAAGACATTTTTTCCCGGGGGGGGGTGGGACAAGAAAAGAGCCAGAAAGAGAGGGGAGAAGAGAGATAGCTGAGGAGGGAGAAGGGATATAGAAAAGTAGAGAGAGGGCAGAGAGAGAATTATATCCCACCCTGGAAATCACCTCAGCTCTCCCAGCCTTAGTTTCTTCACTTGTAACAGGAATGATAAGTTGTGCCTGAGGTGCAGTGAGAAATCAATGGGAGGCATTCAACATCTCCGATCTTCATTTTCTTCAAGTTTGGTTTCAAACTATGCTTTGGTATCTAGGACCATTCTCAAAATCCATCTTATGTGTCCAGTGCGGAGTCCACAGGGGCTGGGAATGTGGATGACCGCATTTATGCCTACTGAAGGGTGAGATTTCTACCAGGGGAGCTTAAGGGCCTGACATTTCTAAAAATAGATATCTAGTAGAATTAACCATGTGGTTCTCTGTTTACCCAGTCATTGGGGAGACCGGGTCAGCAAGAGATACATTTGAAAGCTTTGTCCTAAACCAAGAAGTCTCATTTATTTCACTGAATGTACTACTCAAAGAACCCTCTGGCCATAAATCTGTCACCATCACCTTTCACTAATGGATGGGCCACTGGGCTTAATCTGAGATGCTTGCTTTCCTTGCAGATTTATGGAACCGGAGAGCTGAAAGATAACCTAAATGGTCATATAGACTGATTCACAAGCTCACTGTTGTCATTTGTGACAAAACTCCTGACAAGAACAAGTGAAGGAAGGAAAGGTTTATTCTGGCTCAGTTTGAGGGGACGATCTATTATGGCAGACATGTCATGGTGGCAAAAGGGTGGGGTAGCTGATCCCATTACATATACAGTCGCGAGTCAGAGGCCTACGAATGTTGGTGCTCAGCTCCCTTTCACTTTTTCATCCAGTTAAGGGCCGCATCCATGGGATGGAGCCACCACATTCAGGGCAGATCGTCCCTGCTCAGTTAAACCTTTTTAGAAAAGCCCTAGTGCACTTACCCAGAGCTGTGTTTCTATGACGATTCTAAATCTGGTCAGGTTGACAATGAAAACCAAGCATCAGAATTATAGCCAGTCTAGTGATGCAGTCAGGCTCCAGACAGAGGCAGATATGGGTGGACATCTTTTCTCTTCCATCCCACTGATCAACTGAGTATGTTAGTCTGCCATGCACTTTATAATTTTGTTTGCTTGTTTATCAGAGCAAGAGGGCTCTGTTAATTAACTCTGCTCTAATCTCGTAGCCCAGACTCTGGCTCACATTTAACCAATATGGTTAAATATTGGAATTCATCACCGAAGGATTAACATGCTTCAGAGGGACACGAGGAGGATTGTTGGGAGTAAATAATTTATTAGGAGTTAGGTAATGCCACCGATGGACAGATAATTTAACAGTTTGGTGGAGGCTCTGAGAAGATTTCAGACTGTAGAACCAGAGACAGACAGCTTGGTGAGAATTTTGGCAGGTACCAGATCCTTTCTTACAGCTCTCTGAGGAAATAGGGAATTCACAGCATGAAGGTGGCTACAGGCTGCTGATATCTTGGCAAGAGGCAGAGAACAGGGTAGGAACAGCATTGTGTGCCCACTAATATCCTTTAGATGAAAACCCACTTGTCTGGTGAGAGATCTTGGTACCTGGAAGGCTGTTAACTAGGGGCTCCCAGGCAATGTCTCAGCAGGGTGCCTGTCAGTCTCTGTAAGAAGGGAAGGGCTGCTACCGGTATAGTGGCCTGAGCAGCAGCTGGATTCTAACATTACATTATCAGAACCAAAGGTTCCTAAAAGGCTTTACCATGGAATAGTAAAAATGCCCATCATTTCCTAGACCCCTGCATCTTTTCCTAGCCAGCCAGATGCTATGGCACATTATATTGTAGACCTAGTTTCATTCAGAAGCCTCACAGAAGTTATTTCTCGGTAGTAGCTCAAAGTTTTTAAAACCATTTTTCCTCCAAGAAAAAAAAAATCCCAATGTTTACCATTTGGCAAAATAGAGGAAAAAGCTCAGTGCTTTGAAACAGGTAGCTACATTTTCCACCAGTTCTTGAATGCTCCTTTAGGCCTTCCTCGATGTACTTGTCTCAGTCTAGGAAGTTGAATAAGGGCAGTGGAAGTAAATGAGCTGTTGCGACTATAAAAGGCTTGCTCAAAGAGCCTTCTTCAGTTGGAACAGTTCTCTTTAGCAGGCCTCTAGAGCACCTGCAGCCTCCGGAGCCACTCTAGTTACGGAGATTGACTGGCAGGAAGCAGTATAAAGGAGAAAAGGACCAGGGTATTGCCTGTAAGTGGCTTGTAACTGCTATCAACCTGTGAAAGACTGATAGGCTGTCCTTCTACCTAGACAAAGCCGAGAGTGATTCCCTCACAGTCATCCCAACTTAGAATGATTTTTCACGACTGGATGTTGAACCCAAGGCCTTTGTTTATACTCCACAAATGTTCTACCACTGAGCTACATTCTCTATCTCCAGAACCTTTTCCTCATAGTTTCATTTAATCCTTCCAGTCCCTCTCATGCTTTGAGCCGTGGCCTCAGCATCTATCGAAGGCACTATGGAAAGAATTCTGGGAATTTAGGCACTAGCTCAGTTATTCTCTTACTGTACTGTGTAGTGGAACTTCTTTCCTTCTTTGTACCCAGGTTTCTTCATGTGCAAAATAGAATGATTATGAACTAAACCTTGTAGTAATATGAGCGGCGGGGCTGCGTCCCCAGCACCCTGGCCACCTGGCTACCTTATGCCCCGAAATAACAACACACAAATTGTATTCTTTTAAACACTGCTTGGCCCATTTATATCTAGCCTCTTCTAGGCTAATTCTCACATATTAATTTAGCCCATTTCTAATCATCTGTGTAGCACCGCCAGGTGCTCTTACCGGGAAGATTCTAGCCTACATCCATCCTGGGTCGGAGCTTCATCGCTTGCCTCTACCTGGGAGAGGGGAGCATGGAGTCTCTGAGCTCACTTCCTCTTCCTCCCAGCATTCTGTTCTGTTTACTCCTCCCACCTATGTTTTAACCTATCAGGGCCAAGCAGTTTCTTTATTGCTTAACCAATGAAATCAACAGATTGATATATGACACTCCCACATCAAAACCTCATAAATTGCACTAGTGAAAAAGGGATCGATCAAATGTAGCAGAAAAGAAAGGGCTGTAAGTCTGTCTGCGAAGAGCCCTGAATGCTTGTAGATTGTTTGAAGCTTAATAACCAGGAAGGCGACATGGCCCTTATAGGACTATAATGACATATTTTGGTCTCAGAAACATTTAAGACTCTTAATAAATTGTTGAAAAATCTCAAAGAGCTTTTGCTTCTGTAATTTGTATCTGTTCATATTTACCATGTTGCTCATTGAATCTGAGATTTAAAAAAATGATTCATTTAAAATGAATGCAAATGAATGAATGCAAATAAATGAATCAGTTATATATTATTAAAATGTATTAGTTGAGGAAAACAACTACATTTTCCAAAATAAATTATAAAAAGGAATAATATAATTTTACACATTTTAAGACTTTTTGTAGTCTGCCTTTATTAATAGAACATACCTGCTTTCTGGTTCTGTTTGGGCATCTGGTTTTATTTGAAGAAATAGGATACCTAGTATATACATATGGATATTCTTCTTTAAGACTACACCAAAGATCAACTGTGGTCTCTTGAAAGTTAAGTGTCATGTGGAACCAGAAACCATATTAGTGGCTTGGCATATTCTGCTTCATTAAAACCCATTGGTCTATCTTGAACATTTAATGTATCTTCCATAATTCATTCATGCATTGGGCTGTGCATGCTTAGTCACACATGTTTTAGTAGCAGCATGGATTAGTTGTTTGGAAGATATTTGGCCACCAAATCTTGTATGTGCACTCGTTATGAAATATGTTTTTGAAAGTTGTGAGTTAATAGCTTCATCAAACTCATCAGGAAAATCAGCTAGACTTCTTAAGTTCATTTAAAATTTCAAGCTCATAAAAATTTTTCTAAAACTCCAATTTTTACTTTAAAAGTCCAACTTTTATTATTGGGAACCAATATTGCCAGTTGTTTTCCTTAATGGACAGACAGTATTACATCATTTATTTTTGAGAAAATGGCTGCCAAGTATTCAAGTGTGAATAAGTAGAGTTCATCTGCCACTTACTACCATTTAAAAATTGTGTTCCACAAGAAAAACTCTAGTTCATTATACAACTCTCAAGTCCTTTTTCCTGTGACAAGCAACAATTTTGTTGTATGGTAGAGCTTTATTGCTGCAAGTACTCTCTGTTGTGTCAAGAAAAGTATTAGTAGTACATTCAAGGATAAAAGTTCAACAAAATTAATAAATTCATTGCTTAATTGAGGGTGTTCTTTTTAAATGTATTTTTTTTTTTTTGGTTTTTCGAGACAGGGTTTCTCTGTGGCTTTGGAGCCTGTCCTGGAACTAGCTCTTGTAGACCAGGTTGGTCTCGAACTCACAGAGATCCGCCTGCCTCTGCCTCCCGAGTGCTGGGATTAAAGGCGTGCGCCACCATCGCCCGGCTTTAAATGTATTTTTGCAATTATTTGAGGATTTCATAATGCATGCAATGTATTTTGATCATTTTCATCTCTACTCCTCTCTCTAACTCCTTTACAGGATACCTCTGTGGGGTAAGTCATACCCCATAGAATCCCCTTCATGCGCCCCTTCTTTTTAAGTAACTTATTGAGTCCAATTAGCATTTTCCATATAAATATGGATATAGGGCAATCCACTGACCTACCAGGGACCACACCTAAAAAAAGAAACTGACCCTTGCTGCTCTCGTAACCATCTCCTGTCAAGAACTCCTCAGCTAGGGGTGGGGCTCATGAGCCCCTCTTCTCTCTATGCTGGAAAGACTACTGGCTTGATTTTATGCTTCTCTTGTGCAGACAACCACAGATGCTGTTAGTTTTTGAGAGCAGTGGTTCTGTCATGTCTATGAACCTCAATTATTGCCTAGTTCAAGAAGATCATAAATTATACTTTGAAAACTGCTAACATAAAAAGATTTTGAGGAAAAGAGTATTGGAGACAGAAAAAGTCATAAGGAAACAGCCGAAAATAATACTTGAGAGAAATGGTGAAGATTGAACAAATGAAACCCTAATGTATATAGGGTGACAGGTATTAATATAAAATGATTAAAATATTCAATTTGTTCTTCTGTTCCATTTTCAGATGCTCCCTCTAAACCTACCATTTCTCTTTAAGATTGTTAATACAAATTCTCAGGCCACCAGTATTTTCTTCTTTCTTGTGTCATTGCCACCTCTAGTTCCTTTCAAATTGTTCTCCTTCTATACAAAACAGAAATTACTCTTGTCAAGGTCATCAAGTTCCTTGGTGACATTACATCCTTTGATATTCCCAGAGATGTTCCTATTTATCCTTTCTGGCACATTTAACCCAATGATCACTTTTTTTCTTTGTAATTTTTCACATGGTGATATTTCAGTTTTCCTATGGCCTTTTCATAAGTTTTCTTAGTTTTGATTCTTTATTTCTTTCATTCTAACTTATAAAATTTTGTACTTTCTTCCTGGATTTTGTACAAACTTCAGACAGCATCTCTGTGTTCTTTCTCTCCCTCCCTCCTTCATTTTCTCCCTTCTTCCTTTACTCCTTCCTCCTAATCCTTTCTTATCTGTATTTTTATCTTCTGAGTTCCATGTTTACTAATACAATTACTCAATTGACATGTTTTCCATTGTTCTTCTAACCCATCAAATTCAGTGTATTCAAACTGACTCTTGTTCCTTTCTTCACAATGCAAATCTGTTATTTTTTTCTTCATTTCAATAAATGGTAGCTTTTCTCATATCAAGATCCCTGTGCATTATGGGCCTTAAGAGATGGCTTAGCAGTTAAGATCACTTCTTAATATTTTGTAGGACCTTAGTTAAGTTCCCAGTACCCACATCTGGTAGCTCATGACTGTCCAACTCAAGGAATCTAGTGGCCTTTTCTTGTCTCTGTGGACATTTTCACACATATTGCATGCAATCATACCTAACTCAAGACACCACGCTCACACACACACACACACACACACACACACACACACACACATGGATATGAATCCTTAGGTATCATTTGGATCTCTCCCTTTTAGTTACCATTCTTGGTCACCAAGCCTTGCCAATTCCATTTGCAAAATGTAGCTAGAAATTGTGTACTTGATCCCTTTCTATGGTCATCTGTTAGCCCTACCCTCCTTACTACATAACCCCAAAACTGGCCTTAAACATATAATCTGCCTGAATTACTCTCTCAAGTGCTGGGTTTATAGAACTGTGCCACCAAGCTCAGCCCAGTACTAATCCATCATCATTTCTTGCCTGAACTAGTTTAATAGCCTCCTAACTCTTCATATTCTCTCATTTCATCTTGTAAAAAATTCATCACATGACAGAAAGAGGGATCTTTGATAACTTGTAAATCACACCATGCTGCCTCCTTGCTTAAAGCTTCTAAGAGATTTTCATTGCACTTGAGATCCCAGATCCTTAATATACCTTGCAAAGATGTTGACTGAGATTGCTCATTCATTTCCTGGCCTCCTGGCCACCCGGCCATGAATACATTAATTACAACACTGTTTGGCCAATAGCTTATGCATATTCCTAGATAACTCTTACATCTTAAATTAACCCATTTCTATTAATCTGTGAATCACCATGATGTTGTGGCCTACCGGTAAGGTTCTGGTTGACAGTTGGTGTCTTTCTCCTTCGGCAACTACATGGTGTCTCTGTGACTCTATGTGCTTTCTCTCTTTATCTCTGTTCAGATTTCCTGTCTGGCTTTACTTTACTAAACCATTGGCTGAAACAACTTCTTTAATAACCAATGGAAATAACACATATTCATGGCATTCACCCAAAGTTCTTTTGTGACATTGGGATATCCATCTTCAGCCTACAGGCCCATAGTATCTGTTAGACTTTTCCATGAAGCAGGAAATTTGCCTTGTAATGTCAAAGTTCATCAGTTGTTTTCTTCTGTGTCCTGCAGAATGTCTGGCAGTTGCTTTCATGAATCATGAACCCTGAAACACCATCTCCACCTTCTTTAAGCAAGTTCAGCTGTCATTTTTCAGATGGTCTTGCATGTCCAGTTTATACAGCATACAGTCAAGCAGTCCAGGAAAGAATAGTTTCTTGCCCAAATGGCTATTCTTGCCACATTGAAGGCATATCTCATAATGAGTTTCTTTGATGCACTTCAGCCTCTCTGAAGTAATTGGTGCTGCCAGAAACAGACATGTCTCACTGTCAAGAAAAGTCCAAGTTCTTAAAACCTTTTAAATTCCATATTCTATAGGTCTTTGGAGTGTTGAAGATAACCTAACAGAAATTTATCTCTATATATGTAGAAAATGTAACATGACCACAAGTTTGATTTTTATAGATGATTATTAATCAGTATTTTTTAACTATGCATTATATTTTTAAATGAGCTGCACAAACAGAATACCTAAACAAGAGCAGAAATACATATACATAGTTAACGATATCAACCTTAAATTTGTATCAATAGACCAATATCCATACCAATGCAAATTATTCACCTCTATATCATATCCCCCTTTAAACAAGAACAAACATTTATAAACAATCATTTTGGAAATTTTGGTATAGTTTCTCTAAACTCTTTTCTACTGTTTGTTGGGTGAAGTATTTTTAGGGGTTCACGGAAACCTTTCACTTGTTCCATCAAACCACATTAACCTGGAAAGAATTCA
This sequence comes from Microtus ochrogaster, assembly GCF_000317375.1. NCBI lineage: Eukaryota > Metazoa > Chordata > Mammalia > Rodentia > Cricetidae > Microtus > Microtus ochrogaster. The sequence goes on from NC_022026.1 coordinate 25,470,424, forward strand.
TAGGTTCCCATCCTCTGTGGAAACCAAAGCAGAACCTTTTTTCCAAAGTAACATATCCTTAGACTTAAATTTTGAAGCCAAGATACCTTTGAAATATATATGTTTGTTTAACTTAGCAATCCTCAGAATCAAATGTCTCTCTGCAGTCAAAAAAGTTAAATACAATAATATACATAATCCAGACTCTCTGTGTATATTCCATCTTTATGTGACTTATTTTTCTTTACTTTTTAAATTTATGACTGTACTGTGTCTCTTTAAAGATTTTTTTAAACTATTTATTTCTTTTTATAACTGTCTATACTTTTTTTCTTCTCTCTCTCTCAAGCCTATGTACATTTTTAAACACACTATAACCCATTCGGAGGTTTGTTTTTTTTTCACCTCTATCTTTCTTTATTGCATATCTGCAACCATTTTCTGACCAGGAGTGCATTTTTTTAAAAAATGCTAAGTGGGTGTGGCTAGGACTAAGGCTGCTTTGCCTTTTGGTTCTGCCACTCCACCATGGCAGAGGTCTGTTTATTACCAGCTTTTTGAGCTATGCTCTCTAACCCAGCTCCAGGGATGCAGTGGGTCCACTTTGCCATCAATTAACATGTAGCAGTCCACTCACGAACCCCATTCAAATGCTCTGTAGCTGGACCTCCCAGAAGATCCAGAGACTTTTGTGCCAGCACGAACCAGGATGCCCTCCCCTAAGGAAGCCACACAGTCTTCACTGCCAATGCTGAGTCAGAAAGACCTCTTTTAAAGGACCCGTGGCACCTCTGCTTGCCACTAGCAAATAGAGCCCATCTGAAAATAAAATGCTGCTGCTAAGAAGCTGTGCTGAACTTTGTTCTTTTGTGTCTCGGGTTCCTTTCCAAGTTCTCTCAGGTTTTATGTAGATGAGTCAGCCCATGTTGGCAATCTGTTTTGTAGATGGAGACTGCTCGTTCATTTCCCGGCTGCCTGGACATGAATAGTCACACTGAAACTATATTAATTACAATACTATTTAGACAATGGCTTATTGCATATTTTTAGCTAATTCTTACATTTTAAATTAACCCATTTCTGTTAATCTGTGAATCAACATGACATTGTGGCCTATTAGTAAGGTTCTGGCTAGCCATTGGCTTCTTTTTCCTTTGGCAACTACATGGCTTCTCATTGATGGTGCCTACTTTCTCTCTATGTATCTGTTCAGATTTCCCACCTAGCTTTACTCTAATAAGTCATTAGCAAAGACAGCTTCTTTAATAATCAATAAAACATATTCATAGCATACAGAGGGAAATCCCACATCACAAAGTTCTTTCCTTTTTCCAAGTATCACTTTACCAATCTCATCTGACAATATTATTTTCCTCATGCTCCACTTTTCTAGCTACACTAGCCTTCCTCTTTGTCATCAAACAGCTACTGTCTTCTTTCTCTCTGGATGTTGCATACACTCTTCTGGTTTGGATTTTGCCTCCACCCCTATTTCTTTGTATTAATCCCTTATTTTATTCTCAAGTTATATATTAATTGTTCAGAAAATCTGTTCTTGAGGCTCCAAGTAAGCCAGGTGACTTCTTTGCTGTGAAAAATGATCCCACTCTTTATTTAATAATACTTACCACCGGGCGGTGGTGGCGCATGCCTTTAATCCCAGCACTTGGGAGGCAGAGGCAGGTGGATCTCTGTGAGTTTGAGACAAGCCTGGTCTACAAGAGCTAGTTCCAGAACAGGCTCCAAAACCACAGAGAAACCCTGTCTCGAAAAACCAAATAATAATAATAATAATAATAATAATAATAATAACAACAACAATAATAATAATAATAATACTTACCATGATTTATAATCTATAATTGTGTTTTCCTTCTTTTCTTTCAGGGTCATGCTATGTAGTCCAGGTTTTAACTCACTATGTAACCCAGGCTGGGCTTGAATCCTCTTTCCTCAGTCTTCCAAGTGTTGTCTGGAATCTTAAGTGCTGTCAGCAAACTTGGCAGTGTTTTTCCATATGCCACTGGCTCTGCATGCATGCAAAGTGCAGGTGGTTAAGGGTCACAGAATACTCAGTTACATTTACAGAAAGTTGTTGAAGTCAAGCAATGTGTAGCAGATCAATGTGTGTCAAGGAGATATGTCCAAAGAGGCCACTTCATGGAGCTGTGCAGGTAAATTCCAAGTTGCGATGGTGATTCAGGATATTGGAGATACTCTGTCTGTGGAATGTCTCCCAAGAAAGCTCCATGGAGTGTATAAAAGCTGATGCACAAAAGACACTACATGTATTGTAGTTGACAAAACTGGAGTGGGAGCTACTCAGAAATGTTAGAACCTAGATGATTCCATCTCAAGTCTCAGATACCAGGCATGTTGCAGAAGGATCTGATGCCCCTGCTGGATTGCCTTTCTATGGTCTTATCTTTTCTCAACATATTTCCCATCCCTTCACTTGGGATTAGGAATGTTTACTTTGTGCTATTGTATCTTATGACTAAGCAACTTGTTAATATTTTAGTTTCTCAAAGTTAAGAGATTACTTTAATTCTCAGAAAGGGATATTAGAGTTGTTTTCAAACAATGTTGAAAATGTTAAGACTATGGAGACATTTTAAGTTCTATTTAATACATTTTTCATTATGATATGACCTTGAGTCTATGTGGGAGATGGATGAAATGTTATGATTTAAAAGTGATGTAAGTTGTATTTAATCATAATCACTATATACATTTCCAAATTAAATATGTCTATAATTCCATAAAGCACAATTTACAATGATAAACTCAAATAAAATAAAACAAAAAGTGAAAAACAAAAAAGTCTAAAAATCACATAAATAAAATGATGTATTTGGGTGTCAAATAGGAAAGAGATGGATATTGTAATTGTCAATTTTTATTGTCATGTGATATGATTTACAATCAGCCAGGGGATCCTATTTGTCAAATTTGGGGATTATTTCATGTTCTGTTGGAGTGATTTTACACAAGTCTATGATTATGCTTAAATCATGAAATGTTATCCTAATGTTCTTTTCTAAGAGTATCAGTTTTTCCCACTCCACTATAAATATACACACTCCCTCACTCCCTCACTCACTTACTCACTCACACATACTTGTAGTGGGAAAGCGTATTAAAATGTAATTGATGGTACACATATAAAATGTAAAGCAAAGCTCTACAACTTCAGAATGGCTATTGTAACTGTATAGAATTTCATTAAAATATATAGACTGAAAAAATAGAGTATCAGAATTTTAGGTTTTACCTTAAGGCATTTTATACATTTGAAGTTGATCTTGTGCAGAGTGATAGATACTGAGTAAATTTCAGCCTTCCATAGCTTGGTATCTAGTTTTGCCAGTGTCGTTTGTTAAGGAGGCTTTCTGTTCTGTAATGTTTCTTTTTTACATCTTTGTAAAAATCAGATCGCCATAGCTATGTGGGTTTATTTTTGGATCCCCCCATTCTATTCCAGTGAACTCTATGAATCTGTTTTTGTCACTATAGGTCTGCACTATATCTTAAAATCAGATAATGTGGTATTTAAAAATATTATTAATTTTTTTCAGATTTTGCTTTGTTTATTTGGGAGTATTTTGTAGTTTTTATGATTTTTTCTAGTTTATGAAGAAGGCTATTAAAATTTTCATGGAGATATGCAAGATATTCATTAGTATGGCTATAGGATCGGGCCATTTCAGGCTCTCTCACCTCAGCTGCCTAAGGACCTAGCTGGGGACATCTCTCTGGACCCCTGGGAACCCCTCTAGAGTCAAGAGTCTTGCCAACCCTAAAATAGCTCCCTTAATTAAGATATATACTTCCCTGCTCCCATATGAACCCTTCCTTTATCCCAACCATCCCATTTCCCAAGCTCTCCCCATCCTCCTCATCTCACTTTTCTCTCCCCATCTCCAAGGTCCAAATGAGGAGGGAGAACATGAGCAAGGAAGTCAGGACCACGAGGGGTGCACCCACCCACGGAGACGGTGGGGCTGATCTATTGGGAGCTCACCAAGGCCAGCTGGACTGGGATTGAAAAAGCATGGGATAAAACCAGACTCTCTGAACATGACAGACAATGAGGGCTGATGAGAAGCCAAGGACAATGGCACTGGGTTTTGATCCTACTGCATGTACTGGCTTTGTGGGAGCCTAGCCTGTTTGGATGCTCACCTTCCTAGTCCTGGATGGAGGGGGGAGGACCTTGGACTTCCCATAGGGCAGGGAACCCTGACTGTTCTTCAGACTGAAGAGGGAAGGGGAAAGGAGTAGGGAGAGGAGTAGGGGGAGGGGGAGGGAAATGGGAGGCGGGGAGGAGGCAGAAATTTTTAATAAAAAATGACATAGATATTACATTAAAATTTTTAATTGCTTTTGGTAATATTTTACCATTCCTTTACTCTGTGGTCTTGGGAGGTTTTTCCATCTTGTACTGTCTTCCTTTAATCTCTTTTTTTCAGCACTTTGAAATTTCATAGTTCATTTCTTTTGTACCTTTGGCTAGGACTATTCATTTTTAGGTATTTTTGAACCTATTGTACATGAGATTATTTATTTCTGAGCCTGTTCATTACTGGTATATAATAAAACTAATCATTTTTTTCTATGCTAACTTTGAATCTTGCTATTTCACAGAAAATGTTTTAATCAGTGTTTTCTGATAGAAGCTTTAGAGTTTCTTACATATAAAATCACATCATTCTTCCTTTCCTATTTGTGTTAATTATCTTTTCTTGTCTTGCTTATGCTAAGTCTTCAAGATCTGTGTTGTGCAAGATTAGAGAAAGTAGACACCCTCATCTCAAGCCTAATTTCTTGGAAATGCTTTGTGTTTGTCTCCATCGATGTAGTATTGACTATAGTTTTGTAATATATAGCTTTATTATTTTAAAGTGTAGTTCTTCTATTTCAATTTTCTTTTAGCAGAATATTTTGTCATAAAAGGATGATAGACAGTGTAATAATCCTGTGACTTCTGTCCTTGAGTCTATTCTTGTATTATATTTCATGTGTTGGTTTAGATAATTCTAACCATCCTAGCATCCCTCCTAAAATGAAGCCCATTTGGCCGTAGTGAATTGTCTTTATAATGTTATTTTAAGGTAGTTTACTAGTAATTTATTAAAAGGTTTTCCATTCATGTTTCTTTGAAGATTAGCTTATAATTTTTATATGTTTCTGTTCAACTTTAGCATCAGGGTAATATTGACTTCATAAAATGAGAGTTTCTTCCTTTTCTATTTATGAAATTATTTATGGGAAACATCGATGTTAGGTAGGATTTGCCTGTGAATCCCTCTGGGCCTGGGTATTTTTTAAGTAAACAGACATTTGATTAATGTTTAAATTTTATTATCTTCTATAGATCGGTTTATATTGTTTATATATTTTTGGTTTAATTTGAGTAGGTAATATTGTGTAGGAATTAATTCATTTGCTCTAGATTTTCAAATGTATTTGAATATATGTTTTTAAAGTATGTCCTCTAAATATCTTTTAAATATCATTGGCATCTATTGTAATGGCTTCCTTTTCGTTTGTAATTTTATTGATTTGGAGAAATTTCTCTTCTGGTTAGTGTGTCAAAGAGTTAATATTGTTTATTTTTTAATTTACTACCTATTTATTTCATTGGTTCCCTTTCAGTTTTTGAGGTTATAGTTCCTTCCCTCCCTCCAATATACCTCTCCCCACTCTCCTTCAAATCATGACCACTTTTTTCGCTAATTGTTATTGCACGAATTTAAATATACATACATATATCCACACACACATTCCAAAATATAACTTCCTCAGTCTGTGTAATACAACTTGTATTTCTGTTTTCAGGACTGACTCTTCAGTTGTTTCTTTCCATGGTTCTTTTTATTTCTATTGTATTAATTTTTCCCTGATCTACTATTTCTTTCCATTTTCTGAAAGTAGATTTGACTTGTTTTCCACCCGAACTTCTTGAGGTAAGGAATTAAATTCTTTGTGCCAGGCTTCCTTGACTCCCCATGGGAGGCCTTATCCTTTCTGAAATGTAGATAGGGGAGTTGTTGTTGGGGAGAGATAGCTGGGAGCAGGAGGAGGGGAGGGATGGGGACTGTGGTTGGTATGTAAAATGAATAAAAATTTTTAAAAAAAGTTCTCTGATTAATTTTGTCCAATTTATTCTTTTTTATTGATCATAGATTATTTTTATACAATATAGCTTTGATTATAATTTTCCTCCCCTCTACTCATTCCAGTTCCTCCCCTACCTTACCTCACCTCGGAATCCATTCCCTTTCTGTCTTTCATTGGAAATGAACAGAACAAGTGTCTAAGAGATAACAACCAGGTATGACAAAATAAAATATAATAAGATAAAGCAGAAAATTTTACCATATTGAAGTTGGACAAGGTAATCCAACAGAAAGAAAATAATCCCAAGTGTAGGCTCAAGAATCAGAGAGCCACTTGTTCTCAGAGTCAGGAGTCCATAAAAATACTAAGCTAAAGGCTATAATATATCCACAGAGGACCTGTTGTAGACCTATGTAGCCATTGCGCTTGCTGCTTTCATCTCTGTGAATACACATAAGCCCTGCTTAATTGATTCAGAGGGCCTTGTTCTCCTGGTGTCCTCCATCTACTCTGTCCCATACACTCCTTCTGCCTCCTGAGCTCTGAGGGGAGAGATTTGACAGAGACATTCCATTTAGACTATCTCTGTATATTGTGTGGCTATGGGTCTCTGCATCTGTTCCTATCTGCTGCCGAAGGAAGCCTCTCTGATGATGGCTGAATAAGGCACTAATCTATGAGTACAACAGAATGTCATTGCGCCAGTGTCATTTTATTGACACTTTTGTTTTTAGACCAGTAGTGTTTGGTTTCACCCTAGGTCTTTGTGCTAACTAGTCCCTAGTTCTTGGTTACCCAAGCAGTGTCAAAAATGGATTTCCCCTAGTGGTTGGACGTGAAGTTAAATCAGACATTGGTTGGCTACTCCCACAGTTCTCTGGTATCATTGCACTAGCATATTTTGCAAGCATCACAGATTGTAGTTATAAGTTTCTGTAGCTATGTTGGTGTTTACCCTTCTATTTTGGTAGCTTGCAGACAACCTTTCCTCACAAAAGATACTAGAATTTAGTGGTGAAGGTTTTATGTAGGCACCAGCTCGATTTCTTCTTGTTCAGTGAACTATGTGGGTGTTGTCCTTGGCAATGGAGTCTTGGTGTCTGCAGAAAGGATGGATCTATTTGCATTCTTCTAGATGCATCCATCCAGTTAGACAAGCACCATTTGTTGAAGATGCTTTCTTTTTTCCATCATATAATTTTTGCTTCTTTGTTGAAAATCAGATGTGGGTGGGTGTGGGTGTGTGGGTTTATGGCTGGATCTTCAGCTCAATTCCGTTGATCAACATGTGCGCTTTTATGCTAATATCATACATTTTTTATTGCTATAGCTCTGCAGTACAACTTGAAATCAGAAATGGTGAGACCTCCAGCAGTTCTTTTGTTGTTCAGGATTGTTTTAGCTGTCCTGAGGTTTTTGTTTTCCATATAAAGTTAAACATTGTTCCTTCAAGGTCTGTAAAAAATTGTGTTGGAATTTTGATGGGGTTTGCACTGAATTTGTAGACTGCTGTTGGTAGAATGGCAATTTCCATAATATTCATCTTAATGACCCATGAGGGTAGGAGATATTTCCAACTTCTGATATCTTTAGTTTCTTTCTTCAAAACTTGATGACTTTTATCATGCAGGTCTTTCACTTGCTTGTTTAGAGTTACCCACCAACTCTGTGACCAAAAGGAAAAAGAAGAGAAAAACATCCCAAGGGTAAAAACACTGCCAATAAAACCAACTAAAATGTAAACTGTTTCCAACCTATGTCACTATTGCTTATTGCATGATATAAAAGTAAAGTACTTATAGTGGGAACAGGAGGCTAGAAGCTTATCCATGGGAAAGTCACCCATTGGAGCTCAAATGAGAACTCCAGAAGACTGTCTTAACTTCTCCATTTTGTTTCTGATAGTTACTTTGAGCACAGAGTGTTAGAATATTGATTCTATCTGTGCTACATATTCTTTTTTTCTTCTTTTCTTTCAGGATTTTTAAGAATCTTCACCCAAGGGGATATTCTATGCTGCCAGGGGCTCTCTACAGAAGATGCCTACTTATTGCCTCAACAAGGCTCAATTGGTTTCTTCTGACGGTAAGCCATCAGTTTGATGGTGTTATTTGTTCCTTTGGCTGGAAGTCTCACCCAAAAGAATACTTTTTTCTTCTGGGGATTCTCTATTGGGAACACCCACTGAATACCATAAAGGGGCTTCCTTGGTTGATTTCTTTGGACAAATTGAACACCCAATTTGATATTTCCTAGCTACCTAATTATTTATCTCTTACTATTTAATATTTTATCATGGCATGCTATCTACTTAATAAACTTATCTGAAACTGTAAAAAAAAAGAAAATTATTACTTCTCTGATTTCTTTCTCAGTCATTTGCCATTTGTATATAGGATGGCTATTGATTTTTGTGAATTAACTTTTTTTTAAATACAGCTACATTGCTGAAAGTATTTATCAGCTGTAGTAGTTTCTTGGTGGAGTTTTGAGGGTCACTTAAGTATATTATCATACCATCTGCATATAATGATACTTTAACTTCTTTTCCAATTTGTATTCCCTTGATCTCCTTTAATTGTCTTACAGCTCTAGCTAGGATTTCAAATACTATATTGAATAGATATGGAGAGAGTGGACAACCTTGTATTGCTCCTGATTTTGGTGGAATTGCTTTGAGTTTTTCTCAATTTAATTTGAGGTAAAGTGCCATTATTATGTTTAGATATGTTCCTTTTATCTCCTAATCTCCCCAGACTTTTATCATGAAGGGCTGTTGGCCTTTCTAAAAAATCTTTTTTGGCATCTAAAGAGATGATGTTGTTTTGTTGTTTTCTTTTAGCTTGTTTATATTATGGGTTACAATTATTGATTTTCACATAGTGAACTATCCTGGCATCTCTGGAACGAAGCCTACTGATGATGGATGATCTTTTTTTTTAAAATTTATTTATTTATTGAGGATTTCTGCCTCCTCCCCGCCACCGCCTCCCATTTCCCTCCCCCTCCCCCGATTAAGTCCCTCTCCCTCATCAGCTTGAAGAGCCATCAGGGTTCCCTGACCTGTGGGAAGTCCAAGGACCGCCCACCTCCATCCAGGTTTAGTAAGTTGAGCATCCAAACCGCCCAGGCCCCCCCAAAGCCAGCACGTGCAGTAGGATCAAAAACCCATTGCCCTTGTTCTTGAGTTCTCTGTAGTCCTCATTGTCCGCTATGTTCAGCAAGTCCGGTTTTATCCCATGCTTTTTCAGACTCAGGCCAGCTGGCCTTGGTGAATTCCCGAAAGAACATCCCCATTGTCTCAGAATGTGGGTGTACCCCTCGTGGTCCTGAGTTCCTTGCTCGTGCTCCCCCTCCTTCTGCTCCTGATTTGGACCTTGAGATTTCTGTCCGGTGCTCCAATTTGGGTCTCTGTCTCTGTCTCCTTTCATCGCCTGATGCAAATCAAGACAACTTTAAGATACCATCTTACACCTGTCAGAATGGCTAAAATGAAAAACACCAATGATAGCCTTTGTTGGAGAGGGTGTGGAGAAAGGGGTACACTCATCCATTGCTGGTGGAAATGCAAACTTGTGTAACCACTCTGGAAAGCAGTGTGGCGGTTCCTCAGGAAATTCGAGATCAACCTACCCCTGGACCCAGCAATACCACTCTTGGGAATATACCCAAGAGAGGCCCTATCATACAACAAAAGTATATGCTCAACTATGTTCATAGCAGCATTGTTTGTAATAGCCAGAACCTGGAAACAACCTAGATGCCCTTCAATAGAAGAATGGATGAAGAAAGTATGGAATATATACATATTAGAGTACTACTCAGCAGAAAAAAACAAGGACTTCTTGAAGTTTGCGTACAAATGGATGGAAATAGAAAACACTATCCTGAGTGAGGTAAGCCAGATGGATGATCTTTTTGATGTGTTCTTGGACTCAGTTTGCAGGTATTTTATTGAATTTTAGTGAACATTTTTGCATCTATATTCATAATAGAAACTAATTTATATTTCTCTTTCCTTGTTGGATCTTTATATGGTTTGGGGTGTCAGGGTAACTGTGAGCCTCAAAAATAAATTGGGCAATGTTCTTTTTGTTTTAATTTTGTGGAAAAATTTGAAGAGTATTGGCATTAACTCTTCTCTGAATGCTGGTTAGAATTCTATGCTAAAACCATCTGAACCTAGGCTTTTTTTTGATGGGAGACTATTAATGATTGTTTCTATTTTTTATAGGGGTTATAGATATATGTAAATTGCTTAGATGGTCTGGATTTAACTTAGTAAATGGTACCTATTGAGAAAAATAAGCATTTCTTCTAGATTTTCTCGTTTGGTGTACAGGTTTTTAAAGTATATCCATATGATTCTCTGAATTTCTTCAGTGTCTGTTGTTAATGCCCCCGTTTTTTTTTTTTTGTTTTGTTTTGTTAACTTAAGTATTCTCTCTCCATCTTTTAGTTAGTTTGGATAAAGATTTGTTTATTTTGTTTATAATATCAAAGAAGCAACTCTTTATTTTATTGATGCTTTGTATTGTCCTCCTTGTTTCTGTTTTATTGATTTTAGCCCTAAATTTGATTTTTTCTTGTCATTTACTCATCTTTGCTGTGACTATTTTTTTCTAGACCTTAATTTGATAGTATGAGATCTATCCAATTTTCTTTTAATGTAGGCACTTAGTGCTGTGAACTTGTCTCAACTACTTTCAGTGTGTTTCATAAATTTGGGTATGCTGTATATTTATTTTCACTTAATTTTTAGAAGGATTTTAATCTCTTCATTTCTGCCTTGACCCATTTTTCCTTCAATAGAGAATTGTTTAGCTTCTATGAGTTTCTCTGCTTTCTGTGGCTTCTGTTGTTAATATCCAGTTTTAACCCACGTGGTCTGATAGGCTGTAGGGATTTATTTCAATTTCCTTATGTCTGTTCAGACTTGGTTTGTGTATAAGCATGTCAATTTTTGAGAAAGTTTCATGAGGTGCAGAGAAGAAGGTATATTCTTTTGTGTTTGAGTGAAATCATATGTAAATATCTGTTAAGTCTGCTTAATTCACAATGTCTGTTAAATCCATTATTTCTCTGTTTAGTTTTGTCTGGATGGCATGTACATTGGTGAGAGTGGAGTATTGAAATCTCCCACTATTAATGTGTAAGGGTCAAAATGTGATTTAAGCTGTAGCAGGGTTTCTTTTTACAAACATACAATATTCAGAACTACTCTTGGATTAGAATACAAGAAGCATGAACATACTGGAATGGTATTAATTGGCAGACTGCAGAAAGGTGCTATTAGGAATATAAATATTGTAATCATTCACATATTTATATTTGTCAAAGCCCTCAGTATAACTGAAACCTCCAGAGTAAGAATGCAGAATCTTATGTGCCAGGTTCTCTGTCAGAAAGAGCAAGGCAGAGCTGGAACCATCAGACTCTCCCTGGGGCTGAATGGCATGGTGAGTGTCGTGACTCAGCCCACCCCCCTGGGCACCAGAGAGAAACACATCCACTAAGTTGGGAGTCTGTCAAAGCAGGGACTCTTTTAATGGTATCAATCAAGGACTTATATAGGGTTGTGATGTGGGTGGAGAAACCTGGGATGGGCCAAGATTGAATAAGGAACAAGGGCCAATGATATTCTGCCATGCTAGAGGTGGCTGGGTAGAGGCAGGTCTAGGTCAGGCAGCCAGAGACAGGTCTCCAAATCTCGTTAGGCTCAGGAAGTTACACTAGGTCTCATGCTAACTCAAGTCAGCTCAGGAAATTACATTGGGCTTCACACCCAGGCCTTATGAGGCCCAACATCTCTCCTTTTATTTTTGTCATGACAGTGGAAGACATGGTCCCTGTCTTAGGTCATCTTACCCATCACTGAGTACCATGTATCTCATTTATGAAGAAGTCACTGAATACCATGTACCTCTTTTATGAAAACCCCACCTCCATGACCTGCCTTAGGTTGTCCCAGCCTGACTGAGATCTTAGCCATCACTGGTCAAGTGGAGGGTAGAGGAGGGGTATTTATATGAGGATTACCAGTCATAGAGTTATACGAAGGACCCAGACTCCTGAGTGGCCAGCCTATGATAGTATACCTTGACCTGATATAGTTCAACTGCCTCCAATATTTGGTAAACAAATTGTGTGATCTTATTAAACACACAGGCCCAACAGTAAGAAGGTGAATAAGAAAATGGAAGGGTCCGTGCATGGGAAGGAAGCAGGGTAAGAATCCATGAAAGCCCATCCACAGGGGGTTGTCCCAAAGGTCTCGCCATCTCTTCTCTAGGTCTCATCAGGATAAGTGACAGCACCCACGTCTTTGATTGTTTCTGGGAAAAAAGCAGAAAGACCATCCTCAGGGGTGGGACACTCCCTGGGAATATCATTATCATTATCCCCTTGTTGGGGTAAGTATTTAATATCTCTAGCCACCCGATGGGCCTCTTTTTATTTTGAGGGAGGACATATCCAAACCCTCTTTCTGTGGTGAGGAATGGGTCTGGTCCTCTCCAGGCCCCAGTCAAGGGATCCTTCTATTTGACCAAGATAGAACTGTAGGTAACTGATGAAGACCAATGTTTTTGAAAAGGAGACAGATATTTATCTTCTAGAGAAATTTAGAATATTTAGGATCAATAATGCCTTTCTCAATTGATCATGCAGGGGTAGGGACTCCCGTTTTTGCTTTTCTAGTTGAGACTTGAGTGTTTGATTGTACCTTTACATGATGGCCTGTTCCCTTGGATTATATGGAATGCCAGTGGAATGAGAAAATTTCCAGGTTTGTAGAAAGTCTATAAAGGCCTCATCGATAAATCATGGCCATTATCTGTTTTAATTTGGCCAGGTAAGCCAAGGATAGCAAAGCATTGTAGCATATGTCTTAATAGCATATTTAGATTTCTCTCTAGCCTGTGCCAAAGCCCAGCAGGCTCGGGAGAAGGTATCCACTGGAAAAAAAAAACCCATTTAAACTTTCTGAATGGAGAATAATGTGTAACATCAATCTGCCAGAGATGGTTGGGGTGAAGCCCCTGGGGATTGCTCCCCACATTTTGGAGGGGAGGAACTTGGAAGGAAGGCTGACAGGACTTACAAATCTGAACAATTCTTTTTTTTTTGAGATATTTAACTGGTACCTGTGGGAAACTATGTTTTAGGCCCCTCTAGTTAACATGGGTCAAAAGGTGAAAATGTGTGGCTTCCATAGCAGGATTGCAATGAGGCATGGAGTTCAGGTGATCAGCCATCTGATTTCTCCTGGAGAGAAATCCAGGTAAGTTTTGGTGACCTCTAAAATATTGTAGGAATATGGGATTAATCCTTTGTTTAAGTAAGAGGTGAGCTTGAATCATAAGAGGGGACATAGGGTTGGAGACTAGTTTAATATGGGCCTTAACTAGGTTGGGTAAAATATTTACAACATAGAGGCTATCAGAAAATAGATTGAACAGCGCTGGTATGGAACTCAATGCCATAATAATGGCAAATAATGCTTTAAACTGTCAAATCCCTCCACCTCATGGGAAATTTATTTAATAGGCATTGGCTCCTCTCCCCGTAGGAGAGGTGGGAATACAACAAGGGAGGCCCCCAAGTGCCCCCTGTCTGTAAACACTGTAAGAAAATCAGGGTTGAGTTGAGACAGAAAAAGCTTAGGGGACCTCTACTCCAGTTGAGAAAAGGAGCTCATCCATTTTTGAGGGCCATAATGGCAATCAAGTTTTCCTGAGAATCCATCAAGGGCTATGGCAATTCTCTGAAGCCAGGTGAGATCTGTGATTTTAAATGGAACAATAAGGGAATGAGGTTCTGTGCCAAATGTCATGATCAAAATATCCCTGCCTTTAATGATGCAATCAGCTATCTATTTGGTCATGGAATAGACTTTGGGAGCTCCACCTACTGAGAGGTGAACCCAATGAAAATACTCCCCCTCCTGTGCTAATAATGCAGTGCACAAGGTTTCCCCAGGAAAGATATATAGGAAGACAGGTAGCTTAGGATCAAAGCTCCTCATGGCCACAGTGTCAATGGCCTTTTGGACCTGCCATATGATCAGGTAAGAAGATAAAGTAATTTGGGATGAGAGATTGAAGCCCTTTAGGAGTTCAAACAATGGTGCCAACTGTTCCATGGAAACAGACATCCATGGCCTCATCCAATTTATTTCTCCTAGTACCTTTTGGAGCTGAGGTAGGGCATAAGAATCCTAAATGTGTAATTGGGGTTTGGCTGGAGAAACCAAATGAAGGGACAAAAGGGAAACTAAAATTTTAAAGGGAGGAATAGGCTGAATTTTATCTGGAGCCACCTTCCAGTTATCATCCTTTAGAATGATAAGGGAATTATCTGTGAGGTCACAGAGGCCTGATGAAGTGGGGCTTCCAAAATAATATCATCCATATTAATATAGAATGAAACTTTGGGATGTTCCATTAAGGAGGAAAAGGGATGTAACATATAATATTGACATAAGGGTGGGCTATTAGCCATTCCTGAGATAACACTGTCCATTTGAACCTCCAATCTGGGCCCCAGAAGTTAGTTGAAGGCAGTGAGAATGCAAGCTTCTCCATGTCATCTGGATGCAATGGGATGGAGAAGCAATCTTTAATATCAACAATTATTAGGTAATAAGGGTTAGGAATGGCAGGTATTCAGGGGAGTCCCTTCTGGGGGATGCCAAACGGGATCATACTCTCATTGATTTTTCTTAAGTCATGTAAGAGTCTCCAGGAGTCATTAGTCTTTCTTATAACAAAAATAGGGGAACGCCAAGGGTTTATAGATGGCCAGACATGCCCCAATAACAGTTGTTGTTTAACCAGGGAATCAAGTTGTTGTTACCTAAAAGATGGTGGAAGCCACTGTTAAACCCACATGGGGTCACCAGGTGCCCACTGGATTTTTGGCAAGAGGGAGCAAGCAGTGGCCCTTAGGATTGGGGTTGAACCCGAGAATTAGGGTGGGCAGCTCATCCCTGTTTAAATTGTAACTCATATCCCTCAGTGTAAAAGCCTTATGGTCAGTGGTAATATATGCTTCAGCCTCCCCAAGGATGTCTTGCCAAGGAGGTTGACAGTTAGGCCAGAGACCACCAAGGGATGCACCTCCCTGTGATTACTATTGAAATCAGTCTGGGGCAGCAGTTGGTGGTCTCCCGTGTTATAAATTGCCTGCCCACACCAAGAAGAGGTGGCTCCAGGACCAGCTGACAAGAGGGGGGTCCTCCTCTTTTCTGATGACCTTGCAGTGGGCCCCAGTGTCTATAAGGAACCTAAAGGTTCTATCTCCAATTGTTCGGGCCATCTTTGGTCTTAATCCGGGAATCAAAGGCACTGTCCAGTGTGCTTTGACTGCCCTTTCCCTTTATTTAACGGGGCTAGGGATGGCCCCTGGGGGAGTTTAAAGGCTTTCCCTGGAGATTGAACGTGGACCTACAATCCCTGTCCTAGTGGAATCCCTTTTTGCACCTGGGGCATAGGGTGCATGGCACACCAGACTTGGCTGGAGCTGGCAGACTGACTGTAGCCTTATTAGGACATTCTCTTTTGAAATGGCCTTCATTTCCACATATAGTTACTTCCTGTAGGGTGGTAATCAAATTTGTCATCTTTTCCTTATGCATGGCCTGCATGGCAGCAGCCATAGTCCTTGCTTGGTGAGACACTAAGCCCATGTCCCGGGAGGCAATGATCCACTTCCCCAAGCTGTGATCCCTAAGTCCCGTACATGCTAGTCTATGGTTGGCCTTCATTCCATCCCGCACTAGCATTCAAACATGCCTGTCCCTTAGTTCCTCAGGGAGGAACTTTCTCTGAAGGCTTTTGTCAACCCTTTCTATAAAGGATGTGATGTCCTCTTCTGGCTTCTGGGAGATCCCTGACACCAGGGCTTCAGTAGGACCCTCCTCAAGCTTCTTCTAAACCACTAAACCTAGTGCCCTAACCTGATCCTGATAGGAAGGGGGAATGGCTGCCGGCAAAAGGCCCATGGCATGCTTGTCAGCCATACCCGAGAGCATCCCCTAAGTAACAGTGATAGCTGGGTTAGCTGCCCCATTGTGCTCAGCTTGGACCTGACATTCTCTAAAGGAGGCTTCCCATTTAAGAAAAAGAGATCCCATAAGCAAGGCCATGGCCAGATCTCTCTAGTTCCTGGCAGTGCAAAATTGGTGGGCTAACCCCTGGAGGAAGGTTTCAGCCCAGGGTGAATTTGGCCAGTCTTCAGCTATAGCTTTCTTTAGATGCTTAAGATCCTGGGCTTCCCAACAGTACCAGGCATTAGGCCAGTTACCACCTGGGTTAACATTTACAGGACAGGTGTGCCGTTTCTTCCTCTGTTGCTCTGAAAGAAGCTACCTCCTAACACTCCCTCCCTGATATGAAGCTGGGGTGCAGAGGGGACTCCCCTATAGGGCAGATCCCTCCTGCAGCAAAGTGGTGGAGCAGAGAGTGCTCAAAAGAGGTTTGTGGGGGGGATCTGGAGGTAAAGGACCCCTCAAGGGCCTAGGGGCCCTGTAAAAGGTGTCTAGGGGCTGATACACTGAACTAAGTTCCAAAGCAGGATTTTGTTTAGTAAAGAACTGCCCCATTTTTAATGGGGTTACACTCACCCGCAGACTGATCAGGGGTCAGGGATCCTTTTATTTCTTCCGGCCCTCACACAATGGAGCCAACCGCAGATCGATTGGCCCCACAACAATTCTTGTTTCTCACTCTAAACAAAGTTCCTCACACCATGGAGCTTCCTCACACAGGGCACCAATCTGCCAGGTTCTCTGGTGTTGGTGGTGCAGATCCAAAACAGCAGATTCTCCCTGGGGCTGACAGGATTGTGAATGCAGCAACTTAGCCCTCTCAGCCCTCCTCCAGGGCACCAGGGAGAAACACACCCGCTGAGTGGGGGAGTCTATGTCAAAGCAGGAACTCTTTTAATGGTATCAAGCAGGGACTTATATACGGTTGTGATGGGGGTGGAGAAGCCTGGGATGGGCCAAGGTGGAGCAAAGAAACAAGGGCCAATAATATTCTGCCACGCTAGAGGTGGCTGGGTGGAGGCGGGTCTAGGTCAGGTAGCCAGAGACAGGTTTCCAAACTAGCTGGGCTCAGGAAGTTACACGCTAGGCCTCACTCCAACTCAATTTAGGCTCAGGAAATTACACTGGGCCTCATGCCCAGGCCTCATGAGGCCCAACACTTACGAATCTCCAACGATGTAGAATTGACTGACAGAGACAAGGAAAGGGTAGGAGCATAGATAGTGTAAAGTTTAGATGAGAACATTCATATCATGGTAGGATATGATAGATTAGAGGGAGTTTAAGCACGAGGAAAAAAGCACTGGACTGGGTGATCCAACACTCATTTTGAGTGGTACATATGAGAAAGGAAAGCAAATTGTGGGTCATTGGTTTCCAGCAAATATTCATTCAATACATTCTATGGGACTTTAAGCAATTTTATCCAAAAACTCACTAGGGACAAATCTTGGCATAAATAAATTGCCTTTATTATCCCTCTTGGAGTTCAGAGAAATACAGCACAGGGAGGCAGGGTATGATGAAAACATGTGCTACAAAGAAGCCACCCTAGGATTTGGGCGTTTTTGGGTGATTTTGGCAAGGACTGAAGGAAGTAGGGGTTCCTTTGCGATTGGATGTTGCCAGAAAGTGGGGGCAATTTTATGACCCTGTTTCATTCTGTACTTAGATTAAATTATGAAGTGCTCTTGCTTTGTTTTATTTTATTGTGATCTCAGAGTAGCCTTGTGTGAGGTTGTTTTCTTTGACATTGTTTATGCCCAATAGGAGAACAAAATGGCCTAGTTATGATGTCAAACCTGTTTTAAATATTGTTGAGATCTATCTGAATGCCAGATGAGTTCTGGATGTCAGAAAAGGATTATTTTTTCTCAGTTTTTCTTTATGACTAAAGATAAATAAATCTAAGCTGCAAGAGTTTAATGCATGGTATCCAGGTTTTCATCATTATCAGCAGCATGTTTATTAAACACAGAAAAATTTTCTTTGATTGTCTTTTATAGGTGAGTTACCATTAAGCTTGCTTGTAGGACATTGAACCATCAGACATGACTTTGGCTATAAATTATTATTTAAGAGTCTGAACAAGTTATATCAGACAACTGTAACATAGTAAGTTATCATAAACATCTACTAGTCCCCAGCAAACATCGAAGGTCCTAGATTATGTAATTCAGGCAGTGGGAAGTACTTTCCAGAATTCAGCAGGGCCTGTTTTAGACATCCAGTTTTTTTTTTCTTTTAGCTTAGTTACAGACTGTTCTACTTGTCCTTAGTATTTATATAGATGCAACAAAATGGTTTACTGGAGTACTATTTTTCTCTTTGTTGGTTAAGAGGAAATAATAGGCTATATAGTTATCTGTGATAACTCTAGTTAGTGAATTTAGATTTGTTTCTTAGGTCCTAGAAAATAGTATTATTATTTAATGATTTCAGCTATAGTCAGAGACAAGTTTTGAGTGACTCAACTTTTTTTTGGAGGGGAGAGTTTATTAGACTGACTCTTCCATATCATAGTCCATCACTGAAGGAAGCCAGGACAGGAGATCCAACAGGGCAGGAGCTTGGAGGCAGGAGCTGACATAGAATCCATTCACTCAGCTTTTCTAGTTGTATGATGCCTATTTTGGAAATTATAGCTCATGTGGGAAAAAATATTACTCTTTGATATTTTGCAGAATAATTAGAGCTGATTTTATTTTGGAGGCATCTAGCCATTTTTAAATAGATATATCATTCACTAGATGGGTGGTAATATCAGATACTTAGAAATCTCTAATTACTCTTAATAGAAAAAATAGTTTACTGTATAGGTAGAAACCTGATGTTCACATAAGGAATAATATCCTGTTGGAGCACAGCTTGTATTGAGATTATATATATCATTTAATATAGTAGAAGCGAATTAATGTTATGTCCTTTGTGAATGGGTTTCTTCATTGGAATCAAACAGTTTCTATAATCAAAGGTTACATGTTTCCAAAAGAGAAAACTGTCATGGCTAGGCTGATCCCAATAAATGGAGCTATTTTGGGTTTGGTTTTGCTTATAGGATTTTAATCAACACTTGGTACATGGGAGGTGAAAGCCTAATTTTTCCAGGGTGGAAGACTGAAAACAGATGGCCTGTGGGAAACATAAGTACCAGAAAACAAAAGCAAAGCTGTTAATTGGTAAGAACAACCATCCAAATTCTGTCAGGAGATTGAGATGAGTGGTGGTAGGTCCAAAAGCCTGCTAGATTCACAGCAATAGCTATGATCTCTGAAAACATAGAAAGAACTTTGCTTTAGAAAGTAAGGAGGGGAGACCATTGAAGAAACAACAATAAAAATAATATTGTTGCACTGGCTTGCACACAATTTATATATTTCTGATATCAGGGGATTCTGAGGAATTCCCAGTAATCCTGTGTGGGATTTCTATTTGGGATGAATATTCAGTGGTCAAGAATAAGGATATTGGTGTCTGAGGTTGATGGCTGAATATGAAGCTCAGTGGTAGAGCTCAGCATTCACAGGCCCATGGTTTGATCCCCAATTCTGTCTGTCTGTCTGTCTGTCTGTCTGTCTGTCTGTCTGTCTCTCTCTCTCTCTCTCTCTCTCTC
>NC_022026.1:25490286-25506558 GCF_000317375.1 Microtus ochrogaster
ACACACACACACACTCACACACACAAATTACATACTTGTTTTGTAATGGGAAACATGAATATAAGCAACAATACCTTGACATTTTATTGATATGTCAGTCATTAACAATACTTGATTAAAGTTTCATTTGTTGTTTGTTTTTCTGAGACAGAATCTTGCTACACAGCCTGAACTGCCTTCCAACTTGAGGTCCTCCTGCCTCAGCCTCCAGAGTGCTGGCATTACAGACGTGTATTACCATACTTTGTAGATAAGATCTTTTAAATCAAGGACTCAGGCATTTTTTTCCTTCATCTTTTAGAAAAGAGTAAATCTAAACGGTATAAATTCTGTAGATGCTTTTAGATATTTAGGTGGGTGTTTTGAAAATTAATGTACTGCTTCTTGACAAAGTTTGACTCTCCAGTAGTAATGAATCACAATTAAATCTGCTTGCTATATCACATGAATATAATGACCTCTGATTGTTTTATAAGGAGATAACCTGTGGACCCCAGAGGACATCAAAGCAAATAATAATAATTTAGGACCTGAAAGTCCAATACTTTCTGACAATGTTTTTAGTTTTAATTTTAGAATTTTATTAGCCTGCTCTATTTTTTCTGAGTACTATAGATGAAAATTTTCATAGTTTCATAATTTTTTCTGAGAAAATAAAAGTATAAAGTTCCTTCATAACAGTACTAGTAAAATTGTATTTGTAACAAGATAAATGAGGCTCTTCAGTTTGGAGAAAATAATAAGTTTTAGAAGGCAAGGAGGCAATGGGATGGGATAGGGACGGGGTGGAGACTGGGGGCAGAAATGGGGCAGTCATAGAGTGATGGCTTTCTAATTAAGGAAAGCATTTAATCTACCCCAAGAATAAACAAATAATAACCAGGAAATATATATAGCCTGTATGGTTGTTTGAATAAAAATGGTTCCCATAAATTCCTCTATCTGAATGCTTTGTCTCTAGCTGATAGAACTAGTTTGGGGAAGGCTTAGGAGGTGTGATCCGTTTGTTGGAGGAGGTGTGTCACTGGGGAAAAGGGGAACTTTGAGGTTTCAGAAGGCCACAGGCCTGGTCCCTAGTTATCTCTACCTCCTTACTTCATGATGTGGGTTCTCAGCTACTTCTCCAGCTCCATGCTTGCCTGCCTGTGTCAGACTTCAAGCCATTATGATCATGGTCAAGCCCTCTGAAACTGTAAGCAAATCCCCAGTTTAGTGCTTTCTTCTGTATGTTGCCTTGGTAATGATGTCTCTTCATAGTAATACAATAGTAACTAAGACACTATTGTAGGAGACATTTGAATAACGTCCATTTGGAGGTTTGTGTTCAAAGGGCCTTCAAGATTTTGATTCTTGAATACAGGATATTGTTGTTGACAAAAAGAAAGCATTTTGGAATACACTCAATATCATCTTTAAATTGTACAACAGTGATTTAATTATATTTTTTACCTTATAGGAAAGCTACAAAATATTTTGTTTGCTAAATTTTATTTAGACTTATTTAGTGCAATCAATTAGTCACTCTGAGAGTTGACATTGTTTTTCTTTTGGGGGAAGGTGGGCAGCATTTCATTTTGTAGACCAGAAAGTCTTCACCTTGAGATTCTTTTGCCTTAGCACCTTCCCCCATGCCCTAGTGTTGGGAGTCTAGGTGTGGGCTTCCTCATGGCTCCAAATATTGTATTATGCATCAAATATCCTAACTTTTCCCACTTCTTTATTTTCAGAGGCAGATAGTTTATAATAGCTCTTTGACTTTTCCCAAGGATTCCTTTCTGTGTGTTATCTGGATTACTGCTCCTTGCTTAGCACTGTGGTCAGTGAAGCCTTACTTTGAGATTTTGGATCATTGTGCTTTGTGTGAGCATATTTTTATTATAGCTTGATTTTTTTCCTTAGGTAAGAGCAAAGTGTCTAAAACTTCTTCAATGTATTGTTTTGCTTTGGCTTAGTCAAGATTTAAGCGTCAGTTTTTCTTGGTCTCCAAACCATTTCAAACATCCAAATTAGTGGGGTAATCCAAAAATACACCAATTATCAAGATAAATGTTTTCTTTTCTACAGTTGGAAGAGCAGGGTAAGGGAAATTATTTTAGTCATCTGAGGTGATTTAATTTCTAAGATTACTTTATATTTAAGAGGGCAATAAGGCCTATGATACCATTTCTTTAAATGAGCAAATAAAACTAACTCAGGGCTATCCAACAAAATCCCTAATAAAATGATTTAAGATCATGATAAAAGCACTGGAAGCTAACACAGTTCTGCAATAAAGAGAAACACCAAGCAATATGAGTAAAGCTTAATTCAGAGATTTTATAGGAAAAGTCCAAATTTAAATTTTCTTCTGTTGGCACCATGTTTATTAAAAATACAGTAAATGTATACTTATTACATGTAGACATATAGTGTCACAAAATATGCAATTTGTTCATAATGTAAGTCTTTAACTTTAAAAATAACTAAAATGTATTTAACATTTTAATAAAAAATAACTTCAAAAACTTAAAAATCATATATGTCAATATAAAACCATTATATTTATTTTATTTAGTTAAATACAATTTTATATATGCATATTTTTAACTTTGAAGAAGCTGTAAAAATAATGAAAACATATTCTATTCATAAAATTAAAGATGAAACAATTTAAGAAATTTTAATCATTAGAAATTTAATCTTGGTCATAAATAAAGCAAAATATTATGATAACTATTTTTAGTAAACTAGTATTTGATGGAAACACATAAAAACTTTCATTTAAAATTGAAGGGTTTTGCCGGGCGATGGTGGCACATGCCTTTAATCCCAGCACTCGGGAGGCAGAGGCAGGTGGATCTCTGTGAGTTCGAGACCAGCCCGGTCTACAGAGTTAGTTCCAGGACAGGCTCCAAAGCCACAGAGAAACCCTGTCTTGAAAAACCAAAAAAAAAAAAAAAATTGAAGGGTTTTATCATTTTATAGCTGCAATTATAAACATTATTGCAAAAATATACTTTTTATTATCCATATAGGCAAAGCTCAGTAACATTTCATTTTTTTCAGGATATTTGACTGTTTAGACTACATTGTAGACTATATTCATAATAACAAGTCAAATTTAATCAGTTAGTCTTTCCAGTCGAAGGAACTAGAAAGCAATACAGAAAGATAAGAGAGAGACAGCTCGCTGGCTAGTAATGCTAGCTAGTTTCATGCAGAAAAATTATTATAACATATATATGCATAAAAGAGCATGTAGCATAGGAATTTTGACATAATTTGTATTCTTGGCCATTTAATTAACATGATAATTTAAAGACTCTGTACTTTTTAAACCTGAGCATAATAGAAGAGGAGGGCTTTTGTGGTTGTTAATAAAAGTGTCTTTTTTTATACAACATCTTTCTTGAGGTTCCCCCTCCCCCTCTGCTCCACATTCCCCATTCCCCTTCTTCCCCCTCCTCCATTTTCTTATTCATATCTGGTAAGTTCTTATTAAAGTGGTCATCTAAATGTCAGATCTATAATTTTGCTCACATTTTCCATATGATTTTTGCAGTTTCAAGCTTTAATCAAATAAAAGGTGTGAGAATACATCAAATACATTAATACCACAACTAATCCCAGGGCTGAACAGCTCTTCTCAATCCTCCAGAAGCCCTGAGTTTAATTCCTCGAATTCACCCTGGGTGGCACACAACTGCCTGTTACTCCATATTCAGGAACTCTAACATCCTTGTGGTCTCTGTGAACACACACACACACACACACACACACACACACGCACGCACGCACGCATGCATGCATGCACATACACACAGAGAGCTTACACAGAAATATACACATATATACATAAATAAA
The DNA here is from genome assembly GCF_000317375.1 of Microtus ochrogaster. Lineage (NCBI taxonomy): Eukaryota > Metazoa > Chordata > Mammalia > Rodentia > Cricetidae > Microtus > Microtus ochrogaster. The sequence goes on from NC_022026.1 coordinate 25,494,130, forward strand.
AACTTGGAAGCTAATCCTCAATGTAGTCTAAAAGTGCTAATTAAAGAAACAGTTTTTGTGTTTTAAATTAGCCTTGGCTCAAATACATTTTAGGATAGCAATTAAAAGGCTTTTATTATCCATTAACAAAAACAGACTATAGGTCGGTTTTATTTTCGTTTAAAGTCATTTTTAAAGAACAAAGTATACATATCAGTTTTTCCCCAGCGTGGCCTCTATAATGCCATTTTTTTTCTAGGTAAAATAGTGTCTGTTCTAACAGTGTGAACAAGTGTGTGTGTGTGTGTGTGTGTGTGTGTGTGTGCACATGTATGATACATATATATATACACACATAATATACATGACCGTATATAATATACACGATAAACATCACACACACACATATGTAAAATCCTATGAGAGTTGCACTACATCCATAAAAATGGTGCTTGAATGACCTGTATCTCCTGGAACATTGTTGTATGCTAGTCATTACTGATTAAAGAAAGGCTGATTAAAATCCTCCTGATTCTGGGAGGTTGGAAACTAAAATACCAGAAGTTCTCAAGGACACAAAAACAAGACTGAAACCCTCCTTATAAGGTTTCAAACTTGTGACCTGGGACAAGTTTGGTCTGAGAAGGAGCTTGCAGAACATCCCAGACTCAAGGCTAGCTGGAGGCCAGATTTACAGAACCAGGGTCCATTCAGTTCCTATAGAAATTTGCTCTTAAAGACAGATAACATTCAAGACCTTAGTAATGCAGGCAGAGGGACAAAGCAATAGACAGCCAGGTATTAGACAATAGAAACAATTCACCAAGAAATAGCACGTTTTTGTGCAAATAACCAAAATCATAAAGAAAGATTTATTCCTAAGAAAGCAAAAAAAATAAACACAAACACAAAAGATTTCACTGAACCGGAAAGAAGACAGTTCAGTATCCCATTACGCTCTTTTTTGTTCTCTTAATGAAATACCTAAGGCAGGCTGGGTAAACAAGAAGGAGATTTATTTAAGTCAGACTTTTGGGAGGTTTAAAGTTCCAGACGACTTAGCTTCACTGATTTAGTGCCTGGTGAGGTCAGTGGATGGCATCACACTTGGATAGATGCCTGTGCAGAAGCCAGTGGCCACACAGCCAGAAGAACGTCTGTTGTAAGGCACTATTCTCTGAGCCAAACTGTCATCATCTTCATTAGATTAAATGTGCCTGCTTGCAAGTCTGTCTATATACTGTTGACATGCTAGGGTCATTGGATCGCAATTGAATTTCCAGCCATTCCTCCCAGCCCTATGCATGCATTCCACCGTAATTGTTCATGGCCTTGGGGACTCTATGAGAAGCTAGAGTACATAGGCTGGAGAAGACTAGGGGAAGGGAATTACATCTACATTACAGGTAAGAAGCCATCAACCAAGCAGGCTGAGGGCTTTCTAGAGTGGCTACTTATGGGTCATCCACATTCTTGTCAGAAATCCCTCACTTATGCTCTGAAAGTATCCCCAATACATTTATTGATCCCTGAAGTAACCTGTTGTTAAGTTGTAACTTGGTTTGTCATTAGGACCATAGGAGATAGCAACAAACCAATCCTGAGAACTACCTTGAGGTTGCTAGGGAATGATGTCCTACTACCAATTTCTCACTAGGTTCAACCTCTTGAGCTATTTTATTTTTTTCTGCTCCCCTCCCTTCCTCTACTCTCCCTTTCTAGCCTCCCCGATGGTCCCCATGTTCCCAGTTTACTCAGGAGATCTTGATTTTTTTTCTACTTCCTATGTAGATTGGATCCATGTAAGTCTCTCTTAGGGTCCTCATTATTGTCTAGGATCTCTAGGATTGTGATTTGTAGTCTGGTTTTCTTTGCTTTATGTCTAAAAGCCTCTTATGAGTGAGTACATATGATATTTGTCTTTCTGGGTCTGGGGTACCTCACTCAATATGATGCAAATCTCAAGATGTCATTTTTTTCTGTTGCATAGTACTCCATTTGTAAATACACCACATTTTCCTTATCCATTCTTTGGTCAAGGGGCATTTAGGTTGTTTCCAGGTTCTGGCAATGACAAACAATGCTTGTATGAGCATAGTTGAGCATGTGTCTTTGTGGCATGATTGAGCATCCTTTGGATATATACCCAAAAGTGGCATTACTGGGCCTTGAGGTAGTCTGTTTACTAATTTTCTGAGAAATTGCCATACTAATATCCAAAGCAGTTGTACTAGTTTGCACTCCTACCAGCAACGGAGGCATGTTCCCTTTACCCCACATCCTCTCCAGCATAAGTTGTCATCAGTGTTTTCTTGGTTATTCTGCCAGGTGTAAGATGGAATCTCAGAGTTGTTTTGATTTGCATTTCTCTGATGACTAAGGATGTTGAACATTTCCTTAAGTGTCTTTCAGACATTTTAGATTCCTCTGTTGAGAGTTCTCTGTTTAGGTCTGTATTCCATGCTTTTATTTGATTATTTGTTTCTTTGATGACCAATTTCATTAGTTCTTTATATATTTTGGAGATCAGACCTCTGTCTGATGTGGGGTTAGTGAAGATCTTTTCCCATTGTGTAGGCTGCCATATTGTCTTGTTGAGAGTGTCCTTTGCTTTACAGAAGCTTCTCAGCTTAAGGAGGTCCCATTTATTAATTGTTTCTCTCAGTGCCTTTTCTACTGGGGTTATATTTAGGAAGTGGTCTACTGTGCCAATGTAGTCAAGTGTACTTCCCACTTTCTCTTCCATAAGGCTCAGTATGGTTGACTTTATGTTGAGGTCTTTGATCCATTTGGACTTGAGTTTTGTGCATGGTGATAGATAAGGGTCTATTTTCATTCTTCTACATGTTGATATCCAGTTACGCCAGAACCGTTTGTTGAATATGCTTTCTTTTTCCCTTTTATATTTTTAGCTCCTTTGTCAAAAATCAGGTGTTTGAAGGTATGTGGATTAATATCCAGGTTTTCAATTCTGTTCCATTGGTCCTCCTGTTTTTATGCCAATACCAGGCTATTTTCAGTACTGTAGCTCTGTAGTAGAGTTTGAAGTCAGGGATTGTAATGCCTCCAGAAGTTCTTTTTTTTTTTTTTTTGGTTTTTTCGAGACAGGGTTTCTCTGTGGCTTTGGAGCCTGTCCTGGAACTAGCTCTGTAGACCAGGCTGGTCTCGAACTCACAGAGATCCGCCTGCCTCTGCCTCCCGAGTGCTGGGATTAAAGGCATGCGCCACCACCGCCCGGCCAGAGTTCTTTTATTGTACAGGATTGTTTTGGCTATCCTGGGTTCTTTGCCCTTCTAAATGACATTGGGTATTCTTTGAGGTTTTTGAAAAATTTTGCTGGGATTTTTCTGGGCATTGCTTTGAATCTGTACAATGTTTTTGGTAAGATTGTTATTTTGGGGGCTGGAGAGATGGTTCAGTGGTTAAGAGCATTGCCTGCTCTTCCAAAGGTCCTGAGTTCAATTCCCAGCAACCACATGGTGGCTCATAACCATCTGTAATAAGGTCTGGCGCCCTCTTCTGGCCTTCGGCATACACACAGATAGACTATTGTGTACATAATAAATAATAAATAAATATTTAAAAAAAGATTGCCATTTTTACTGTGTTAATTTTACCTACCCAAGAGCATGAGAGATCCTTCCATTTTTGTGGTGTCTCCTTCAATTTCTTTCTTCAAAGATTTAAAGTTCTTGTCATACAGGTTTTTACTTGTTTGGGTAGAGTTACTCCAAGATATTTTATGCTATTTGTAGCTATTGTAATGGGTGATGTTTCTGTGATTTCTTTCTAAGTCATTTATCATCTGTATAAAAAAGGGCTACTGATTTTCTTGAGTTAATCTTGTATCCTGCTACATTACTGAGAGTGTTTATGAGTTGTAGAAGTTCCTTGGTAGAATTTTTGGAGTCACTTATGTAAACTATCATATCATCAGCAAATAGTGAGAGCTTGACTTCTTCTTTTCCAACTCGTATTTCCTTGATCTCATTTTGTTGTCTTATTGCTCTAGTTAGGACCTCAAGAATTATATTGAATAGATATGAAGAGAGTGGACAACCTTGTCCTGTTCCTGATCAGTGGGCTCACTGTGACTTTCTCTCCATTTAGTTTGAAGTTGGTTGTTGGTTTGCTGTATATTGCCTTTATTATGTTTAGGTATGTCCCTTGTATCCTTGCTCTCTCCAAGACCTTTATCATGAAGGGATGTTGTATTTGTTGAAGTCTTTTTTAACATCTAATGAGAGGATCATGTGGTTTTTATTTTTCAGTTTGTTTATATGGTAGATTATTACATTAACAGATTAATGTAAATTGAATCATCCCTGCATCTCTGGGATAAAGTCGACTTGATCATGGTGGATGATGTTTCTGATGTGTTCTGGGATTCGATTTGCCAGTATTTTATTAAGTATTTTTGCATCAATGTTCATGAGTGATACTGGTCTGTAATTCCCTTTCTTAGTAATGTATGTGGTTTGGGTATCAGGGTAATTGTAGCCTCATAAAAAGAGCTTAGCAATACTCCTTCTATTTCTATTGTGTAGAATAATTTGAGGAGTATTGGTATTAGATTTTCTTTAAAAATATTATAAAATTTTGAACTAAAACCAACTTTCCCTAATGTTTTTTTTTTGGTTGGGAGACTTTTGATGACTGTTTCTATTTCTTTAGCAGTTATAGGTCTATTTGATTTGCTTATCTGGTTTTGGTTTTACTTTGGTAAGTGATATTTATCCAGAAAGTTGTCTATTTCCCTTAATTTTTCCAATTTTGTGAAGTATTTAGAAATATTACCTAATGATTCTTGGGATTTAATCCATGTCTGTTGTTATGTCCCCTCTTTTCATTTCTGATTTTTTTAATTTGGATATTCTCTCTCTGCCTTTTGGTTCATTTGGATAAAGGTTTGTCTATTTTGTTGATCTTCCTGAAGAATCAACTCTTTTGTCTCATTGATTCTTTGTATTGTTTTCTTTGTTTCTATTTTGTTGATTTCAGCTCTCAATTTGATTATTTCCTGCCATCTAGTTCTTTTGGGTTACTTTGCTTCTTTTTGTTCTAAAGTTTTCAAATGTTCTGTTAAATAACTAGTGTGGGTTTTTCCTGCTTCTTTATGTAGATATTTAGTGTTATGAACTTGCCTCTTAACATTGTGGCCTATAAATTTGGGTATATTGTGTGATCATTTTCACTGAATTTTAAGAAGTCTTTAATTTCACCCTTTATTTCTTCCTTGACTCACTTATGATTCAGGTGAGTATTGTTTAATTTCCATGTGTTTGTGGGCTTTCTGTAATTAGTGTTGCTAATGAATTTTAATTTTAAGCCATGGTGATCCAATAAGACACATGGGGTTATTCCAATTTTTCTGTATCTGTTGAGGTTTGCTTTGTTACCTAGTATGTGGTCAATTTTCGAGAAGGTTCCATGAGTTGCTGAGAAGAAGGTATATTCTTTTCTGTTTGGATGGAATGTTCTATAGATGTTTGTTATGTCCATTTGTGTCATAACGTCTGTTAGATCCCTTGTTTCTCTGTTAAATTTCTGTCTTGCAGTCCTGGTCAGTATGAAGAATGGGGTATTGAAGTCTCTCACTATTAGTGTGTGTGGTTTAATATGTCATTTAAGCTTTAGAAGTGTTTCTTTTACATATGAGGGTGCCCTTGTATTTGGGGCATAGACGTTCAGCTTCATGAATTTTTTTTTTCCTTTGACTAATAGAAAATGTCCTTTTTTTGTCTGTTTTTGATTGATTTTAGTTTGAAGCCTATTTTGTTAGATATTAGGATAGCTACACCAGCTTGTTTCTTAGGTCTAATTGATTAAAAAAATTCCCAACCTTTTACTCTGAGGCAATGTTTGTCTTTGAGGTGGAGGTGCATTTCTTGTATGGAGCAGAAAGATGGATTCTGTTTTTGTATCCAATCTGGTAGTCTGTGTCTTTTTATAGGTGAATTGAGTCCATTTACACTAAAGGATATTAATGACCAGTGGTTGCCTGGTTTTGTTATTTTAGTTTTAATTGTTGGTGATGTTATTGTGTGTGTGTTTTTCCTTCTTGGGGATTTGCTGTGGTGAGATCATCAATTGTCTGTGCTTTTGTTGATGTAGCCAACTTCCTATGGGTAGAGTTTTTCTTCTAGTTCTTTGTGTAGGGCTGGGTTTGTGGTTAGGTATTGGTTGAATCTGGTTCAGTCATGACATATCTTGTTTTGTCTATCTATGGTGATTGAAAGTTCTACTGGATATAGTAGTCTGGGCTGGCATCCGTGGTCTCTTAATGTCTGCATAACCCTTGACCAGGACCTTCTGACTTTCATTGTTTCCATTGAAAAGTCAGGTGTAATTCTGATAGGTCTGCCTTTATATGTTACTTGGCTCTTTCCCTTTGTAGCTCTTGATATTTTTTCTTTATTCTGTTTGCTTAGTGTGTTTATTATTATATGGCGAGGGGACTTTTTTTGATCCAGTCTATTTGGTGTTGTGTAAGCTTCTTGTATATTCATAGGCATATCTTTCTTTAGGTTGGGAAAGTTTTCTTCTATGGTTATGTTAAACATATTTTCTGTGTTTTTGAGTTGAACTTCTTCTCCTTCTCCTATTATTCTTAGGTTTGGTCTTTTCATGGTGTCCCATATTTCCTGGATATTTTGTGTTAAGCTTTTGTTAGATTTAATGTTTTCTTTGACTGATGAGTCTATTTTCTCCATTGTATCTTCAGCGCTTGAGATCCTCTCTTCCATCTCTTGTATTCTGCTGTTTATGCTTGCATTTTTGGTTCCTGATCATTTTCTCATGATTTCCATTTCTATAATTCCCTTGGCTTGTATATTATTTATTGTCTCTATTTCAGTTTTCTAGTCTTGAATTGTTTCTTTCATATGTTTGATTGCTTTTTCTTCGTTTTCTTAAGGGATTTGTTGATACCGTCCAACTTTTTATGTGTCATTTCTTCCATCTCTTTGAGGGAATTTTTCAATTCCTCTTTAGGGGCCTCAAACATTCTCCTGAAGTTATTTTTTAGGTCATTTTCTTCTGCTTTCTCTATATTTGGTTGTTCAAGTCTTGGTGTTTTAGGGCCACTAGTTTATACTGGTGTCGTTTTGCTCTTTCTGGTGTTAAGTATCTTTTTATCTTGTCTACCCATCTTTTCCTCTGATTGGTAAGATGGGGTTGTCTGTGTCTCTGGCAATCAATCTTTTAAGGCTCAGATTGTTTCTCCTCATGATATAGTCAGGGCCACAGTTCTAGTCACCCTGTTGGTCACTCCATATTCCTGGAGGTTGCTCAGTGCACCCAGGGGTCAATCTGCAATACCAGGGGTCATTTGGGCCTTCTCCCATAGAGATTAATTGCTTGAGGTTCTTTCAGCTGAGGTTGCTGACTTAGGCCTGCTTTGGCTCAGGTCTGCTCAGGTGGAAGTTGTTGGATTGTGTGTGCTCTGTGGGATGTTGCTGGCTCATGGCTATTTCAGAGGCCACTGATTCATTCCCAGTATGGCAGAGGTCTCTTGTTTGGGCCTGCTCCCTCAGCATTGGGCTTCTAGTCCTGCAGAGGTATTTGACTCAGGCCTGCTCCATCTTAAGTCACTCCCCTGTACCTACTCCTGTGGAGTGTGCTGTCTCAGGCCTGCTCTGGTGGAGGTCACTGGCTCAGGCCTGTTTCCATAGATACCCCTGGCCTGGGCCTGCTCCCTCAGTGGTTGCCTCCTGGCTTGGGCCGACTCCTGTGGAAGTCCCTGGCTTGGGCCAGATCCCACAGACTTGTCTGGCTCAGGCCTACTCGCTTGGAGCTCCTAGATTCAAATCTGGACCCACAGAGGTCTCAGGCTCTGGCCCACTCCCTCAGTGGTTGCTCACTTGTACCTGCTTCAGTGGAGTTTGCTCCCTCAGGCCTGCTCCAACAGAGGTCACTGGTTTAGACCCAACCTCTTGAATTTTTAAGACATCCCTGGTATCTAAACTTTAATGTGGATCTTTGAGGAACATTTAAATATCCAAACCATAGCAAGAATGAATTTGTTATTTTGATAAACTTTTTTTTTTGAAATTGTGAATACACAGAAATCAGGAAAGCCTGGTTACTTCTTAAACGACATGAGTGTCTTCTTCAAGACAAGGGCCCTGTTTTACCATACTTGACTTGCTCTGCAATGCTAGAAGCCTCTCAGTATTGAAGAAATTGTCTCTTTTTTATTAGTTCTTTGAGAATTTCATACAATGTATTTTGATCATATTTACTTCCCCCCAATGCCTCTCAGATCCGTTCACCCAGCTTTGTCTCCTCTTTTTTTTTTTTTAACTGTGAAGCATAATTTGTGCTACTTACACATCCGTGTGGCCTTCCACTGGAGAATGGTCAACTTATCAGGGCGTACACCCTTAAAGTAAACTGATTTTCCTCCTCTTCGCATCTATTAGTTGCCAATAGCGCCTCAGCTAGGGTTGGGACTTCATGATCACTTCCCCTATCCATGGTGGGATTTTTATCTAGCCTAAGCTTAAACAACTCTTATATATGCAGTCATATCTGCTGCTAGTTCATATGAGAAACTGTCTGGCTTTGTCTAGAAAGCAGTTTCTTTGTGGACATCCACTACCTCTGGCTCTTGAAATCTTTCCCGTCTCTCTTATGTAATGATCAATGGTCCCTGGGAAGAGGGATGTCATTCAGATATTCTGTTTAGGGATGAGTATTCCTCGGTTATGAGTCTTTGTGCTCACCAGCATCTATTGCATAAAGAAGCCTCTCTGTTGAGTGTTGAGAGATGCTCTATTCTATGAGTCAGTTATTAGAAGTCAGTTTGATACTATATCCATTTAGCAGAATAATAGTAATAGGGTATACACTACAGCCCATGACTTGTTTTTACCACAGTTTCTTTGTACTGATAATGGTGTCTAGTAAGAGTTATATTTGATCGAGTGGGCCTTAAATCCAATCAGAAAATGATTGGTTATTCCTATGGTTTTCATGCCACTCATATACCAGTGGGCTTTTCTTGCCAGGCCAGTCATTATTGTTGCTCTTAGGCTCATAGCCGGATAAGGTTGATTATTACTTTTATCCTTCATTAGAAAGTATGTATAGCACGTTCAAGCACTATGAAAGCTAGCCAATGTGGATAAATCTTCCATATTAGTACCAGCTTGATTTTCATGTTTTTGGACTTGTGTGTACAATGTTTTCAATTTAGGTGGGGTCTTCCTATCTAGTTCTGGAAGTAAACAAAGAGCAATGCTAATAATGTGTAGTATTTGCAGGTCTACATGGTCTATCTATCATGTAACTATATAAACATATATAATCCTGAAGAATAAGTACAAGGAAAGGTAGACAGAATCACCTGTAGGTATTTCTTAATATTGTATGAGGGATGACAGTATCATTGTCTGGTCTTATTGAGAGAATATGAGGACAACCCTCTGGTTTCTATATGTAATATAGGATAATTATCTTTCCAACCCATCATTCAAAAATGTGATTAGAAGAGTAGGGGTTAAGGCTCAATAAGCCAACAATGTACACTTTCAAAGCAAATAGAAGAAAATATTTTCAGAGTTCTCACCGTAAAAATATGATGAATATTTGATAGAATAGATATGGTTAACTATCATGTAGCAGTTTCTTTCCAGATAAAATATTTCATCTTGGATGTAAGCTCTGTTAAGATACAATATGTTCTAAAGGAAGGTGAAAATTTCATACTGCAGGGAAAATAATTAAACTCAGGAAGTAAACAACTCAAAAGTTCCAGGAAGTCCTTGAAACTGACAAAGTTTACAAGGACCCTCCATCCATAAGCTTATATAAGCAGTAAGGACTACTTAAGGGCCTCTCAGATCACACAAGTTGCCTGGAAGACGCTCAGACCAATTGAGATACCCAGAAAGGACACTCTCCAATCTGCTGAATGGCCATTAGATACTGTAGTGCACTCCAGGTTTGCAGCTTTCGTGAGCTGTGCCCATGCTGCGCTTGGTTTTTGTGATGCAGCTGTCTTTGAGAAATTTCTGCTTCTATAAGTAACCCCTTCCTTCATAGTCCTGTAGGTAACCCTAATAAAACTTATTGTTAGCCGGGCGGTGGTGGCGCACGCCTTTAATCCCAGCACTCGGGAGGCAGAGGCAGGCGGATCTCTGTGAGTTCGAGACCAGCCTGGTCTACAAGAGCTAGTTCCAGGACAGGCTCCAAAACCACAGAGAAACCCTGTCTCGAAAAAAAAAAAAAAAAAAAAAAAAACTTATTGTTTCACCAAGTCAGACTTTGGTGGTATCCTTACTTTGGTCTATTGTTGGTTCCCTATCTGGGTGGGTAGAACTCTGTTCATGTGTCCCCCAGGAACAGTGTCACACAACAATATTCCAATTTAAGTATTACATGGCCTATACGTGCATCAAAACATCACATATACAACTTATATGTTTTATATATCATTTTAAATAAATTTAAAATAACTGAAAAGAAAGAAAGCAACCCCTTGGAGAAGAGCAAGAGTTGCAATAACTGTAACCAGGTACAGATACTAAATATAGAGAACCTTTCACACAGTGGTTAATTTGAGAGGAGAGACACTTATCATAGATGTCCTTATTACTGTGAATTCAACTTTGTTTTTCTATAGAAATTACGTATTATGGATGAGTATATACAGGCTAAGGGAGTTTAAATCACTTCCCCAGAGGTATACAGCTACTTAGTGACAGAGCCAAGATTTGAACTCAGTTAGTCTGATCATAATATTAAATGAAAAAGATGGAAATAGTTCAAGAGCCCAGTTTATTATATATATATTATTAATCACTTTGTATGTTGCCATGTCCTGAGCATAATCTATCTAAAGATAAACCTTTGCAAGTAACCTACCTGAAAAAAGAAAAGAAGCTTGTTTGGAAAGCAGTGTGATCTCTGAGGGTATAGAAATTGACTGCTAATGCTGAGAAGTACTAGAGTGATTCTAGCAGACATGGGGCTCATTATTCGCTTTATGCTTTGGTAGGAGTACATGATAGGTAGACAGTGCAGCTCAATTTAAAAGGCCCAGGGCAGAAACGCAAAACAAAACCCCACAAAGTACTCTTCTACTTATAGGAGAATGGTTTAACTACCTCGGGCAAATTCTAAGGTGGAAAATTAGAACTTGATCAAATAAAATAAACTGAGTGGTTGGGTTGTTGAAAAAGATATGTCAGAGGAATTGGCATTCCAGCTGGGATTTAATAATAAGAAATCAGTCCTCAGTTATTAAGAAGATTGAAGTTATTGAAGAACATTCTGAATAGAGGGACCTGATTAGGAAAGTCCTGAAATAGGGCAAAACTTTGTATCTTTGCAGAATATTTGTGTGGCAGCAGAAATATTCTGCATATATATATATATATATATATATATATATGCATAGAGAGAGATGAGGAAGAGGAGGAGGATGAAGGTATGAATTGAAAAATTATTATGATGAAGTGATAAAATGATAAATTATTTGGGATCTTTTATGCTTTTCTATATAAATGAAATAGAAAATATTTATAGGGATTTTAGACACTAAATAGAGAGAATTACCTGGTTTGTAGTTTTAAAAAAAGACCAATGGACTAGTAAGATGACTCAACAGATAAACTCACCTGCTGTCAAGTCTGATATCCTGAGCTCAGACCCACTAGGACCCACATGATGGAAGAAGAGAAGTGACTCCTTCATATTATCCAATCACCTCCTTATGCCTATGTGACATGTATGTCATCTTAAGTAAATAAATAATTTTAAAATAAAAATTTAGATACTAGTATGATTTTTTGTGTAGAACAGTCTATCAAGGGGAAGCGTGAATTAGGGAGACCCATTAGGAAGGCATTGAAATATTCTAAGTGACAGGGATCTTGGTGAATACACAAAAGGCAGCAACTGTAAATGTGTACTGAAGTATACAGTTTTAGTATATGCTACAGAATCCATCTTAAAGAAGTCTATCTTACTCATTATTTTGGTGAATAAAGAAAACAGGCAAAGATGACTCCACGTCTAAGGCTTTCTGTGTAAGTTAGTAGCTGGTATATGAAGTTCCCCATAGTTCTCTCTGTGTTTGGACTTCTTTATAAGGGCAGTGGGTGAGTTTTGAAGATCCTTAAGAAGAGGCATGTAATGTATCTGTGTTACATAAAATCTATTGGAACTATGTGAAGGACAGATTGGGAAAATGACCGACAAGAATTGAAGGCTTCACCTTTGGTTTCAACAACAAGACAATAGTCTAGATAGGAGTCTATGGAAAGAGGAAGGAATGGACAAAATGGATGATTCAGCAAGTAGAAACATAGGAATTTTAATCAAAGGAGGGGTTTTTTAAAAAATTTAAAATTTTAAACACACTGAACCTGATAGAAGAAAAAGTGGGAAGTACTCTACAACACATGGGCACAGGAGACCACTTCCTACGTATAACCCCAGCAG
>NC_022026.1:25520860-25531525 GCF_000317375.1 Microtus ochrogaster
AAAAAAATGAATAAAAAATATAAAAAATTTAAACTTTAAAATATTTTTGAGAATTTCATATATGAATACTGTTTTATATCATTTCAATCTCTCCTGGTTCCTTCCAACTACACCCATACCTTCCTCCCTTCCCAAATTCATGATACCCCTATCTCTTTATATATGTGCATATATTATTTATATAAATATGTATATATTTCTATTTGCTATTGCTCATATGTGTATGTGTTTAGGGTTTACCATTTATGATGAATAACCTAGCAGATGGCTGGTATTCAGAGAAGATGGTTCTTCCTGTCTCAGCAGTCATTGACTGTATTGCTTCATCTAGGAGTAGGAACTTGTGAGATTTCTCCCACCCTCAGCATATCAACGGTGCTACCACTGTGCATGTCTTCTTTAGTGACTATATTGTTGAGATTTCATGGGTTTAGTTGCCTAGTCATATATCGAAGATATAGAAGACTCACTCTGCTAGCAGACCATTCCGGTCTTTTGGCTATGACAATTTTTCTTACCCCTGTTCTGAGATGTTCCCAGAACCTTAGGTGCAGTTGTTGAGAATGTAGTCATCAATTAGGGCTATGTGATCAATGATCAGTTTTTTTCTGCAATTTGATCAGTTGTGGATTTCTATAAAGGTCTCCTACTCTCTAAAAATAATCCTATTTGGTGAGGGATGGCCACTACACTTACCTGTGGGCACAAGGCTAGGTATTTAGAATGCAGCTAGAAAGTATAGAAGGAAAGTGGCAGTAGTAGGTTTTCCTCTAGGATACATGATTTCACCAGCCAGGGGTGGTGAGCTAGGTTTACAGTACCAGGCAAGAATTCCTTTTTGTTCAACAGACCTTAAGTCCAATTAGACAGCTGTTGATGACCCCCAAGACAGAGTGCAACTATTGCAACCTTGAATATATTTTGTCATCCTGGTCATTGTTGGGGTTCATAAGCTACACAACTGGTAGGATGCTGAAGGCTTTTCCCTCTTGGCAGCTTGCATAGAAACTTCAGATACTATGAGAGCTAGCTAGTCCTTAGGGAAGAGGCTTCCCAGTTACGTCTAGCTTAATTCTTCCAAGTCCCGTGTCTGAAGTGTGTTATCTTTATAAATAGAGTCTTGCCTTCAATCTCTAGGAGGAAATCAAAGTCAATTGCAATAGCCTATATTATTTTGAAAGTCTTTTTCAAATCCTCTGACAAACAACTGGAAGAGAGGTTTTCCAAGCTTAGCATGAGGGATTTTTTAGTCTATGACTCTTTGAGGCAGCATTATCAATACAAGTGGCATAGCTTCACTCAAACTCCTCTTCCTCTACCACCCTCTTCCTCCTCTCCCCCTCTCTCTCTGTGTTTGTGTATGGCTGTGTGAGTGTGTTTAGGCATGAAATATAAAAAGGATGTATATTATATATGAGTTTTTTTAAATATTTATTTATTATTTATACAATGTTCTGTCTGTGTGTATGCCTGCAGACCAGAAGAGGGCACCAGTCCTCATTACAGATGGCTGTGAGCCACCATGTGGTTGCTGGGAATTGAACTCAGGAGCTTTGGAAGAGCAGGCAATGCTCTTAACCGCTGAGCCATCTCTCCAGCCCCCAATATATATATGAGTTTTTAAGAAAAGATAATGTTGCTGTATGACTTTTTCAGAATCATTAGTATTATTTATTCCTCTTCTTCCTGACCTCTCTCTCTCTGTTGTCTCCCCTCTCCCCTTCCTATACAAGTCCTTCGATTTTCCCATTCATTGTACTGGTGTCTTACTATCCTTTCTTCAGAGCTCCCCCAGCCATGGTCCCTTTTTACTTTCCTGGTTTCCATGGTTATTCTAGGTTATATACTCACATCTAAAGATATAGAATAGAGGTGCACAAATAGGAGCAGATATTCTGGTTGTCATTTGGGGTGCCTGAGTTACTTCACTTAGTATAATACCTTCTAGCTTCAGCTATTTTCTTACTAATTTCACATAGGGTTACTGAAAGCTTCAAGGGAAAAATCGTAAGTCACATATAAAGGGAAGCCTATCAGAGTAACAGCTGATTTGTCAAAGGAAACTTTAAAAGCAAGTAGAGTCTGAAAAAATACATTTTACTATCTAAAAGATCATGGATGGAAACCTGGACAATGATATCTAGCAAATTTTTCCATCATAATTGAAGGAGAAAGGAAACTTTTATATCACATAAAAAAGCTAAAATAATTCACACTCACAAGAACCTCAAGCCCTACAGAGAATACGGGAAACAATACTTTGGACTGAAAAGAAAAATAACCAAATCTAAGAAATGGTAGGGAAAATGACTTGTAATTAGTGAAGCACAAGGTAGGACTAAAAACACAAATAGCAAGGAAAAATCAAGAGCACATGACAACTCACATGCACTTAGTTTGGGTTTTTACTGTTGTGATGAAGCACCATAACCAAAAGCAACATTGGAAAAAAAAAGAGTTTATTTCAGTTCACACCTCTAAGAAACAGTCCATTTGGAGGGAAATCAGGACAAGAACTCAAGCAGGACAGGAACCTGAGGCAGCAACTCCTTCAGAGGCCATGGAGGAGTGCTGCTTACTGGCTTGCTCCTCACTCCTTACCTAGCTTCTTTTCTTTTACTATCCAAGTCCACCTGCCCAGCAATGGTACCACACACAGTGATCTTGACCCCTCTACATAAATCATCAGTTAAGGAAATACACCACAGACTTGTATCACTGGCTAATCTGGTGGGATCATTTTATCGATTGAAGTTCCCTCTTCCAAAATGACTATAGCTTGGGTCAAATTGACATAATAACCAAGCAGCGATACACACTAATTTCAATAGTATATTTGAATATTAATGGCCTCAATTCTCCAATCAAAAGACACAGGATGGCTGAATGAGTTAAGAAACAATTCTTTTTTCTGTGTCTACAAGAAGTTCATCTTCAAAGATAGGCACCACATTAAAGTGTGTGCTGCAGTCTGGCAAAAATGTACTTCAAAGGAAAAGTAATCAAATAAGATAAAGAAAGGATACTTGATTATATTCAGGAAAAAAATGAACCAAGAACTGTTGATTGCCTTGACGGGTCACCAGTCTAGGGTTAGTAAACCCGTCTGGCAGTTCAGTTATTCCAGGGTCCCGGAGAGGCGCTATCTGTAAGATATGAGCTAGAAAAGAGGAAGGAGGCCAAGCTGGGATTCCTGTCGAAGCCTCAGTTTATTAGAGATGGGGTACAACTTATATAGGGTATGGAGTTGGGGGGTGGGTACAGGGGCCTGAGCTCTTGTCACGTAGTTCACGTTGGTCACGTGGTCCGAGTTGGTCACGTAGGCAGGAGGTTATCTTCGGTCAGGTCACTGTAGGCCAAGAAGTCAGGAGTTGCCACACCTAGTTCCCTAGGTAGTTTGGAATGTGAAGTGGGTTCTGCTAACAGATAGCTCTCCATTAACAGCCAATTTGGGTGTGGGGTAGGCTCTGTCAATAGAACGATTCCTAACATAATTAGGGGTGTGAGGTTCTCTGCAGACTCCCCTAGGGTGATGGTTCCTGCAATGATTTTAGGAGAAAATTGGCTCCTAACAAAGAACATGTTACAATCCTGAACATACATGTACCAATTACCAGTGTACTCAATTTAATAAACCTGGACTTAAAGACACAGATTAACTCCAACTCAGTAATGGTGGGTGGTTTCATTATTCCTGCTTTATATAATGACATACAATGTGGACAAAAATACTTCTACCCATGTTGGCCCGTGGGCATATTTGGATTTATTAGATTGATTATGGTTCATTGAAGTGAAAAAAATCTCCCCACTGTGTTTAGTATTTCATAGGCAAGGTACCCCGAAACGTATAAAAATATAGAAATCCAGCTGAGTACTAGCACACATGCACGAATTCCTTCCTCTTCATGGCTATGGATGTGATATGATTAGTCATTTTCAAGATTTTGCCACTGTCCCTTCCCCACAGCAAGAGACTATAACGTGGGACTGTGAGATAAAAGAAATATAATTTTTTTCTCCTTTATCATTTCATTTTCATGGAAATGAAACTAAGACACCTAGCATGGTACTCATTTTAGGAAGATGGCCTTTTAAGGTTCCGAGAGCAGGGACTTGGTACTGGGAATTTTATCCTTAGTGGTTCAGAAATATGTAAGCATATGCTATCAATGGTTTCTTGTAAGGGAGAGAAGTGGGCCTGTCCTCACCTTTGGAATTGATCTCAGGAAGAAATAGTTGCTTTAAAATGCCCTTATTGATTTTGATTTTAGAATAAATGAATTAGAGAAGGAAAAAAGACACAAAACCTTATAATCTAATTATTTGTTTGCCCTATAAGGTATCAGAAAGGAATCTGTGCCGAGGGAGCTGTGTGAAGAAAAATGAGACTTGAGATCAAATCTTTCTGTTGAACCAGGCTAGACCTCACAGAGAAAAGGAAACCAGCTTTCCCAGTATATGTGGACTCTTAAGGGTTCTTGGCTCGTTTCTACTTGGTTTTCTAACAGAGAAAGTGGAAGAACCGGTCCCCAAGGAAGGTAAGTATATGCTTCCTTAAAGAGAAAGCTGTAAATCTGAAAAAAGCGAGGTTTGAAAGGCACTTAGAATAAATGAAACACAATAGTTGGTCTTACAATTGTATTTAAAATAAGGGCAGATCACAGGAGACTACTTCCTAAATATAACACCAGCAGCACAGACACTGAGAGAAACAATTAATAATTGGGACCTCCTGAAACTTTTAAAAAGCTGTGTAAAGCAAAGGACACGGTCAACAAGACAAAACGACAGCCTACAGAATGGGAAAAGGTCTTCACCAACCCCACATCAGAGAGAGGTCTGATCTCCAAAATATACAAAGAACTCAAGAAATTGGCCATCAAAAGAACAAATATTCCAATACAAGCATGGAGTACAGACCTAAACAGAAAACTCTCAATAGAGGAATCTAAAATGGCTGAAAGACACTTAAGGAAATACTCAACATCCTTAGTCATCAGAGAAATGCAAAATAAAATAACTCTGAGATTCCATCTTATACCTGTAAGAATGGCCAAGATCAAAAACACTAATAACAACTTATGTTGGAGAGGTTATGGGATAAAGGGAACACTTCTGCATTGTTGGTGGGAATGCAAGCTGTTACAACCCCTTTGGATGTCAGTGTGGCAATTTCTCAGAAAATTAGGAAGCAACCTTCCTCAAGACCCAGTAATACCACTTTTGGGTATATATCCAAAGGATGCTCAATCGTGCCACAAGGACATGTGCTGAACTATGTTCATAGCAGCTTCGTTTGTCATAGCCAGAACCTGGAAACAACCTAAATGCCCCTCGACCAAAGAATGGATTAGGAAAATGTGGTACATTTACACAATGGAGTACTGCACAGTTGAAAAAATAACAACATCTTGAATTTTGCAAGAAAATGGATGAAGCTAGAAAACATCATTTTGAGTGAAATGACCCAGACACGAAAGACAATTATCATATGCACTCACTCATAAGTGGTTTTTAAACATAAAGCAGAGAAAAATCAGCCTAAAATTCACAACCCCAGAGAACCTAGACAAAAATGAAGACCCTAAGAGAGACATACATGGATCTAATCTACATGGGAAGTAGAAAAAGACAAGATCTGCTGAGTAAATTTGGAGCATGGGAAAGGACTGAAGGGGAGAGAAGAGGGAGGAAGGAGAAAGCAGAGAAAAATGTAGAGCTCAGTAAAATCAATTACAAACAAACAAAAACAATGTAGCTATTTGTTGCTTTGTCTGCTTAAGGTACCTAATTAGCCTAATAAAAAGGTGAATGGCCAATAGCTAGGCAGTAGAGAGATAGTTGGGGCTGGTGTGTAGACAGAATAGGTAGGAGGAGGAATCTAGATCAGATGAAGGAGAGAAAAGAGAGAACAGAGAGAAGGAGAAGATGTCTGTGGGCACTTAGCCAGGCAGCTGGCAGCCAGCCAGACACAGAGTAAGACATAAAGAGTGAAAGAAAGGTATAAGCCCCAAGGAAAATGTAAATGAAGAGAAACAAGTTAAAGTAAGTTATAAGAGCTAGTGGGGCAAGCGTAAGCTAAGGCTGAGCATTCAGAACTAATAATAAGTCTCAGTGTCATGATTTGGAAGTTTGTTGGTGACCCAAAAGAAAGCCTGCTACAGAAATATGACAGTTCCCGATGAAACTTAACTTTAGTAGCAATGTCTTGTATTTAAAAATTTTTAAAAAAGGGTAAATCAGCACCAGCTTCACAAACCTGCTCCCTGCCTCTAATCCAAACCTCTAGATTATGGCAGCAGGAGAGGAGACACTGAGTGTTGTGGAAATTCATTCAGTCAATAGCCTTTTGGATACTGGCCCATTTGGGCATGGTCTGAGGTACTATAATGGCAGATAAGAAGTTTGCTCTATCTCTTGGGTGGTGGTCAGAGATCTGAATGCAGCTCCCAGCACACACAGGGCAGAGGATCATGGCAGTTCTCTACGTTGCTGTTCGTGAGTGTTCTACAATAAATATCTGATATCCACCTTTAAAAAAATTGACTTGAAATTATTGTATAGTGTGAAGAACAGCTTTCTTTTTTCTTTTTGAGATATAGTATTACTATGTAGTAATACTTAAATGTTGCTATGACAGGGCTAAAGAATTACTTTTGAAGGCCTATTGTATTACATAATAACTATGTAACCTTGGATACATAATTCTAATACTGCTTCCTAAATAGAAAAATAGAGTTTTAAGAAATCAGTTACTTTAGTAATAACAGTAAACTGTAGAAAAAACACAATGATACAATAGCCCAAGGTTGCTGTGTAGCAAAGAAAATCATTTATGTGTAGGGCAGGAATCTAAACTTTGAGGAAGTGACCAACATGGAATGGATGGTCCACTTTCATTACTTTACTACTGGAGAAACCACATTTGTGGAATAGCATTGTGATACAGGAAATTATGGCTTAAATCCTTTTGTGTTTTTTGGTTATGCAAGTGTCTGTCACAAAGTGAGGAACCCCCTAAAGGAGAAAATCCTTATTGCAGTGCTATTCACAGCAGCTAAGATACGGACTAAGCTGAGGTGTTAACTGACGGGTAAATGAACAAAGATAATACATACATACACACATACATAGGTATATTATATAATCTTAAAAATAGAAATCTTGTCACTTATTTTATGACATGGGTGAAACTGGAAGTCACGGTGTTAGGCAAAGTAAGGTAGAGAAATACAAAGCACACATGTTTTCATTTGTATTTGAAA
Source organism: Microtus ochrogaster (assembly GCF_000317375.1). NCBI lineage: Eukaryota > Metazoa > Chordata > Mammalia > Rodentia > Cricetidae > Microtus > Microtus ochrogaster. Next base: position 25,528,129 of record NC_022026.1, read on the forward strand.
ACTGCAAAAGTTAATTTCATAGAAAGGGAAGAGAATAGTGGTCACAGACCAAGTATGTAGCACAATAGGTCATAATTTGGGACACAGAAATAAATACAGTCATCTCTAGCCATCTTATTGTCAACCAAAGTTCCAAAACTATACATTTTAGAAGACAGACAGCATCTTCAACCAATGCCAATGAAAAACCCGGATATTCACATGTAAAAGATGAAACTTGACCCCTACCCTTTTCCTGTACAAAAATCAATTCTAAATGAGCCGAGAACCTTCATGTCAGACCTCAGATTTTGAAATTACTCAAGGAAAGCACAGGGAAATACTTCACAACATAGGCACAGGTCAGAGATTTTGGAATATGCCTCTAATAGCTCAGTAAATGAGAGCAGAATTGCCAAACGGGATTGTATGAAATTGAAAAAGTTTGTATTCAGCAAAGAAAGCAATCAACAGGATTTTAAATAATGCAAACAGTTTGCTATGTTTTAAAAGACATAATAAAATTAGAAAAACAAAGGTAATTTGCTAGCAGTGTAAAGGTTAGTATATAGAGCAAAGTAACCCTAAAGACAATTTACTTTTGATGCCATTCAGTTGAGAAAGCCTTTCCAACAAATGATTCTGTGGTTCTAGAACAACTGAATATCTGTACAGAAAGTGAACTTTAACCCTCACCTTACGATATATTTGTGATTTTTCTATTTCCCATCCCTCTCATGGCTTTGCTCAGAACAGTAGAAATTACTGATATTTTCTTTGGAATTCTATTTTTGCCATTTAGAGTACTTTAAACAAGTGTAACGGGGCAGAATATGATCATTTCAGGCAAGCTTCTTACGATCAGCATTATCTCTGTGAGATGTGTTCAAGTTGCACGTATCTTTGTACACTTCTTTTTATTGATAAGTGTTACGTTATTGTATGGATATACCATTGTTTATCAGTAACTGTTAGATATTACTATCCTTCCATACTTTCCCCATTCATTGATAGACATAAGTGTTTATAAATATGTAGTTTACAGGGAGATGTATCATTTAGCTGCCCCTTTAAGAGAACTTGCATCAGGGAAAAGAGTTTACTGACAACCCAAGATGCAGCATGTATAGGTTCAGGACATCATACAGATAGAAATCCTGCTTCCTACAGAATGTTCAGAGCCCAACACTGAGCATGCTGGGAGTACTGGAGATGATTTCTCCAATGGACTTTTGCTCGTGGTCTCTGAATTGGACAGGCTGAAGTATTCTCAGATTTTCAGTACCTCTCTTCTCTTACAAACCAGACTCGCTGAACATAGCGGACAATGAGGACTACTGAGAACTCAAGAACAATGGCAATGGGTTTCTGATCCTACTGCACATACTGGCTTTGGGGGAGCCTAGGCAGTTTGGATGCTCAACTTACTAAACCTGGATGGAGGTGGGGGATCCTTGGACTTCCCACAGGGCAGGGAACCCTGATAGCTCTACCGGCTGACAAGGGAGGGGAACTTGATTGGGAGAGGGGAGGGAAATGGGAGGCGGTGGCGGGGAGGAGGCAGAAATCTTTAATAAATAAATAAACAAAAAAATGAAATTAAAAAAGACTGAAGACTGTTTTGAGTATGGCTTTGAGTATTGCTTCCTTCCTCTTTATCATGCTCAAGCATTTCAATGACTCTCTTTCCTTTAGTCCTGTTTTGGCACCTGCTTTTATAATGATACGAAATCACGGTGTACAAATACATTGTTTTATTTTATAGTGTTCAAAATTTAAATTATTTCAGAACATGAATACTGTTCCACAACTAGTTGTTAGCCAAAAATGTAATTTATTTTTAGTGGCAAGAACACAAGAGCCCGAGGAAGAGGTAGAGCTGGGCAATTCTGCCTTTCAAGCTGTGGTGTTTCGGAACTCACAGCAGCTGTGCTTAACGGTACACGGCCTACACTGTGTAGGCACTGGGAAAGTGCTCGTGCTTCTTTAAATAATTCCTCACCTATGCTCCTGTCAGTAACTGTGATGTGATCACTTGGTCACCAATAAATAAGTAAAAGATATAAAGAAGAGAAAGGGGAGAGGTGAGAGCGAAAGGAGGGCCAAGAGAAGGTAATGGGGCTGAATATGATCAGAGTATAATTTGTAGATATGAAAAGATGGCAATATGACACATTATTAAGTATAATTAACACATTCTAATAAAAAATTGAAGTATGACTTTGATTTTTACAAAATTAGCACTCCTCACTTTAAATTGCTACTTGCTGAGCCATACAGCAGACACGCCATGGTATGTCTAGTCATTTCCCTTTGACTGTTTCCAGTAATGCAACTAACTTCCATATGCATACTCCTTTATGCCTATGTGAGAAGGTTTTTTTTCATTACTTAAAAGCGGAAACTCAACAAATGATGCATATATCTTAACACTTAATGGACTAAGTTTATTAATTTTTTGACTTACATAAATATGTGTAGTTAGCTTACATTTTAGTCCATACATTAATTTTTGGAAAATTTTTTCTCTTAGCATGCCAGTAGTTTTACTTTGCTTATGTTGGATGTTTTGCTGTAAAAAGCTTTCCATTTTAATGCTGTTAAGCTCACACATATCTTTATATTTCTACATTTTGTATCTTATCTAAGAACGTTCATTCTCCAAATTTATGTGCATTTACCTATAAATTTATTTATAAATATTTTTTACATTAGGATTTATAATTAATGGGCACTTACTTTTGCAAATAGTATCAGATAAGAATTTCTCTTTCTTTCTTTCCTTCTTTCTTGTTTTTCGAGACAGGGTTTCTCTGTGTAGACTGTCCTGAAACTGACTCTGTATACTAGGCTGTCCTCAAACTCAGAGATCTGCCTGTTTCTGCCTGCTGAGTGCTGGGATTAAAGGCATGCACAATCACTATCCAGCAAGAATACTTTTAAAATGATGATTAAATATTTCTAATTTATGAATTAAACTCAACTACTTTTTTCATATTAATGTGAAATATCACCTTTTCTTCCATATATCAATTCATATTAGCATCTGTACTTAACATCCATTTATATATTTATTTTTTTTATTAAAAAATTTCTGCCTCCTCCCTGCCTCCCTTTGTCCTCCCCTTCCTCCCACTCCCCAAACCCCACTCCCCTCCCCCTTCCTCTCCAGTCCAAAGAGCAGTCAGGGTTCCCTGCCCTGTGGGAAGTCCAAGGTCCTCCCCCCTCCATCCAGGTCTAGTAAGGTGAGGATCCAAACTGGCTAAGCTCCCACAAAGCCAGTACATGCAGTAGGATCAAAACCCAGTGCCATTGTCCTTGGCTTCTCAGCAGCCCTCATTGTCCACCATATTCAGAGAGTCCGGTTTTATCCCATGCTTTTTCAGTCACAGTCCAGCTGGCCTTGGTGAGCTCCCAA
>NC_022026.1:25532020-25533547 GCF_000317375.1 Microtus ochrogaster
CTTATAATTCGCCATCCCAGAGAAGCTAAATAAGAAGGTGAACCCAAAGAAAAACATATAGTTATCCTCCTGGATATTGGAAATAGACAAGATTGCTGGAAAAAAATTGGGAACTGAGGGATGGGGTGGGATGGGGGAAAGGGGAGATGGGGAGAGACAAGTGAGAAGGGGAGAATGGGGAGAGCTTGGGGGAATGGGATGGTTGGGATAATGGAAGGATGGATATGGGAGCAGGGAAGTATATATCTTAATTAAGGGAGCCATTTTAGGGTTGGCAAGAGCCTTTACTCTAGAGGGGTTCCCAGGGGTCCAGAGAGATGTCCCCAAGTAGGTCCTTGGGCAGCTGAGGAGAGAGAGCCTGAAATGGCCCAATCCTATAGCCATACTAATGTATATCTTTATTTCTAATGTCTATTCCTGGTATTCTCTCAATTTAGTTCATTAATTAAAAATTTTTAGCACCAATTATAAAATTTCAATTATTTCAGTTTAAGTCTTGATATCTGATAGGACATATCTTTGTCAGCTACTTTTATTCCCAACTTTCTTGGCCATATTTATGCACTTTCTCTTTCAAATAAGTTAAAATGATCCTATTAATTTTATGTAAATAAAACCCTTGGAATTTATAGAGCAAATTGGACAGCATAGCCATTATGTTAATACTGAGTTGGTCTTTCCAAGTCAATGCATATTGCTATACTCATTCAAATATTAAAATACCCTTAAATTATTTTACAAGCGTGTGTTCCATATTAGTGCTCCATCTATTGTTACGATTGTGTCTAGACTTTTTATTTTAGACTTAGTTGATGTTATAAATAATATCATTCTAGAATATTTTCTAATTGGAAATTGCCAATGTATACTGATTTGGTATCTGAACTCTTTTATGCACTGGGTGACCAGGTCTATACTGTGACCTTCTTTTTTTCAAAAAAAAATATTCTTTTTACATTTTATTTATATATGTGTGCGGGGGTCCACATGTACTTTTGCATATTGTGGTGGTCTGAGGAAAGCTTTGGGTAATCAGTTTTCTCCTTCTACCATTTTGGTCTTGGGGATTAACACTGATCACAACAGAAAGCATTTTTCCATTTTTTACGTGCTAAGCCCCTGTCTTAGTTAAGGTTACTCTTACTGTGATGAAACACTATGAACAAAGGGAAGTTGGGGAGAAAGGGTTTATTAGGCTTACGTTTTCATATCACAGGTCATCACTGAAGGAAGGAAATACAGGAACTTAAGTAGGGCAAGATCCTGTGGCAGGAGCTGATACAGAGGTCATGGGGGAGTGCTACTTACTGGCTTGCTCCCTATGGCTTGTTCAGTCTGCTTTCTTATAGAAGCCAGGACCACTGGCTCCAGATGGCCCTGCCCACAATGGGCTGGTCCCTGCCTCATTAATCAGTAATTAAGAAAACTCCTTACAGGCTTGCCTACAGCCTGATTTCTATGGTGGCATTTTCTCAATAGAGGCTTCCTTCTCTCTGATGACTCTAGCTTGTGTCAAGTTGACATAAA
>NC_022026.1:25533772-25552069 GCF_000317375.1 Microtus ochrogaster
GTTTTTCGAGACAGGGTTTCTCTGTGGTTTTGGAGCCTGTCCTGGAACTAGCTCTTGTAGACCAGGCTGGTCTCGAACTCACAGAGATCCATCCACCTGCCTCTACCTCCCAAGTGCTGGGATTAAAGGCGTGTGCCACCACCGCCCGGCTCAGGAAATCAGACTTTAGTTGATTCTAGAGATGATTACTATCTAAGAACTCCCTTGTTTCATTCATCTTATGCTCCACAAAGCCCCTTCCATACTGAAACTGGTTTACACTAAAGATCAGTCTTCAGCTTTTTGTTTAGCCTTTTACTAAATTACTTGCTAGATATGCTTTTGTTGCTACTGTTTTATGCATTTGAGTTTCATGGTTTCTGGACAACTTCCAGGTCAATTTCACAATGTTATATTTCTGACGTTTTTGGTACACAGTAGGTGCTATGGAAATATTGACTCATTGACTTCAACTTCTTATGTGGTAAAATTATAAAATAAAATACAGCTGGGGCAAGTCTGAGGCACCCGTTCAGTAGTAGAACACTAACTGAGAATGTATAAGGTTTGCCAGCACTGGAAAAATGCTAAGGATATGCAGAACTAAAATAAAATTGAAACAAGTGTTCAAATACTCAAAGTAAGCACAGAGCTATAGGCATGTCATTGTATAAAGAGTAGTAGTGTCACTCTCTCATCTCATGGGGCACTGAGCTTCCTTCAACTCTTCCCCTGTTCATCATATAGAAAACATAAAAGTGACGGGAGGAAGAAACAAAAGAGATATCACTAGGTACAGATCATCAGGGAAGCCCTTTAAAGATAGGCTTTTTTTCTTAGGCATGGTTTTCAGGGTGATCGATTGGATACTCGATATCAAGACACTCAATCTCGATAAGATTCTGAGGAACCTGTGTTGGAAAAGGTGAATGGGTTAGCTTCTTAGTCACAACTCTGTTCTCTGACATCCCCAACCCTGTCCAGCCTGAACTTGGGGGTAAGAAGGAACAGAGGCTTACATCAAGACCACTGAAATGGAATAGAACGTGTATGTTGGCCTGGGGTGTCTATTCTCTGAGCAGTATGTTTTTTTGAGGACATAGCATGATGGTCTACAGCTGGCCAAAGAAGCAGAACTGTGGGGTTCGAGCCAAGATCTTTTCTCATCAGAGGCAAAACTATAGTCAGGGCCAATATCTCTTCTAATTGTTGGCAGATGTGACCAGACATCCATTTTATTTTTAGTGACTAACTTAAAGTTCTGAAATGTGAACTGTGTTTACTATAATTTGGAAAGTGTAACAGATATTTGAATGCTTAGCTCTTCAGATCCCAGCCCACCATCCTAATAGGCTCCCTGGTCCTCACACCCACTCACATCTGTGGTTCCTTTCTGCCAGTGGACACATCTCAAAGATTCTGTCTGAATCTCTGGATAAACCCTACTCTGTTTGTCTCCATTAGTGTGTTCTCTAAGTCCACTAGCTAACTGTTGGATCCTTTGCAAATATTTCTTAATGCACTTAAAGTGTACTTTTACAGGTAGCATTGATGTTTCCTTTATGTATGTGCTCATTCCTCTTTTATTTCTTTTCCTGAAAACCAGCTACAATAATTAATTTATGTATAATTTCCTATCATTTTTATTATTTTAATATTATCTCTTAGTGTTTTTTTTTTCCCTGTTGCTGTGATAAAATATCTTGACCAAAGCAATGTTGGGAGAAAGTGTTTACTTCGTTCTCAATTCCAGGTTAATGTTCATCGTGGCAGGGAAGTCACAGCAATAGGCGTTTGAAAGAAATGATGACATTACATCTATAGTCAAGAGAAAAGTTTCACTTCTGACTTTCCTCTTGAGCCCTGAGGCTGAGGCTGGGGAGAGGAGTGTGTGTGTGTGTGTGTGTGTGTGTGTGTGTGTGTGTGTGTGTGTGTGTGTGTGTTGGGGGAGGGGCAGGCAAGATGATGAGTTTGGCCTGCATCTCAGCCAAGCAGAGAGCCAGAGCCAGTGGTCTCCTGCAGAGGACTCAGCTGCTGCTGTGCTCAGCCTGCATGTGGGCGTCAGTTTGCCTCCGAGGAGGGAGGGTGTTCCTCAGTGTTCCCTGAGTCTCTTCCGGCACCCACATGGTAGGGAGGATGGAAGCTTGATAAGCCAGAGAACAGTTGAGCTACTTGTGAGGACTGCATGCCCTTTCCAAGCTGAGTCCTATGACTCTTAGGGCCAGCATGACATTCCTCACAGAAAAACTGAATGATTGTCTGGATCGGCCTGAGTATTTTGTGGCAGATTTCATGGCGGTGGTTTTTCCATCAGCACAAAGAAGCAAGGATCTAAGCTCTGAGAGCAGAGCCTGCATTGTGAATACAGAGGACAGGGCTGTTGGGATGGGGTACAATGGAATGACAAATAGATGCCGTGATAACCCGTTGCCTGGAGAACAGCAGAAAATATCCTTGTGTGTGCCATGGCGAGCTAAATGCCATCATGAACCGAAGGGCTGATGTGAAGGGCTGTCGTGTGTGAGTCGCTTTGTTCCCATGTAATGAATGTGCTAAGCTCGTCATCCAGGCAGGTTGAAAGAAGTTATATTCGTGTCCGATAAATACCATGACAGAGAAGGGACAATGGCTGCTAGGCTAATGTTAAAACTGGCTGGGGTCACGTTCAGGAAATTCACATAGAAGTACAGCAAGCTTGTCACTGACTTTGATTCAATGCCTCGGTGAGTTCTATCATTAATCCCCAAGGAAAAGAGGACTCCCTTCCTCTAAGAAGCTGCTGGTGCCTTTAATCTCCATGTTGCACATAACTTTTCAATAGCCAGCACAGCACACACAGACATCTAAAGAATAGAAAACCTTGAATCTTCTTTACTGTCCCCACTACCAAATGGATCTGCATCTGTTTAAGCTGTTGGTTTGGATTGGGAAATGAAGGGCCTGTCCACAGGGCTGGAGTGAAAGTCTCTCCACCTTCAAAGCCTTTCTGGCCCGGATGAGGGTGACTCTACAGCGGAGTGTCAGCTCTCTGTCATGCACAGAATCCCAACAGCCACACATTGCTGCTACGTCCTGGGCTGCACAGGCACACAGTGATGTGAATGTCTGACTTGGAACGAGTGAGGTGCAGCTGATGTGAAGGGCTGTAGTATGCATTGCGCTCTTCCCATGTAAGGAGTGCACCAAACTCAGCATCCAGACAGGTATGAAAGAAGGATGCCTTTAGAGAAAACAGAGGACCAAATGATGGCAGTGGGAAAGTATTTGCTGCAGAGTTGAGGGGAACTCTCGCTCACCTACCCAGAGAAGGCATCTTGGCAGATAATCAGTGCAACTAAACCAGGAATAGCTTCTCAATTTCTGCTTTCTTGCCACACACAGAGCAGTGACACACTATTCCTCTGAAGAGTAGGAATCCCTGGGGTTACAGCTTCTTATCGTCGGTTTGTTGGTCACACAGCACTGTTAACTTTATCCAAGTAATAACGTTCTAAGAGGAGGCAGCTTATCACTCCACCAATCCCTAGCCCTCTGTGTGGTGAACTGTGCGGTGTTGGGTAGCTCCATCCTGTTTCTCTAGCTGTGTGGAAACATGTCACCCCTGACCCATTTGCCAATAAAGTTACTACCCAAGAGTACCTTACAACCAGAGAGTACATTGATTTCTGCCCAGTAAGAGACTTGTGAGAGAATTCTGTCTACCTGGAGGGGGTCCATTCCAGATCCACTGGAGACTGAGGTTGATTTGTGTATCTGGTGCTGTGCCTTCAGCCACACAGACAACATCTTCCTGATCAATGTGGTGGGGAATGCTCCACTATGTTCCTTGTTTTTAATTTCACTTAAATTCTAATAAAGATGCTCGGTGCCTTTGATAAAATGGTTTTTTCAGCTTCAAGACTATTACCTTTCTTAGGATGCTCTTATTTTTTTCATGGGTTTTTATTTTGTCTCTGAGATTTTTTTTTTGTATTTTGTATTCTGTATGCTGGGGCATTTTAGAATTTGGCTCTTTACCAATATTATTAAAATCTACCAGCACACCACCTCCAAAAAATAATAAAAGAGTTGAGAGTAGAGAATTATGCTATACATTGTAGTGCTTGACTTCCTTTCTCCATCTTATTCAGTTGAGGATTTCTTGCTGAAGGAGTAGTTCCACCACAAATTAACATGTGCTCCTCCATATATGCTGTATTTGTTAATATTTTCAGAATTTTTGCATTCACAAGCAGAATCACAGAATCTTGATTAGGAATAGGAACTCTAAGCTTATATTACAATTCATTCATGTGTAAGCATTATGATCTTGGGACAATTCATTAATTAAGAGTGTGGTTTCCTCATTTGTCAAACAGTGGTGATAACCCTAGTTGTTCCATGAGAGGATTGCATGTGTGCTTTGGTTACCTGTTGCTGCATAACAAATGTGTGGGGCATATGTCTACAATGGTTTACATTGATTGGCACATGCCAAATCAGTTTCTAGTTTAGCATAGTAAACCACAACATTTACTGGTTTAAAACAAAAATCAGTTTTACAATTGTAGCATGAGAGGGCCTGCTTTTGGTCCCGGCCACCCTGCTAGCTTCCACCTGAAATAACCACACAGAAATTGTATTAATTAAATCACTGCCTGGCCCATTATCTCCAGCCCCTTATTGGCTAACTCTCACATATTAGTTTAACCCATCTCCATTAATGTGTATCACCACTTGACTGTGGCTTACTGGCATGAGTCTAACCAGTGTCCGTCTCAGGCAGGAGAACCATGGCATCTGCCTGTCTCTGCTCTTCTTCCCAGCATTCTGTTCTGTCTTCCCCGCCTACTGAGTTCCACCCTATCAACTAGGCCAAGGCAGTTCCTTTAATAACCAATGAAGGCAACACCAATACAGAAGGGCCTCCTACACCATACAATAACATGTGATTATGTGGATGTGGCTGAGAAGTTACTTCTCTTCCTCCATACTCTATTAGTTGAGGTGGCAGTCACTCGAGGAGTCCGGAGGGTCTGGAATGTCTGGTATGACAGACAGTTTGTGCTAGGACAACTGGAACTGTTACAGTGGGAATCTATTTATGTGTTGTGGATTTCCATGACCTGGAGGTGAGATTTTGATGAAGAGTCGCGAAGGGGAGTACTAGAAGAGGAAAAGATGGATGCTAGGAGACTTCCTCAAACTCAAGGTTTTGAAGTAGCAAAACATCACTATATCTTGGGTTCAATATCTTCTTCCAAGTACATAGTATCTGTTGGAAGAATGAAGTTTTAAAGGGATATAGGACTGAATTAACATTTACCTCCTGGTTGTCAATTAGAGAAGAGTAATCACTGTCCTTAGATGTCACCATAAATTCCTAGCTGTACTCTGACATAACATGGTGAATCCCTTTCCACTGTTCTATTAAAGGTTGTGTGTATACATACATAAAACATCTCATGATCTTTGACTCAGAACACACCTCACACAGAGAACACCTATTAAGTGCCATTCAGAGGCACGGCTTACATTCTAGGGAGAAGCATGTCTGCAAGAAGGAACTTGGGGCCATTTTAGAATTCTGTTTGTCACAACTGGCAAAAGAACAAGTAATACAAATATGCATCAATATATGAAAATGTATATCAGAAAGTAAATACAACATTTTTATCTTTATGAAATAGATGAATTAAAAATTGATACCATAGTATTGGGCAGAATGCAGAGAACCGATCATTTCTACATACTTCCTACATGCTGTCCTTGTCAGGTTATTCAGGTTATATGGCTATACTCGTTTTGAAGGACATCTTGTAACTTAATTCTTGTCTTTCATATTCTCTTAGTTTGCTTTTCTACTCCCAGAAGGAATTATCTTAGAAGCTGCCCCCAATTTAAAAATAGGGCTTTTCCTTTTTGTTGTAATCACAAAATGGTTTGCAGTGATGCTAAGTGTATAATACTGTAGATCGGAATTATCATTATGTAGACTCTGGGCATATTGAAGTATTTAGAGACATGCTCTTTTCAAAGTCAGATGAAATGTTTGGGATGACCTCATAAGTTTTCAGCATTCTGATATTAAGAGTTCCTTGGGTATGAGTATTTCATCTCACACACATAGCAATCACTGCACAATTTCTAAGAAATCCTCCTAGTCTGCAGCGGTGTGAGATGTGTGTGAAGACAATTGAATGAAGAGGTTGTGATGATTTTTCTGCTATATAGAAGCACTGTAAGGCTTAGAAGGAACTCTGGACTGCAATGGTACTTTACATTTAGCAGCAGTGTAGAGAAAGAAAGTAGAGGATCAGGAAACAGGATACTTATATTCTAGCTTTCTTGATTAACCTGCCATTACACCTTATTTATTATTTTTTCTGTATGTGAACCTCATCTCCCTATACTTAGCACTGAGAAGTTTGAACTATATCGACTCTTTGTCACTGTAACTGCATGTTCAAAATATACAAGGAGCTCTGAGAAATGACGACATTTAGACTTTATCTATGAGAATATCAATATGGCTCTTTGGGGGATAGGGACAAGGGGACTGGTATTTTTGTGAAAGTTGACTAGCCTTATCTTAGGAAATTGTCTCTCATTTCTATGGGATGTTTCAATTCTGATATTTGAGGCCCTATTATTCATTGTTTGAAAGATGAAATTCTGACATTGAGCTTATTTTTTTTAGTGGTTATGACAGGTCTTTCTCAAAATTGGACGTTCAAGGTGTATGTGGATCATGGGGCTCACAGAGAATGTGGTAGAGCCAGCTAACAAGGACTGGTGGGAGAGAAAGCTCTGGATAGGATGAGATTGATGTTCACCTCTTCTCTCTCATGGATGGTAAGCACTTTATGTGCCTATCAATAACTCCTGTGATGCTGAACATGGGACGCTTTGGCCATCTTTGATCTTGTCTTTTCCTTAGGTTAGATGAAATGAGTTTAAATCCTGTTCCTCTTCACTCAACAATGGCAGTATTCAACTAATTTTCAAAAGTCAAGGAAAACAAATGATAAAAAATAAGAGAGGTTGTAGTATTTATAGAGAATATAGATTTCAATTTAAATTTAGGTGATGCATGGCCTAGCTGAATTACAGCTTATAAGATACTGGGCCCCAGTTCTTATCTGTTGCCTTAAAATTGGAATTAGATTTTGTTACAGCACACAATATCCAGAATTTTGCCCATAGTGAATTTAAACAAGGTATTGCGCCCAGTGTTCAGTTATTTGCTCTAATTACAAGGCAGTCTCCCTTGTCTAAAGTTTATGTTACCCCTTGGCTCCTGTTGCTACCTAGATCCCAAGACTATTCCCTTGCTATGGAGAGATTTCTCTCCTCACTGATTTATCTCCTACTACCCTTCTTTAAGGAAGCCTTAAAGACTCCATTTTCTAAGAATCTGACTTTGTCTTGTGGTCAGACTTTTTAGGGAGTCTTATTAACATTGATTTCCTTGGATTAAGACTCTGCTATCTCTCTTTACAACTTCGCAACCTATTGATCACAGCAGATGAACCTTGTCTTTCTAAGCTTGTAACCAAGGCAGTTTTGCATGGAAAGCCCCAAATACTTATTTGGATCATCCAGAGAAAAATTTGTCTTGTCTAGAGTGGTTCTCAGTATTGAGAAAAAGAATGAAGAAAAGCAAGGGAAAAAGTAAATATATAGAAATACCAAAAGTCAAAGCTAGAAATATGTATTTTGCCAGCAAATTCTGAAAATGAGCACAGGCCAGTGTATTAGTTTATTTTTCAGTATTATAAAAAATGCCTGAACATGGGTAATTAAAAATAGAAGCATGCCAACAGGTTAAAGTGTTTACTGTGAAACCCGATGACTAGTGTTCCATCCCTGGAACCCAAGTAAAGAATGAAAAGAAAGAACCAGCTCCTCAAAGTTGTTCTGTTTAATTTGTTCACCATGGCATACACAAGGCCACATATACACAATAATAATAATAACAAAGAGAAAAGGGGGTTTAGTTCCATTTTGGAGGCTGGAAATCCAGACATCCAGACCTCCATTAGCTTATCATGGCATCAGAATGGTAGGAGCATATGTAAAATTAACCATTTTACCATACATCACTAGTAGCAAGGTGATAATTTAGAAACTAGGCAAAGATTTTTATAGATGCTTGTTCTTTTTTAAACTAACTTATTTTTTAAAAACAATATTTTCTCATTTTACATACTAATCCCAGTTCCCTCTCCCTCTCCTCCCACTTCCCCCACCATGTTCTACCAACCCCACCCCATCCCCTCCTCAGAGAAGTTAAGTCTTCCCATGGGGAGTCAACAAAGTCTAGCATGTCAGTTTGTGGCAGGACCAAGGCCATCCCCACTATATTTAGGCTGAGCAAAGTATCCCTCCAAAGAGAATGGACTCCAAAAAAGCCAGTTCAAGCACTAGGGATAACTACTGGTCCTAGTGCCAGTGGCCCCACAGACTGTCCCAGGCACAACAGTAACCCACATTCAGAGGGCCTAGTTTGGTCATCCTAGAACCTTCATCCAGCAACTGATGAAAGCAGATATAGAGAACCACAGCGGAGCATTGGGCCAAGCTCTCAAAGTCAGCTGAAGAGAGGGAGAAGCCACAATATGAGCAAAAGGGTCAAGACCATGATGGGGATACTCACTAAAACAGCTGACCTGAGCTATTTGGAGCTCACTGATTCTGGAATGACAGCCGGGGAACCAGCACAGATGTTTGTTCTTAGATGAACTACCTCAGTGGCCTGAGAGCAATTCCTTAATCCTTTCTAAGGTTATGTTCCCACTAAATATTTCCCACTAGACGTCACCTCCTGACACTGTCATCTCAGACACCAGGAAATCAACACATAGGCCTCTGTGGGAGGAAAGTCCCCAGTCAAATCATAGACAAGAGGCAAAAGCAAATATCAAAAGTTAGGCTGTCTGTAAGAAAGAAAAAAACAGGACTGAAACGAAAGAACAAAAGAATTACCTTGAAAGAAATTCAAGAGGCACATAGGACTCACTTTATTGGCTGCTTTGTGAATGAATTGGCCTTGTTTTTATTTTGTTTTTTTCTTGGCTGAATGATGTTATTTTTAAAGTACAGCATCTCAACTGATTAGTATTAAAGTCTCTTCACATTTTTAACCCTGCGTCACAGCTGGGAAGCTGTTGCCTCTCATTTCTGAAGCCGCTGCCACGTATTTCCAGGAATGGTTCTGAAGAGTCTTATTTCTCCTATGATACGTAGATCCTCTGACACTACAGCCTTAGAAGCCTATCATCATAGACATACTTGAAATTTTAGCTTCCCAGCAATAAAATAAACCGATATCAACATTGTAAAGAGGAACCGATTTCCCTCTAACTGGGGGTAGAAGACAATAGGTGAGTCAGAGAGCAGTGATGGCAGATGTTGGCCTTAGATTTCCTAGAATAGGGTGTCCATACAGTATCCAAAGAGGGCTGAAATTGGATTTAGCAGGATGGAAAGGCAATGTTATTCTCTCTTATAGCATCTTTCTTTCTTTCTTTCTTTCTTTCTTTCTTTCTTTCTTTCTTTCTTTCTTTCTTTCTTTTTTTTGGTTTTTGTTTTTTCCTGAGACAGGGTTTTTCTGTGTAGCCCCCAGTGCCCTTGAACTCACTCTGTAGACCAGGCTGTTCTGGAACTCAGAGATCTGCCTGCTTTGCCTTCCAAGTACTGGGATTAAAGGAGTGTGCTACCACTGCCCGGCAGCAGAATGTGTTTTAAGAGCATGAGATTTAAAATTAGGCAAGTAACTTCATATCTCAGATCCTGTTTTATTATATGAAAAATGGATATTTGAATAAGACTCAGATTCTAGGATTGTTGTCAAGTCCACTGACGTAATATACACGCAGTGCCTGGCAAAGTGCGTGGTTTAGTTAAGTAAATGGAACTTATTATTAATGTTGTTCGTAGTTGGAGTCTCCTGTGATTCCTAGATCTCAGTGCCTTCAACGTAAGACTCCAGATGATAAAGTCCAGACTGCCTGTCTATGGGAGGAGATGAAGCAAAGATAAAAGCACTTCACCAGCTCTGATGGTCTGCCGTAGCTCCACTTTAAGCAGACAGAGTCAGATTGCTGAGATAAGTCAACATTCTTCCATCTGTTTCCACAAAGAACCGATATACAAAGAATTTTCTTCTCCATGTCTTTCTGTGGAAAACAACATCCGAGCATGTCTGAATGCGGCTCTAAGCAGGCGATGTTAATCAATTGAGAAAGTTACAGATAAATCTCTCATCTACTGAAGAATAAAAATGTGTTTGGAGGAACTGAGCAAAATTTTGCATGCAAGTATGGCCAGCACATGCCTGAAAAAATATGAAGTTATGATCTTTTTCTTCTTTGTCTCCTTTGATTCTATAAAAGATATACATAGTATCAGTTTATCCAGCTTGGAAGATGACATCTTTCTTTAGGGAGCCTCTGGCTTCATGCCTAATTGCTTAATTTTCTGCAAAAACACTTCCTGAAATCGTTCTTTTATGCAGAGAGTTAAGTCCATCATTCCCATCAAAATCAGTAGTCAATTTAGCAAAAATATGGTTACAGAATTACAAAATCATAAGGTATTAGCCAAGGAAGCATTCTTATTCTAAAATGTTAGAAACTTATCTCCTACTTAGGTAGATGGACCAGGGTGACATTTCAACATTTTTACTGATTGACTTCCTGAAGAAGCAATTGTGTGCTTACAATTTGGAAGATATATAAGAAGCTAAGTATATCTGAGTAGCAAAATAGTCCCTCCTACATCAAGTCTATAGTCTGGTATGAAGAGAGATAATAGATTAGCAAAGAAATCAATAAATGAAACATATGAACAGCATTTGAAGTGCTCTGCAAATAAACATATTGATGTATAGAATAATAATAAAAGAATAAGAAAAATGATTAAGATTGTTTATAGATGATGTATGCCAGAAACTGTCAGAAATAGCTTGGTTTGTTTTTATTCTGCCGAGTTAATTAGATTGCTTGCACGAGCATGGGTGGCTATGGCTATTTATCGAAGCATGAACAACTTAGCAATGGCTTAAGAAAATGACACCTTCCTCCCTAGTAACCACTAATTATCAGTGGTCCTTCAGGGACCATTGGTACCTCTTGAGAAACCGCCCCCTCCCCCATCTCTTGTTGGACACCAATCATTTTTAGGTTTTCTGAAGAGCTGTAGTGAAATTATAAATGTAACAGCCATGCCATATCTCCAGGAAATTTTTTCGTAGTAAATGTATCTATCCTTTACTATGAACATTCTTCCCATTCTTATTCTGTGATATTCCATGAACCTTGAAATATATATATCTTGCTGGGGTCAAGCTCTCAACCCGTCACTTTGACCAATTATGAGTATCTGAATTAATTGGTGTCCACTGCAAAAAGAAGCTTCTCTGACCAAGATTAGAACAGCACTAATATGTTGATAGAAACAGATATTTAGGAGTCAGTTTGACACTCTATCTACTTAGTAAAAAAATGAAACAAAACACCAGTAGGTTCCCTTCTAGAGCCAAAAACCTCCTAGCTGCAGGCAGGATATTGGTCAAATTTCAATGCTAGGCATATATTTCATATCAATGAGCAGGCATCAAGCCCAAACAAAAAGTGTTTGATTATTCCAATGAAAGTCATGCCACTATTAAACTAGTGGACATTTCTTGTCTGGTGAGATGATTGTACCATACAGGATCCACAACTGGATAAGATTATTGATGACTCCCCACCTCCCCAGAAGTCTGCATAGGACACCTTTTGGCTCGGTGAAAGCTGGCGAGTAGAAAAGTTTTCAGGACAGTTCCAGCTTTATTTCTCCATGTTCTGCAGCCAAACTATGTGATGTATTGAACACTGAGGCCTTACTACCTAGTTATGGTAGGCAACCAAGAACTGATAAGTCTGTGTTATAAGGGAAGGCCTGGAGTCTCTCTGGCCATTCTAGGGAAGGTACCCAATGCCTGGCACTGCCATTTTTGGTTAGTACCTCAGGCCTTCTGGGAGGAACATTGTCCACCATTCAGGATACCTCCTTTTAAGCTATTTTTAAAATTGCATTTTTAATAATCTTATAAATATTAGACTTCTTTATGAATACTTAATACATTCTTAGCTTTTTTGAGCTACCTCCCATCCTCTCTCTAACTGCAGCTCAATTTTTACATACCAAATATTCTCCTTCTCTATTTTCACATCACATGGATTCTACAAAATATCCCCCTTTAAGGCCTAAATTTTCTTTTCTTCTAGTGGCTTCTTTCTAAATTTTGGGCTTTTACAGGAACTCTGTGTTAACAAACTAATCTGAGAGTTTGAAACTATCATCCGCTTATGAGAAAAGTCATGTGAATTTTTCTTTGTGGGCTTTTGTTACCTCTCTGTGTGTACTATTTTTCTGCTCTATGAACTTTATTGATTATGGCTGAATAAAATTATGTTGTATATGTACCACAATTTCATTACCCATTAATTTCATCAGTGAATGGATATCTATCCCTGTTCCATTTCCAGGCTGTTGTGATGAACATGAGTATACACATATCTTTGTAAAAGACAGAGGTTTTTTTTTTTTTTTGGTTTTTCGAGACAGGGTTTCTCTGTGGCTTTGGAGCCTGTCCTGGAACTCGCTCTGTAGACCAGGCTGGTCTCGAACTCAAAGACAGAGTTTTTCAGATGTCCAGGAGGGATATAACTAGGTTATATAGAGGATATGTTTTTAGCATTTTGAGAGCCATCCACAATGATTTCTATAGTGACTGTATCAGTTTTTACTCCCACCATCAATAGGTAAAGATTCCCCTTTCCTTATATCATTTCCAGCATTGATTAATATAATTTGTTTTCTTGACTATGGTCATTCTAGCTGGAGTGATATGAAATTTCCGAGTAGTTTTGAATTGCATTTCCCTGATGGCTAAATATATTGAACATTTTAAACAGTGTTTATTATTTGTATGTCTTCTTTTATGAACTCCTTGTTCAGTTTCCTAAAGTTGTTGGTTTTCTTGGTGTTTAGATTTTTAACTCCTTGTATATTCTAGATATTAATCCTTGGTCATACATACAACTGATGACTGTGGTCTCCCATTCTGTTGGCTGCTCTTCACTTTATTGCCCATTTCCTTTTTTTAAAAAAAATATGTACTCTCATCTGTCAATTTCCTTGTTTCCCAAGGAACCAGAGTCCTTAAATTCTTTTCCTAATCCTACATCCACTAGTGTATTCTTTACTTTTTCCTCTACTCATTTTATAGTCTCAGATGACATTGTTAATCTATTTGTGGTGAGAAATAAGGGTCTAGTTTCATTTTCTACATTTAGTTTATCCCAACAGGTTTTTGAAAATGCTATTTGTCCAAGGGTGTATTTTTAGAGTCTTTTAAAAACAAAGTAAAACAACAAAAAACATGTGGCCATAGTTTTATAAGCTTTTATCTGGCTTCTCCATTATATTCATCTGAACTATATGTCTGACTTTGTGCTAGTACCATACTGTTTTTATCAATAGAGCTTTGTAAAGTAGCCTGAAATAAGGCATAATGATATGTCCAGCATCATTCTTTTATTGTTTTTAGTATTTGATGCTTTTGTATTCCCATTCAACTTTAAAGGTTTTATATATATTGCACAGGAAAAGACGCATAGAAACAACTTTTTGTCAGATGGTCACTTTACATTAGTCTTATGAATCTATGAGTATTGGAAGTATTTCCATTTTCTAATGTTTTCTTCAGTTTATTTTTTGATGTTTTAAAGTTTTTATTGTAGAGATCTTGTATTTTCTTGATTAGGTTTATTCTAAGGTATTTTATTTTTAACAATATTGTGATTAAGATTATTTCTCTGATTTCCTTCTGAGTGTGTTTGCTTTTGGTACATGGGAATGGTATTTCGTTTTAATATCTATTAGAGAGATTCATTGATAATTTTTGTCTTTATCTGACTTTGTTATTAGGATGTTAGTGGCTTCACAAAAATCATTTGGAATAATTCCTTTATTTCCTGTTTTATGAAATAATTTAAGAAGGATTAGTGTTAGTTATTCTTAGAAGGATTGATAGAATTCTATAGTGAATTACATATATATATGGATTGTTATTAGTTGGGAGATTTATTTTTTGTACTGTGTTAATCTTAATACTTTTTATAGATCTGTTTAACTTATTTATATTACATTAGTTTCACCTTGGCAGGTTGGATGCATGGAGAAATTTCTTAGATTTTTCCAATTTGGTTGAATATACATTCTTTTTTATTTAAAAGTTGTTTTTCATTTTACATATCAGCCACAGCTTCCTCTCCTTCTTCCCTCCTCCCACGTCCTCCACTTTCCCCTCACCCAACCCCCCATCTACTTCTCAGAAAGAGTAAAACCTCCCATGTGGAGTCAACAAAGTCTGGAATATCAAGTTGAGGCAGGACCAACTCCTCACCTTTACTGAGCAAGGTATTCTTCCATAGGGAATAGACACTAGGAGCATAAACACTGAGAACAATAGTTAATAAATGGGACCGCCTGAAGCTGAGAAGATTCTGTAAGGCAAAGGACATGGTCAATAATACAAAATGGCAGCCCACAGAATGGGAAAGATCTTCACCAACCCACATCTGACAGGTGGCTGATCTCCAAAATATAAAAAGAATTAAAAAACTAGATATCAAAATATGAAATAATCCAATTAAATATGGGTTATAGATCTAAACAGAGAGTTCTCAACAGAAGAAAGTCAAATGGCTGAAAAACAGTGAAGGATTTGCTCAGTCATCAGGGATACGCAAATCAAAACAACTGTGAGAGACCACCTTATACCTATCAGAATGGCTAAGGTCAAAAACACTGATGACAGGTTATATTGGAGAAGATGTGGAGTAAGGGGAACACCCCTCCATTGCTTGTGTGAGTGCAAAATTGTACAGTCACTTTGGAAATCAGTGTGGCAGTTCCTCAGAAAATTGGGAATCAATCTACCTCAAGACTCAGAAATACCACTCTTGGGCATATATCCAAAGAATGCTCAATAATACTACAAGGACATTTGTTCAATTATGTTCATAGCAGCATTATTTGTAATAGCGAGAACTGAAAATAACCTAGTTGTCCTCAACTGAAGAACTGATAAAGAAATTGAGGTACATTTATACAATGGGGTATTACTCAGAAAAAAAAAGTTTCATGAAATTTGCAGGCAAATGGATGGAACTAGAAAAAAACATCCTGAGTGAGAAAACCAGACATAGAAAGACAAACACGATATGTACTCACTCAAGAGTATACATTCCTTTTTTAATTTTATTTTTCGAGACAGGGTTTCTCTGTGTAACAGTCCTAGCTATCTTGGAACTAGCTCTTGTAGACCAGGCTGGCCTCAAACTCACTGAGATCCACCTGCCTCTGCCTCCTGAGTGCTGGGATTAAAGGCATGTACTACATGAGTATACATTCTTAAGATGTGCCTTCATAATGTTGTAAATTTCATCATTATGTGTTTTAATGTCTACCTTCTCATCTCTGATTTCACTAATTTGCATTTCTCTGTATTGTTTTGGGTTGACTAAATTAAGGGTTTCCCAATCTAGTTTGTCTTTTCAAAGAATCATATTTTCAATTCATTGATTTTTGTATGTTTATTTCATTTTTATTCTATTTATTTCTTCCCTAGACTTAATTATTACCATCTAGTATTTTGGGTTTGGTTGGCGCTTGTTATTTCAATGTTGAAAAATGCTTCAGTATGTTATTTACTTAAGATTTATCTGATATTTAATGTAGGTAATCAAACCTATAAACTTCCACTTTAGTACTGTTTTATTATAACCAATTTTAGAAACCTTTTGATTTTCTTTTTATTTCTTCATTGATACCTCCATCGTTTGATAGTTCACTATTTCATCTCCACAAATTTGTATATTTTCTGACATTTATCTTGCTGTTGATTTGTAGCTTTATGGCACTGTATCACAGTGAACATTTCTTTGTATCTTATTATGTGACCCGTTTCAAGCAAATGCAATGGGTTTATGAAAAGTATGTGTACTCTGTAGAGTTTGGATAGAATGTTCTGTAAATTTTTGTTGACTCTATTTGATCTATGATGTCAATTGGTTTCAGTGTTTCTGTGTTAATTTTTGGATATGCCAGTATTCTGTATGTGTGTGTTTTAGAATGGCCCTCTACTCTTAACTCATTGTTCCTTTTTTCAGTTGGAAGTGATCCTCTATCCTCTGCGGACTAGATTTTGCTTGAAGGTTATTTTATTAGAAATTAGAATAGAAATGACTACTTGTTCACTGATGTTTTTCATTTGTTTACCTTATTCTATTTTTTCACTATATAGTAGTTTCTATTTTTGATATTTAAATGTTTCTTTTTTATTGAAAAATTTTTATATATTTTGTTCATTTCTTTCACTTCCCCATTCCTCCCTGTTCCTCCCAATCTAATTAACGATCCAACCTTATGTTTTCCTTTTCTCTTTCTTTCAACAAACAAAACACACACGAAACAAAAATAAAAAAACAAAAGAAACATAAAATCTCTTAATAAAACATAACAAAAATAAAAGAAAAACAACAAGGTACAAACTCCAAAACAAAGCACAATGAAACACAAAATCCACAAAAATACATTGGGTTTGTTTTGTTTGGAGAATCATTTTATTGCTATGTCCCTTTACCTAATAGTAGTAAGTTTTTACCCAGGTCTATGACCCATCTAGTCTTAGATTCTTGGTCACTTTAACAGTTTTAGGTATGGGGTCTATCGCATGGAGTGGGCCTTAAGTTCAATTAAAATCTTCGGTTATTCCTGTCATTATTGCACCTGAATATCTTGCAGAAAGATCATTGTTGTGAGTTGCAGGGTTTGTAGCTAAGTGATATTAATGATCACCTTTCTCCTCCAGTAGTCTGCAGAGCGCATTCCACTACCTAGAATACAGTCAGGAGGGGTAAAGCTTGTAGTTAGGCACTTATTCAATTCTTTGTATTTGATGATGTAAGTAAGTGTTGTCTTCAGCAATAAGACCCTACTGTTAGATTGTGGGAAGAGTAACCAACAGCCTTGGCAATAGCTCATGGGCTTTCCATGGGTCCCTTTTGGCAACAACTGAACAAGATGCCACCCATTCCTGGCATTGGAGGCTTTACTTGGTGGTACAAGATGTCAAGTTGGGGTATTATCTTATTATCTCCTCAATTATTTGGTGACTTCACTTAGATTCCTTTCATATATATATATATATGTATATATATATATGTGTGTGTCTACTTATATGTATATTGAGAAGCTTCTACAGTAGTAAATTTCCATGTGGCTTTTCAAATGACCTTTAGTGTTAATTGTCCCTATCTATATGCCTTCCTTTACTTTCTCTCCCATCTTTACCTTATTTAATCCTTTTATTTTAGATTCACATAAAAATATGTTCTATTTATTTCAGATTATAGCATACATATTAAAAGTTTAGAAGCTAACATCCACATAGAAGAGAAAAATACAATATCTTTTGTCTTTTGGGGTCAGGGTAACCTTGCTCAGTACTATGTTTTTTCTTGCTCTGTCCATTTATCTGATAATTTCATTTTTAATAACTGGATAATATCCCATTGCATAAATGTACCACATTTTTATTACCTGCCTATCAGTTGATGGACAAGAAAGTCCTTTCCAATTTCTGGCTCTTATGAATACTGGTAGCAATGAACATGGAGAAGCAAGTATCTTTGCAGTAAGGTATATAGACTTTGGGGTATATGCATAAGAGTGAGATAGATGGATCTTGTGATGGATCAGTTTCCAGCTTCCTGAAGAACTGTCACACTGATTTCCATAGTGGCTCTGTAAGTTTGCATTCCCACTAGTACTGTATAGGTGTTCTCCTTACTCCACATCTTTGCCAGCATGAGCTATAATTTCCTTTATGTATCTTGGTCATTCTGTCTTATGTAGTTTTGATTTGCATTTCCCTGATGAAGTTAAAAATGTTGAACACTGCTTTAAGTGCTTCTCAGCCATTTGAGTTTTCTCTTTGGAAAACTCTCTGTTTAGTTCTGTACTCCATTTTAAAATTTGGTTATTGGTTTTCTTAGTGTTCAGGCTTTTTATTATTACTTTACATATTTTAGATACTAGGCCCCTATTAGATATAAAATTGGTAATTAAATGTTTCCATTCTCTAGGCCCTTGCTTTGCCTGAACGATGGTATCCTTTTTGCATCAAAAGCTCTTTGGCTTCATGAGTTCCCATTAGCTGTATTCTTTTTTTTTTAATTTTTTTTTAATATTTTTTTTATTAAGAAAGAAAAAAAAAATTTT
>NC_022026.1:25553159-25553670 GCF_000317375.1 Microtus ochrogaster
GAGGTAACACAGACCCAAAAAGATGAACATGGGATGTACTCACTCATAATTGGTTTCTAGCCACAAATAAAGGTCAGTGAGTCTTTATTTTAATACCCTAAAGAAGCTAAATGAGAAGGTGAACCCATTAGCTGTATTCTTAGTGCCTGTGCTGGCATTCTGTTCGGAACTTCCTGTCCGGCACCAGATATTTTTAGTCTCTTCCCTACTTTATCTTTAGTCAGGCCCAGGGTGATAAATAGATAAATCTATTTTCATTCTTGTACATGGAGTCATCCAGTTTGACTAGCACCATTTGTTGAAAATGTGGATTTTTTCTCCATTGTGTGTTTTTGGCTTCTTTGTAACAATCAGGTTTCTAAACATATGTCTGGATTTCAATTAAATTTCATCCATCAATGTGTCTCTTTTTATGCTAATATCATGCTTTTTGTATGACTATAGCTCTGGAATACAACTAGAAATCTGGGATTGTAATATCTCCAGCTTTTTCCTTTTTCTTTCTTTCTTT
>NC_022026.1:25555840-25560845 GCF_000317375.1 Microtus ochrogaster
ATCTGCCTGCCTCTGCCTCCCGAGTGCTGGGATTAAAGGCGTGCGCCACCACCGCCTGGCTCACTTTTTTCTTTTTAGTATTCAGCATGGTCTGTAGCTAACCTTTATCTTTTGTATCTCTATGATGTTAAAGACAGTTGTAAGAATTGCTTTTTGTAGGGTGACCATTTTTACTATATTAATCACATCAATCCAAGAGTATGGGAGATCGTTCGAGCTTCTGATATTTTCTCTTCAATTTCTTTCTCCAGTGTCTTAATTTTTTTTTAAATACAAGATTTTCATTTGGTTATTTGGAGTAACTCCAAGGTTTTTTTTTATTTTTTATTTTTTTTTTTGAGGTTGTTGCAAAAGGGTATTGGTATCCTGATTTCTCTCTTAGTCTGTCATTTTTATGTGGTAAGACTACTGGTTTTTGTGTATAATTTCTGTAGCCTGTTACTTTGCTGAAAGTGTTTATCGCCAGTAGTAGTTTCCTGCTGGGTCTTTTTTACTCACTCATCTATATACTATCACATCATCTGCAAATAAAAATATTTTGACTTCTTTTCTAATTTGTATTCCCTTGGTCTCTTCCAGTTTTCTGATTGCTCTATTGAAGACTTTAAGTACTAATTAGAATAGGTATAGAAAATGTAGATGACCTTGTTTTGTTCCTGATTATAGTGAAAATTCTTTGAGTTTCTCTCCATTGATATTGGCTATGGGCTCGCTATAAACTGCTTTTATTATATTGAGGTATGTCTCTTTTATACCAAATCTCTCCAGGAGTTTTACCATGAAGGGATGTTGGATTTTGTCAAAGATCTTTTTTTGCATTTAATGAGATGATCTTGTGGATTTTGTCTTTCAAGTCTATTTATATGGTGGATTACATTTATTAATCTACCAATATTGGATCATCCCTGCCTCTCTGGGATGAAGCCTACTGGATCATGGTGATCTGTTTGATGTATTAGTGAATTCTGTTTGAAAATATTTTATTGAGAATTTTTGAATATATGTTCAAAGGGAGAATTAGTTTGTAATTATCTTTCCCTTATCAGTCTTTACATGATTTATGTATCAGAATAAATGGGGCCTTGTTTAAAAAAGTGGATAATGTTCTTTATGCTGTTTCTATTATTCTACTTAATGGACAGCATTAAACTGCCTTTTAATGACTTATCTTTATACCCATACATTAATAAATCTCTCAACCTTCATCAGAAAGCTTCTTTTGTAATATATGGTGATTAACATAGTCCTGCAACTGGTCAAGGTGCAGAGAATTATAGACTACTCAATTCTCAGCCTTAAATGACCTAACTGCATCAAATCTTTTCTTCTTAAGGCTCATTTTGAAAGGCTGGAAGATGCATTGTAATAGTCAGTGATGGTAGATATCTGCAATAAAACATTGTTTTCATGACACAAGGCAGGTGTATATATGAGTGGGCAGGAGTTGGGGTTGTAACAGCATGCATAAGACCCATTCAATTTCAAGACAGACAAAATCTGAGCATTGAGAGGCAATGCAGACATGAACTCTTAACTACTGACAATTGACAGTTGTTTGGAGCAGGAGATTCAGCTTTCTTTAATAGCATAGCTCCTTAGAGTTGGTGATCTTCTATCATGTGGGTCCCATTGATCAAATTCAGGCCATCAGGCTTGGTGGATAACTCCTTTACTCTCTGAGTCATATCACCATTCCCTCCCCCAAATGTAATTGATTTTATAATTGAGACTCAAATAATAACAAGAGCAAAGATCTTGGGAGGCAGAATTCCAATAAAAGATAAGAATGTGCTCAAAATTCTTAGTGCTCTGAGGAGTTCAGCAAGTTAAAATCAAGTGTAATCTTTGGATATAGAGAAATCAGATTTATATTGACTTGCAGTTTTCTCACTGCTGACCAACTTTCATGGTCCTGAAAAGTGATATGGAGGCTTCTGTGAAATAAAAACCATTAATGATCTTACTCAGCTATGTTCCCTATCAGTCAAGATATGCCCAATGTTGCAGTAGAGTAATGAGGCTATGGGAATGAGTAACTGACATCTGAATGAACTTGAGGCCTGTTCCATTGTAGGCAACTGATGTAATGGATGGTGAACATGAATTAGGGAGAAACCTGTCCTGTTTTTTTGATGCCAAACTGCTTTTTAAATATTTATAATTTACTCATAGGCTGGTGCTAGTCTCATCCTTGTTCGGAGAAGCTTCTTTTAGTAGTGCATGGTGGTTACCGCACATACTCATAACTGACTAAAGTTTTGAGAGTATCTGTCTTTGGTCTTATTAGATCTAAACATGAAATCTAAATTGCTCCATCCAAGGCTCATGAGAAATCATAGAAACAGGTTTGAAAGAATGTAAGAAAAGAAGGATGGAGAAAAGAGCAATGAAACATTGTATTCTGGACATTGACATGGCCATTGCAATCTTGAAATCACTGAAGGTGTGGTTAGTTACAGGAAACCTGTAAAAATGGATCTCTCAACATTTCATTGTAAATTAGAAAACTCATAAGATTTATGAGAAAACTCATAAGATTTCCCCCTTATCTTAGGGATTATTGGCAGTTCACTGTGTTCTTCAGTTGTATAGGCCCTGGTAATTTGCCTATGTTTTAGTAAATAATCTTCTACGCATTTCTACGCATGATCACATGAGCCACCTCAATTATAATCCAGAGGACATATGCATATTCATATATACACACATGCACACACACACACACACACACACAGAGAGAGAGAGAGAGAGAGAGAGAGAGAGAGAGAGAGAGAGAGAGAGAGAATATATACAATATACATAGAAGACAGAATTCAGCAGGAGTGGAAGTGGGATAAGAAAAGGTAATGAGTAGATATGATAAAACATGACATATAAGTTTTTGTCATATATATGGAATTTTAAAGAACAAAATTTAAAATGATCAACATTGGGCAGAATTACTAAGTAAGTTAGAGGAGTAAGGTTGAAGTAGATCATGAGACCCTTTGGCTAAGGTTTATGAAGTTTGAAGTTTATCCCAAATTCACCAGGAAGTTATTATAGGGTTTAGAGGAATGACACATAAACTATGTTTCTAAAACATATTCTGCATTTATTGATAATAAAATGCAAAGAGAGAGAAAGAGAGAGAGAGAAAGCAATAGAAGAAGAAGTTCCATGCAAGAAAACACAATCTCATAATCTTAGAATAAGCTACAAGGAGGCAGGGAGAAAATATAAATAGGAAGTGGGCCCCAGACTTCTGTTTTCAGCAATTGACAAGCAATGGTATTATTTATAAAGACTCAAAATATAATTGGAATTTTAAGGGGATATTCATATCAGTAATCAAGATTTCAGTTATGAATATAGTAATATTAAAACATTTACAAGAGGAACTATAGAGATATCTCAATACTCAAGAGCTATTTGTGTTTGGTGCTTTTCAAGAGGACTTGAGTTTGTTCCCAGAACCTACATCAAACAATTAACAACTACCTGTAATTTAACTCTCCTGGGGGATCTGATGCCTTCTTCTGGCCTCTGAGGGTACCTTTACCAACATGCACATACCTTTGCACAGATGTGCATACATACACATAATTTTTTCTAAATTAAATAAAGGAAAAATAGTTACAAATACTAAAGTAGAGGTATCAAATAAGAAAGTAAATAGTCTCTTATAAAGAATTTGTGCTGTTGCAATGGTGTGAGTATGCCTTATTATCTCCAAAGTTAATTAATGGGAATTGGTGTATCTTGGAGTTAGCTTAGAATTCTTTGACCCATGTCCTTCAACAGTTAATGTTGGAATTTGGTCTTCAGTGTTGTATGATGAGCTTTCAAGATTTGATTAGATCAATAAATTTAGTTGTCTTTCTTGTCGGATTGTAAATAATTTGGGCCAATTCTTGTCTGATTGGAATAGTAACTGTTCACGGATTATTTGTATAGAAAGACTGATACCTACATTTTTCTTTTTTTCCACATACTTATTTTCTTCATAGTATTCAAATACATTTTCCTTTCTCATAGATTAGATAGAGTCTACTTCATTAGTGATCTCAACAAAGATTTGCAAAGTATCTGGTGTATGTGAATGACTGATATAGGACAAGGTAGTCAAGAAAGATCATTGAACAAACAGAAAAAGAATCATGCTTTTAAATAGCATATGTGCTAGTGTGATAAAGACAAAAGCAAAAAACTAAAATCAGTTAATAATGATATATACTAGAATTTTATTTGTGTCCTGAAATGATGACAGAAGTAACAAAATAATCCCACTATAGTTCATAATTATGGATAATACAGGGTTATTTATTTAGGGATAGGCCCACAGATCACAGTCCTCTGCACAAACAGGGAAAAGGAACCAAATCCAGCAGCTGGAACTGAGAGAGCAAGTACACACTTTACCTTAGCAATTAGAGTATAAGAGACTATGCCCAAATAGGCTGGTATCCTAAAAGCTATGGCTGAAGGAACTCCCACAACACCTCCCCCTTTTGTTTAAATAAGACAGTTCCAAACCCAATACAAAATTTTATGCACTATGCTAAATGTTTTAATAAACATTCTATCTTAAGGAGTCTAGTTTTACATTGGAAATGTCTTGGTTAGATCATAAGATGAAGGTAACTATGACTATCTAATCTTTAACCCCATGGAAGGCCTGAGAAGGGAGATAATATTACTTGAGTAGGCAGGAAGTGAAATCAAGCAGCTTACAAAATGTGCAGTAGATGACAGAGACAAATGTCAACCTGAGCAATCACCCAAAGTCTCATTTACATTTTTGAAGCAACCAACTTTGGCTAAGGCCTAGAATAACTGATAGAACATTTTCAGAGGTATAAAAATTTTCAGAACCAACTTACCCTGTCTTGGAAAAGTTTGGAAGTCTTTTTCTTATATTCTGCCTGTCCAATCTGCACACTGTGCACCTTGTCAGTGGTCAAGGCATGGGCAGTTCCTTGCCCAAAGGCCAGTTGTGCCAAGAAGAAAACAAACTCCAAGTGAA
>NC_022026.1:25562445-25563411 GCF_000317375.1 Microtus ochrogaster
GTGTCTGGACAAGACTCCGGAGGAATGGGCTTCCTCCTTCCCAGAATTCTTTTGTTCTCATTGACCCACCTCTACTTTCTGTCTTATTGTCCTGTCTATACTTCCTGCCTGGCTACTGGCCAATCAGTGTTTATTTAAAGCATAATTGACAGAATATAGACAATTGTCCCACACCAATTAAATCACTAGACAAAGCAATGATTTAATTAATACGGTTTCTGTGTGATTATTTTGGGGCTAAGCACCTGGGAACAACTAGCAGTCTCCATACAACATACAATCTCTATGTATCTAACAAACCTAATTAATCTGACTAAAAGTATAAAAAATATGAATGACTATTGACCCATAATACTTAATACCTATATAACTTAAAGATTAAGACTTCATATCAGAATATTAAACAATCTTTAAACAACTTGCAGTAAAGGAGGACGATGTGTTCAAAATGTAAACACTATAAGTATCTTGATCAAAGGTAGACATGCATAATGCAACATGATAAATATATCTTAAAATTGTAACAATATACAAAATGTCTCAAAGAGAGGTAGAAACATGCATATATATAATCAGACAAAACAATATTACATAAGCGTACAAGTATTATAAACAGAAATAGGAGCATATTCAGCATAGGAAATATAATTTAAACTTGCATCAATATACAAAAATTTATACCAATGTAAATTGCCCACAAATAATAGCTCACAAGTATTCACTCTTTTACTCACTATTATTATTAGTGTGAGTAAGTTTACACTAATCTACCCATTATCCCATTTATTTTTCCCTCTTTTTTTGAGATCTCTGGATCTTTATAATTTCCATCCCAATTCCCAACTCTATATGAATAATAATCAACCCCTAAATGGTATCCCTAACCCTGAGGACAAACTTTGTTGTGAGAGGGAATGTCATCTTCTAGACTTGCTTCCAGCTGCCTTGCAGGTGAAGTTCTTTCTA
>NC_022026.1:25564417-25565255 GCF_000317375.1 Microtus ochrogaster
TTGATCTT
Organism: Microtus ochrogaster; assembly: GCF_000317375.1. NCBI lineage: Eukaryota > Metazoa > Chordata > Mammalia > Rodentia > Cricetidae > Microtus > Microtus ochrogaster. The sequence goes on from NC_022026.1 coordinate 25,564,426, forward strand.
TCTATAACTGTCTGACCTGTAGGATTGTTTGGTATACTTGTAATATGTTTGATATTATAATAAGCAAAAAAACCTGTGTAATTTTCCTAGACATACATGCTGGACCATTGTCTATAGGAAGGAGATGCTCGTTGGTTCCCGGCCACTCAGCCCCAAAATAAACACACAGAAACTATTTTTATTCAAATCACTGCTTGGCCCATTAGCTCTAGCTTCTTATTGGCTAACTCTTATATATTAATTTAACCCATTTCTATTAATCTGTGTATTGTCACATGGCTGTGGCTTACTGGCTAAAGTTCTGGTGTATGTCTCTTGTGGGGCTACATGGCATCTCTCTGACTCTGCTCATCTTTCTCCCAGTGTTCAGTTTAGTTTTTCCCTCCTAGCTCTGTTACTCTATAGCTCTGCTATAGGTCCAAAGCAGTTCCTTTATTAGTCAATGATATTCACAACATACAGAGAAGAATCCCACATCAATTGTCTGTCTTTATTTATGCAGGTATAGCCATGATGGCCATAATTTCTTATAAATATGTGATTACTGAATCATCCTTTTCTGAGCTCAAGGTTCTTAATATGCATCAATGATGTGGTGTACATATTTTAATTTTCCAAAGTTTGTAAGTGAAACACATCTATCTGCCAGATTTCATTCCTTTTAGTACCCGTTGGGTACTCCCTACAGGTAATGATATTTGGTTATAGAAAGAACAAGTAGGACATCTCTTTATAATTGCCTTAGCTTGTTGCCATGTAATAGAAAACTCTTTAAACTTTTGCTATTGATACTGTTTCTTTTTTGATATTTTTTTATTGAAAAAATTTCT
>NC_022026.1:25566425-25571640 GCF_000317375.1 Microtus ochrogaster
TGTCTTTGGATTCACCTTCTTATTTAGCTTCTCTAGGATTGCAAATTATAAGCTCACTGTCCTTTAATTATGGCTAGAAACCATAATTTGTAATCCCAATTTAGGCAAAACTTTCTTCTTTAAACATTCTTCCTAAAGTATCTGTATTTGAGTCAGATAACAAATTGTCACCCATATAATAGTAAATTATTGACTTAGAAAATTGCTTGCATATTATTTCCAATGGCTGACTTACAAAGTATTAGCAGTTTGGGGTTATTGAGCATTCCCCGTGGGAGGATAGTCCACTGGTATCTCCTACTAGGCTCAGAATTATTATAAGTAGGCACTGTGAAAGCAAAATTTTCTCTATTCTTATAAAGGTATAGTAAAGAAACAATCTTTTAAATCAATATCTATAAGAGGCCATCCTTTTGGTGATAGAGAAGGCAGAGGAATTCCAAATTGTAGAGGACCCATAGGCTGAATAATCTTGTTGATGGTTCTTAAATCTGTCACCATTCTCCATTTTCCAGACTTCTTTTATCAATACATACAGGAGAATGCCAAGGACTTGTAGAGTCTTCAATATGGCAAGCATCTAGTTGCTCCTGTGCCAGCTGTTCTAAAGCCTGCAGTTTCTCTTCTGTCAAAGGCCATTGTTTAACCCATATGGTTTTCTCAGTTAACCATTTTAAAGGCAGGACCATTAGTACCTCTGAATATTTGCTAGTTGCTTTGTGTTTATGTACAGCCTGAATGGCTGGTGAACTTTGTTTATAATATCTTATAATATCCTTCCAAGAAACATGAGATTTTGGGACTGCAGGAATGTTAATCTGGGTATTCCACTGCTGTAATAGGTCACAAACACATAAATTTATTGCAATATTAGCTACGTATAGCCTCAACCTTTTTTTCTGTCCTTCTGGCTCTATGTATTCAACACATTCCGTGCTTTGTTTCACTTGAGATAGGTGTTCCAATCCTAAGAATTGAATATATGCATCTTGAAGAGGCTAATCCAGATGCCAAGATTCTGGTTTAATGATACATCTGCATCCATGTCTAGTAATCACTCAATTACAATGTCATTTTCTTAATGAAATAATATGAAAAACAAAACTAATACCTAGAATCAAATAAAGAGATGTAAAAGGGAAATATCACATAAGCCTTGCAGAATACCATCCATAGTATAAGCTTAATAATTATTGAACTCCTCAATAATTATGTTATCATTAATTTTTGTAGGTTTTTGGATCCTACCTGTCATAAGGCAATTACAACGAAGTGGAGTAGGTGTTATCAGTGAGCCATGTTGCAGTTGCAGCTGCATGACTGAGAGATGCTAGCAGTGGTGAACAATGTGTGTTGAGTACTTAGATACTGAAAAAATGCTTTGTTTAACAAAGTAAGAGCAGTTATTAAGGTGGTCAAAGCAATTCCAAGAGTTGGTGACCAGGATAAAGAGAAAACCCAAAGTTTTCCAGCAGTGCAAGCTGTGGACCATGTGCACCTTGGGGATCGCAGGCAGAGGCATGTGGGCTGTCATGTAATGTGCCGAATGGTGGCACGTGGGTTGCAAGCAGGGAGAGCTGACTAGGGGCATGCTGCATCTGAGTGCCAGCTGGAGCAGCAGGCAGGAGAGTCAATGCCCAATGTGCCACATGGATGGTGAACTGATCCCTAAAAGGGTAGACTGGTCCCCATGTCTAGGTGCCAGATGATGACAGAAGTTACAAAATAATTCTACAGTTGTTCAGAATCATGGATAATAAATGGTTATTTATTTAGGAGTATACTCACACATCACAGTTCTAGATCACAGTACTCTGCACAAACGGGGGACAGGAACTGAATCCAGGAGCCGGAAGTGAGAGAGCAAGCACATATTTTACCTCAGCAATTATACAGTATAAGAGACCATGCCCAAGTGGGCTGGTATCTTAAAAGCTATAGGTCGAAGGAGCTCCCACAGCACTGAAACACTGTGCAGGATAGAGGGGTCATGAGTTATGAGAAAAAGGAGCATTGTAATTCAAATATTTATGTTAGGTTTCCCCAAGTAAATGACATTTGGTAAATACTTACAATGATAGGAAAGAGGCAGATATATAGTTTTCTAAAAAGGTTTTCGGGTAGAGGAAATAGTTTATGCCAAAGGTTTGCAAGTCTGCTCAATTATAGCTGTGGGCCCTACATATGCCAGGATAGCTATGAATGTAACCCAACACATTTGTAGATCACAACATCATGTTGCAATGTCAAAAATTGGACATATATACAAGTTTAAGACAATAGCATGTCTAACATGTCTGAGAAACAGCAGAGGTTAGTGTGGTAGGATGTAAATGGAGCTGTGGGCTGCGTTCCTGCCACCTAGCTCCCAGCTGCCTGGCTAGCTTATGCCCCAAAATAACAACACACAAACTATATTCATATAAACACTGCTTGGCCCATTTCTATTAATGTGTGTAGCACCACAACGTGGTGACTTACCAGGAAGATTCTTGCCTACGTCCATCCTGGGTCGGAGCTTCATCACATCTGCCCTGGAGAGGAGTGGCATGGCATCTGCCTGAGGCATCTTACCTTACTTCCTCTTCCTCCCAGCATTCTATTCTGTCCACTCCACCCACCTATGTTCTAACCTACTAGGCCAAGCAGTTTCTTTATTAATTAACCAGTGAAATCAACAGATTGATATATGACATTCCCACATCAATAGGAGCAAAATGAGCAGTGAGGGGAGAACATAGAAAATAAATCAAGCTCATGTACGCCTATAAAAGCCATTGGAAGTCATGAAATGTTTCTGATGACTTAGAAGGAAATCTGTTGGAAGATTTCCATTGGAAAACTGACCTGAATTGGTTTATATGTTAAAAGGATCTCACTGGCTGCTATGCTGAGAAAATGCTATAGAATTCTTTTTTCTACTTATAGCCAAAGAACCTCAACTAATACACAAAAGACATAGGAATAAACAAAGGCATGGAAGCTGTAAATATCAAAGTGGGGAAAAAATTGTTCTGGGAATGACAGAGATCAGATGATGAATTTTGTGTTCTGTGTTAAGAAACTTGGTCTTTCTAAATTCTCAACATCAGTCTCTGTTCTGAAGTATATCTGGCAAAGATTTTTCTCCAACTCTGTAGGCTTTTATTTCACTGTGCTCACAGTTTCCTTTATTCTACATAATCTTATGTAATCCCATTTGCTACTTGGGCGATTATTGTCTGTGCTATTAGACACATGTTAAGAAATATCTTTCATATACCCACATTTAGAAGGGTATTTCATAAGTTTTACTTCATTTAGGCATTTCAAGTTTTAAACTAAGGTCCTCAGTTTGTGGTTTTAGTTGATATTTTGAAAGGGTGAAAGATTTAGATCTAATTTCCTCCTATAGCTTAGTGTCCACTTTCTAGGACTCTATATTTAACAGGCTGTGTTTTTTTCATCTTCATGTTTTTTCATCTTCATGTTTTTTCCTCACCATTGTAATAATTTGGTGGCCATGTATGTTGTCTTGAGTCCTCTCAGATTATTTCTACAAATTCATATCCATAGGTCTTCTTTCCATCTTCAAGTATCTTCCTTCATCTTTCATCAGATACTTAAGGTTTTTATTGTAGAAGATTTTCACCTCCTTGATTAGGTTTATTCTTAGATATTTTACTTTTATAAGTAAGAAATTACTGAGGTTGGGGGCTGAAGAGATGGCTCAGATGTTAAGATCACTGACTGCTCTTTCAGAGGTCCTGGGTTCAATTCCCAGCAACCATATGACAGCTCACAACTATCTATAATGAGATCTGGTGCTTTCTTCTGGCATGCAGGTATACATACAGACATACATACATAATAAATAAATAAATCTTTAAAAAAAGATACTACTGAGGATATTAAAAGCATGTATATGATCTCTTAGGGTGTTTGTTACTGGTAAATAAAAAGACTACTTATTTTTTATGTTGATTTTATATCCTGCCACATTCTGAATATATTATTCTTTTGTAGATGTCTTGTGGAATTTTCTATCTCTTATGGATATATCATCTGAAAATAGGGATGACTTCTTTATTTCTATATATTTAATTTCCTTCTCTTGTCTCATTGTTATAGCTACAGATTCAAATGTTTTATTGAAAAGGAGTAGAGATAGTGAACAGCCCTGTCTCATTCCTCACTTTAATGGTACTTCTTTGAGATTTTTCTCATTTTACAATGATGTTGACTTTGATCTTGCCTTTATGATACTGAGCTATACTTTCTCCCAGTCTTATTATCTCTAGCACTTTTATTATGGAGATATATTGGATGCTGTCAAATACTTCTTCTGTATCTATAGAGATGATTATATAATGTAGTTAGTTTCACTTATATGATTTATTACATTTATTGACTGCATTTTGAACCATACTTGCGTATCTTGGATCAACAAAACTTGACTGTGGCAGATGATGTTTGTTACATAATTCTCTATTATAAATTTTTGCATTTATTTTTAATCAGGGATATTGGCAGAAAGCCCACAAATACACAGAAACTGAACAATGTTCAAATTAATCACCACGGGGTCAAGGAAGAAATAAAGAAAGAAATTGAAGACTTCCCAAAATTAAATGAAAATGACTGGAAAACATCGCCAAATCTATGGGACCCTATGAAAGCAGTGCTAAGATGAAAGTTCATAGTATTAGATTCCTACATAAAGAAGATGAAAAAAATCCCACACTAGTAAATTAATAAATACTTGAATTCTATAGAACAAAAAGAAACAAACTCACACAGGAGATCTAGATGACAGGAAATAATCAAATTGAGGGCTGAAACCAACAAAATAGAAACAAAGAAAACAGTGCAAAGAATCAATGAGACAAAGACTTGGTTCTTTGAGAAAATCAACAACATAGACAAACCTCTACCTTAACTAACCAAAAGTCAGAGAGACAGAGAGTATGTTCAAATTAACAAAATAAAAAAAATGAAAAGGGGACATAATAACAGACGTGGAGATAATCCAGAGAATCATCTGGTCATACTTTGAAAACCTGTAATCCAGAAAATTAGAAAACTTAAAGGAAATAAACAATATCTGGATAAGCACTACATACCAAAATTTAATCAAGATCACATAAGCAAATTAACTAGACCTATAGCCACTAAGGATATAGGAACAATTATCAAAAATCTTCCCGTGAAAAAGAGCCCAGGGCCAGATGTTTTT
>NC_022026.1:25589454-25589962 GCF_000317375.1 Microtus ochrogaster
GGGAACCCTGATGGCTCTTCAAGCTGATGAGGGAGAGGGACTTGATCGGGGGAGGGGGAGGGAAATGGGAAAAGGTGGCGGGGAGGAGGCAGAAATCCTCAAATAAATAAATTTAAAAAAAAAAAGAAAAAAAAAAACAAAATCCCAGAAAATTCTTCCCACAGGTCAGGGAACCCTGATGGCTCTTCAAGCTGATGAGGGAGAGGGACTTGATCGGGGGAGGGGGAGGGAAATGGGAAATGGTGGCGAGGAGGAGGCAGAAATCCTCAAATAAATAAATTTAAAAAAAAAAGAAAAAAAAACAAAATCCCAGAAAATTCTTCACAGACATTGAAAGAAAAATACTCAACTTCATATGGAAAAACAAAAAATCCAGGATAGCCAAAGAAATCCTGTACAATAAAGGAACATCTAGGGTCATCACCATCTCTGTTTTTAAGATCTACTACACAGCTATAGTAACAAAAACAGCTTGGTATTGGCATAAAAACTGAGACATGGATCAATG
>NC_022026.1:25591112-25592563 GCF_000317375.1 Microtus ochrogaster
TTTACAAACAGCTATCTCAAAAACTGTTCATTGTTCTTAGTCATTTGAAAAACACAAATTAAAACTATTTTGAGATTTCATTTACTCTAGTCATGATAGCTAAGATCAATAAAACAAATGACAAAAATGTTCATGAGGATATGTGTGAAAGGGAACCCTCATGCACTATTGGTAAGAATGCAAACTGGTCTGTAGTCTCTGGAAACCAGGCTGGACAATTTTCAAAAGGGTGCCAGCTATACAGAGGATAAATATTCAGACTATATAAAGAACTAAAAAAATAAAGAGTTAAAAAAAAACAAATGTCCCATTTAAAAATAGACTATATGACCTATGGATCTGAACAAAGAATTGCCCCCTCCCCTATAAAAATGGAATCTCAAAAATGTTAACTCCACAGAGACTTGCTCAGCCATGTTTGTTAACACTCTGTTCACAATAGATAAGAAATAGAAGAAAACTAAATGCTTAACTGATTAATGGATAATGAAAATGTACATATAGACAATGGAATCTATAAAGAAAAACAAAAACAAAATCATGTAATTTACAGGTAAATAAATATATGGAACCAGAAAGTATTGTACTGAGTGAGATGAGTAGCCTAGAGCCAGAAAGACAAATACCATCAGTTCTCTCTTGTTTGTGCATCCTAGCGCTGAATCATTAGATGTGAATTTATCACCTGGAGTAACCATAGAAACGAGTAAATCAAAAAGGGACAAAGGGAGAGCATAGATTTGAGAAGTGGGGGTTCACAGGAATAACTGGAGGTAGTTGGAATATAACATACAAATATGAAATCAAAACAAATTAAAAGAAACATTGGAAATGTTTCATATCATTATTTAATGTTCTCTGACATCACCCTTGTGTGGTGTGCTGTGCTTCTTCTTAAGAAAGCCTAATTTACCAATTTCACTTTCATTTGTAGGGGTAGTTTGAGATTATGTTTTTTCTTCATACTGTTTTCCTAGATCAGGGAGCTATTACCTACAAATTCTTGATCTTTAATGACTGCCTCCTTTCTTGGAATAAAAAGGGTTTACTTATTTAAGAAATGCAGACAAGTACATCCATTCCATCTAGCTGAAAGTTGAAGTCAAGACAATGTAAGTTTTACATATGGATTAAAAATAGACAAATTAAATATGCTTATGAGTCTAGAAGTAGATATGTATATTCATATATATCCACAATTTATGACAAAGATCATAGAGAATTGCAGAGAAATACTTTTTATTAGTAATTTTAGATAAATTGGGCATGTACATAAGAATGAGGTTTAATCCTATTTTATAAAATGTAAAAGTGTGAATATATTACATAACATTACATAACTAGTAAGGAAATTGTGTTTTTAGAAGAAAATGCAGAAGATAATTTTCTTATAAGAGATAGAAATTGGTAAATTGGTCTCTAGATGTTTGAGATATTGTGGTCATTGTTGG
>NC_022026.1:25594154-25601867 GCF_000317375.1 Microtus ochrogaster
GGGCTGGGCATGCGTACTATTGTAAATGGTATCATAGAGCCTTCATCCAGCAAGTGATGGAAGCAGATGCAAAGAACTGCAGTGGGACATTGGCTTGAACTCATAAAGTCTAGCCAAAGAGAGGGAGGAGCAAAGGGGTCAAGACCATGATGGGGATACCCACGGAAACAACTTACCTGAGCTAATGGAAGCTCACCAACCCTGGTCTGACAGCAAGGGAGCCAGCACAGGACCAAGCTAGGTCCTCTGAATATGGGTGAGAGTTGTATGGCTGGGACAGACTGTGGAGCCACTGGCAGTGGACCAAGATTTATCCCTACTGCTTGTACTGACTTATTGGAACCCATTCTCTTTGGAGGTATGTCTTGCTCAGCCTAGTGAGGAGGGCCTTGGTCCTGACTCAAAGCAATGTGCTAGACGTTATTGACTTCCCAAGGGAAACCTTACCTTCTCTGAGGAATGGATCTTGGGATGGGATTGGGGGGAAGTTGGAGGGAGCAGGAGGAGTGGAGGGAGTGGGAACCAAGTTTGGTATGTAAAATGAGAAAAGACAGGTTTTTAAAAAATAAATTAATAAAAAATTTAAAAGTTTGCAAATTGTAAAAAAAAAGAAATTGGTAAATTGGACAATACTGTGATTGTGACACCAGCAACTAGATAAAAATAAGACAAAGGGATGAAAATATTTGGACTTTGGAATAAACACAAATGGTAAGGATAATTTTAGTGTATATATTTTTAAACTTCTTCCAAATCAGTAAAGAAAATATGACAGTCTCATAAAAAGTGGACAAGTATCATAAGAGCCTTTAGAAAAGAGGTTATCCAGATGACTGATTGGTATAAAAAAACCATTCACATTACTTAATTATGAAAGAAGTGAAAAAAATCCATGAAGTTCTTAGATCATAATGACATTAAATGATAAATCAACAAAAAAGATAACAACAAAACAGACAAAGAGGTCTGACAGTATAGCTCAGCAGGTAAAGGTAGATGCCACCAAGGCTGGGGAACCCCAGTTTGATCCCTGGCACCCACATGATGAAAGGAAACAACTATATCCTATAGGTTGTCGTCACAGGCATGCTATGGCATATGTACATGTGTGTGCATACCCACAATAAATGTGATAAAAATTAAAAATGAACAGACAATAAGTATCCAAGCATTTGTAAATTAACAAAACACAATAAAAATTCATTGATTAGGCAAAACATTTCAAGAAAAATTGAAGGAGATCTGAATAACAGAGAATATTGGAATCTCCCTCCTAATGAAGAAGAGTCAGAATAAGAAAAATGTAGTTTGTACTCCAAAGAAATAAAGAGAGGAAGTACTTTGGAAATAGGCAAATTAGTGATAAAATACTTAAAACTTGCAAAGGAAAAGGCAGATAGCACGCAGAAAAGAATAAGCCATAGCAAACATGATTCCAACCACAAAGCTTCCTTGTTGGGGGAAGGAAACTTAACACTGTTGACAATGGTTTTTTTAGGTGGACCCTGGTGAAAAAGGACCAGTAGTCATATCTTCAGGACAAGTCCATAGACCTGGCAAAACTCGGTCTAATTAGGTTTTGGTTGAAACAGTTTCCTTCAGCATATGTATCAGCAGTAATGGTGAATTTTTTTTTTCGCCCTGAATGACTCAGAACATGTAGTAGATGAGCTGCATGAAAAGAAAACTCTTGTTTGAAACTGGGCTACCTAAGCATGAAAGACAGACAGAAGAAGGCTTAAAGCAGAGTGCTGGGACTGAATACTAGAAGCTTGTACTAGGCAGTAAAGTACATGGAGAAAGGCACTCTTGCCCTTATGGTGAGGAAAACACCTCAACAACTGAGAATAACCCTGCAGCATGATTGTCCTGTGCTTGAAGAGCTGTTAGGCCAATCTCCAAAGTCACCCATTTTCTTTAATTTACTGCTGTAGAGCCAAAGATCTCCAAAGCCATCTGGATACTAGAAATCCACAGCTGCATCCTTCTGAGCACAGTGATTAGTAGTCACAACGTGTTTAAATACAAAGACCTATCCGTGTCTGTGCTTATTTCAGGGCTAAGAAATCATCCACACTGCTAGTAAACTTGGGAAACAGCCCCTCTCTTGCTATAACATGTTACTTAAAGGAGTATAATCGGGTGACTCACAGAGAGGTGAGGAAAATTTGCTCATGTCATAGACTGTGAATTCAAGTGTGCCCAGCAGAAGTCCCTTGTATACAAAGGAGGGAAGATGCTAAAGTTCTGACAAATTTGTAGATATTGGACACTTGTTTAATACAGGCTCAATACCAGCAACATAAATGATCAGAAATGAAGAATCCCCAAGTTATACTCATTGTCTGCTCTCATGTATATAATTGGCAGTCACAAATTTTTGAGGACCGAGGAACAAGTTGCTCAAAACACCATCATTTTGACTTTCTTTCACCTCTTGCCCCCATATTTGCCACTTTGTCTCTGCCGTTTTTTTAAACTTTATAGTTAGAAAAGATTATGCTAATTTTTAGTCCACGTTACAGATTTCATCTTTTGCTTACAAATTTTGATTTCAAATTTTTCATTATTGACTTTTTTCTTTACCTTCTATTATGACTCTATTCTTTATTCTATAGTTTTACTATCATGTTGACTTTTTATCTCATTTAATCCCATTTTCATTCTCCAACTTACAATGTGTGTTACATGCATTTGAATATTGAGTATCACATACAAAGGCTAGAGGGGGATGCTGGATGTTTTCCTTTGTTGCTCTTTCTTTATTCCCTTGAAACACAGTTTTTTTTTTTGTAAATCAGAAACTTGCTGTTTTCTTTGAATCCACAAGGATAACCCCAGTTAAGACCCTAAGCAATAGAGGAGAGGGTGTCTGAACTGGCCTTGCCTTGTAGTCAGACTAATGATTATCTTAAATATCACCATAGAACCTTTGTTTAACAACAGATGGAAATAGAGGCAGAGACCCACATCGGAGCACTGAACTGAGCTCCCAAGGTCCAGTTAAAGAGTGGAAAGAGTGAGAGTATGAGCAAGGAGGTCAAGACCATGAGGGGTTCACCCACTGTGACAGCTTGCCTGAGCGAATGGGAGCTCACCAACTCCAACTGGACTGGGAGTAAACAAGCATGGGATCAAACAAGTCCCTCTGAATGTGGTTGACAGTTGGGGCAGACTGAGGGGCCACTGACAGTATCACTGGGATTTGTCCCTACTGCATGTACTGCCTTTTTGGGATCCTATTCTCTTTGGATGTATACTTTGCTCAACTTAGATGTAGTGGGGAGGGCCTTGGACTTGCCACAGGGCAGGGTGCCTTGTCCTCTCTTAGGATTGGAGAGGGGGGTACGTGGGAGGATGTGTGGAGGGAGTGGGAATTTTTATTGGTATTTTTTAAAGTAATAAAATAACATCATCAATAACAATAATAATAAAAGAAACTTGCTGCTTTATGTACAGTGGCTGACTAGCCAGTTCTATTGAGTTGCCTGTATGTGCACTCCAGTTCTAGAGTAACAGTCACTGTAGCTATGCCTGGCTTCTTATGTTGGTACTGGGGATCCTAACTTAAGTACTTAGACTTGCCATGCGAATGTTTTTCCATTTAAAGCTATCTTCTCATCTCTCCCTTTTAAATTTATCTAGTGGTTTTTAACGTGTACATTATTTGGAAAACATTTTTTCTTTTTTTCCTTGAATTACTTTCTCTTTAAAAAAAACAAAGCCTCAGGGGTAACACGCTATATTAAATGCATAAGTTCTTATCTATATGGCTTTGGTTGTTCTCTAATTAATGGAAAAAAACAAAAACCCCTACTGAAGGAAGGAGGTAAATACAGAAGGACAGGGAGGAAAGGAACAAATAACATCAGGGTTGCTTGAGAAAGCTTCAATGAATAATACTATCCTATATTTACCTAAAATTATATACAATCCAGATAGGTATATGTGGGCCCATATTTCAATATGGCATAAAAGCCATTAGCCCGGTCCGAGCTGATTATCTAGCTCTGCAGACAAGCTGTCTCTGCCCTTGACAAAAACCAGGATGCCTGCTCCTAGCTTCTTTTGTTAAAATGTGGATTACCTGAGAAGAGATGTTTGATTGAAGCTGATGACTTAAGAGTTCAGATATTTGGTGCTTCCTTCCTTTTGTAATTTGGAAGGTGTCTTATAGAGATGCTAATTCAGGGCCTACCTGACTGCTAGATGTGGATGTGACTCAAGCCCAGGCACCTGGTTGCCTAGGTGATGGCGTAATGTGTTTCCCCCCCCCTCCCTGCTCAATTTGGTGTGGGTATATAAAATGTTTGGACAATAAATGGAAAGGCTGGCCTTTTCCATGACGGTGTAAGCTGTGTCAGTTTGTTTCCTCGCAACTCCGTTCCTGCCGGGTTAGGGAATTAGGGAATTTATGTTGGACCCTCACGGGCCACGACAGGTATATGTGCATATGTATGAATATAGCTACATACTACATACGCACAGGTTAATAGACATTATGGCACTTAGGCTGACAATGCTCCCCACAAAAATCATAAACTATCAAAAATTTCAGTATCAGGCACGAGAAGATTCCTTTCAAATGACTGATTAGGGTAGTTTAAGGGACTCCCAAGATGACACAGGCTGTTGATATATCCACAGGCTCTTGATGTATCCAAAGGCAGACATTACCTTAGAGTAAAGTGTTAGGAAATGGTTCTCTGTTGGGAGCCAATTTCCTCCTAAAATCATTGCAGGAACCATCACCCTGGGGAGTCTACAGAGAACCCCACACCCATAATTGTGTTAGGAATCGTTCTATTGACAGAGCCTACCCCACATCCAAATTGGCTGATGGAGAGCTATCTGTTAGCAGAACCCACCCCACATTCCAAACTATCTAGGGAATTAGGTGTGTCAACTTGTGACTTCTTGGCCTAAACTACCTAGGGAACTAGGTGTGGCAACTCGTGACTTCTTGGCTTACAGTGACCTGACCGAAGGTAACCTCCTGGCTACGTGACCAACGTGAACCATGTGGCAAGAGCTCAGACCCCTGTGCCCATCCCCCAACTCCTTACCTGTTAGGAGCCAATTTCCTCCTAAAATTATTGCAGGAACCATCACTCTGGGGAGTCTATAGAGAACCCCACACCCATAATTGTGTTGGGAATCGTTCTATTGACAGAGCCTACCCCACACCCAAATTGGCTGATGGAGAGCTATCTGGAGAGCTATCTGTTAGCGGAACCCACCCTACATTCCAAACTATCTAGGGAACTAGGTGTGCCAACTTGTGACTTCTTGGCCTACAGTGACCTGACCGAAGGTAACCTCCTGGCTACGTGACCAACATGAACCACGTGGCAAGAGCTCAGACCCCTGTGCCCATCCCCCAACTCCTTACCATATATAAAGCTGTACCCCATCTCTAATAAACGGAGGCTCTGACAAATGTAGCATGGCCTTCTTCTTCTCTCTCAGCCCATATCTTACAGATAGTGCCTCTCCGGGACCCTGGAATAACTGAACTGCCAGACGGTTACTAACCCTAGACAAGGCAACCCGTCAAGGCAATCAACACCAGACTGAAACTTAACAGAGAAATAAGGGAACTAACAGATATTATGAGTTAAATGGGCTTAGCAGACATCTATAGAACATTCCATCCAAACATAAAAGAATATACCTTCTTTTCAACAACTCATGGAATCTTCTCTAAAACTGACCACATACTGGATAACAAAACAAACCTTGACAGATACAAAAAAAAATTGGAATAACTCCCTGTGCCTTATCAGATCACCTGCTTACTGTAGGGGGCACAAAAGGGGAGGGATCAGCTCTTCTGCTCTCATGCCTTCAGGGCTGGCTCGCCTGTGACCCTGCTGACAGCTCAGCTCTAGTGTGTTATCCACTAGTGTGCAGGGGCTGTTCTCCCATGTGCCACAGCTGGTGAGGGACAGGGCTAGCTCTCTCACTCTCATGACCCCAACTCTCTCACATGCCTGGGTATAATTTTATTTTAATGAAAACATAAAAATTAAGATAACAATGAAAAACAGAGCCACTTGTTCTTTTCTCTTTATTTACCTAACCTTTTAATTCACTCTACTTCCTCTTTTCCTTTAATTTATAGAACCACAATTCTCCACTATTTTCTTAATTCCATGCCTCTTTCCTTTATCTAGTTAATTTAGATCCTTTGTCTAATTTATTAAGCATTTCTATTTATCTAAAAATCCTTTAACTCCAGACAACATTTTTTATTTTTTACAGTCATTGGTGATGTATTAGTGCACATTGATGAAATTGTTAGAGGTTTATTTATATTTATATTTTATGTGTGTAAATGTTTTTACTTGCATGTATGCACCATGCTGTGTAGAACCTACAGAGGCCAGCGCAAAATATCTGATCCCCAATACTTCACAAACAGTTGTAAGCTTCTATGTGGGTGCTGACAACTGAATCCAGATCCTCTGTAAGAGTAGTATATGCGTTAATCTCTAATCCATCTCTTCAGCGCTACATTGATAGCTTTACAATGTAGTTCTACATCTGCTATGGTGATTTTTGTTAATATTGTAACAGTTGTCTTTCCTATCTATGTGATACTAGGGATTCAGCCAGTCACTCAGATTATCCCTATAGAGAATCTGACAATATATCCAAACTAAGAGATATGCAAATCATAGATTTTCAAAACAAGAGGTATGAATAATCAAGGAAAATCATTTCTCCAAAAGATCTCAACTCCTCCAGTATTAAAATCAAACACTGCCATAGATAAAATGCTGGGTGAACATCTAAAAAGACTGCTAGAAAAAGTCAGCAATGACCTCAAAGAGGATACAAACAAGTAGAGTAATTAAATCCAGGGTTTAGAGGTGAAAGCCAGAAACATACAGAGAGAAGTTAACTAAATGTCAGCAACATGGAAGAAAATTTTAAAAGAATAAAAAGTTGTTTTTTTTGGGGGGGGGGAACACTGCATTGACTCAATTAAATTAATTCAATTAAAGCCATAGTGGATGTCATCATCGAGCAAAGGAAAGCTTATCAACAATGAAGAACAAGGTCAAGGAAGTGCTACATTAAAGTATCTATAAGGAAATATTGACATGAACATGAACACAGCATGCTACAGCTCTGAGATTCTGTCAAGGGAAAACTCTAAGAAATCACAGGCCAAAAGAAGGACCTGAGATTAAAAAAAAGCAAAGACACAGAAAAACTATTCAGTAAAATTATACCACAAAATCCTCCAAATCTACAGAAAGAAGTGGGTAATTAAACACAAGAGATATGTAGAATACCAAATAGATATAACCAGAGAAGAACCTCTTCCTGCCATATCATAGAAAAGATGTAAAAAAAAAAAATACAGTGGAAAGAAACAGTATTAAGTATCTAAAGGAAAGCATCAACTGACTTACAAATGTAAATAAGTTGGATAACACCAGGTATCTCATTGGCATCTCTAAAAGTCAGGAGAATGATATATTTTAAGCTCTGAAAATAAATCACCAACAGCCAAGATTGTTATCTTTTAGACTTCATGGAAGAACAGAACATTACAAAAGAGGTAGTCTGCAGTCACATCAACACTGCAGAAGATACCTAAGGAAATACTATATACAAAAGAGGAAAAAGGATATTATCATTCATGCAAGTATATGAAAAAGTAAGTCTTGTAAGAGGAATTGCTAAACAAAAAAGAAAAAA
>NC_022026.1:25603087-25603626 GCF_000317375.1 Microtus ochrogaster
AGCCCCGCCGCTCATATTACTACAGAGCACCCTATCCTCACATGCAACTATTCCCATACTGCATCTGTAACCACCAGAGCCTTGACTCTGACTGTACCTAGAGAGACCCAGAGACCCTGGAGCAGACTACCCACACCTGAAACCATCCCCCACCACATCTACAACCACCAGAGCCTTAGGCCTGACTGCACCTGGAAATGAGGCACCAGAGCTGCATCAGGGAGCATCAGAAGCACAGCCTGCCTGCACCTGGAGGAGAGCCACCACCTAAGCCACAGACCCCGCCTGCACCCATTGGAAGAAGAGTTAGGTAGATGACAGTGTAAGAATAAAGTCAACAACATAAAGAGCACTATGATACCAACAGAAACTAGTTCTTCTATGTCAATAAGACCTGAACATCACAACACAGATGAAGCATAAGAAACAATCTTAAAAATAACTTCACAAAGATGATAGATGTCCTTAAAGAAGAATTGAAAAATTCTCTTAAAAGTCGAAATAGACAAGATCAACTGACAAAATTGGGAATATAAGGG
>NC_022026.1:25604020-25605238 GCF_000317375.1 Microtus ochrogaster
TGGATGGGGGTGGGTTGGGGGGTATGTGGAGGGAATGGGAGGAAAGGAGGGAGTAGAAACTTGGATTGGTATATATAATTAAAAAAGAGAGTTTCTTTTTTTAAATAAATAAATAAAGAATAGAAAAATTCCCTTAATGAAATGAAGGAAAATACAAACAAAAATTAGAAGAAATCAACAAATCCTTTAATAAAAAGCAAAGAAAAAGCAATCAAACAGATGAAGGAAAGGGTTCAAGACTTGAAAACTGAAATACAGGCAATAAAAAACAGAATTTGAGGGAATTCTGGAAATGAAAAACAAAACAAACCTCAATGAATACAAAAAAATTGGAATATCCCCCTGTTTCTAATTGGATCACAATGGCTTTAAGTTAGAACTCAACAAAAAGATCAGGAATTCCACAAACTCATGGAAATTAAGACATTCTCATCTGAATCACCACTGGGTCAAAGAAGAAATTTAAAAAAAAAAAGAAATTAAAGACTTTCTAGAATTCAACCAAAATGAAAGCATAACATTGTGGTGCTTGCAGCCTCTGGAAGCACAATCAGGCAAGGGTCTGGGGGTTAAAGAACACACAGAGACATGGGTAACTCTTGAATCAAGAACACCAATTTTATTGTGTTCCAGGGCAGCTTATGTAGTGCTTTCCTTGATTAGTGGTCACACCCTAGCTGCTAGGAAACAGAAGCTTCCATCAAAAACCTCCCAACCAAAAAAAAAAAAAGCTCAGGGCTGGATGATTTTAATGCAGAATTCTACCAGAACTTCCAAGAAGAGCTAATGCCTATATTCCTCAAAGTGTTCCACATAATAGAAAACAAGGCTCACTGCCAAACTCTTTTTATGAAGCTACAGTTACCCTGATACCAAAACAGTACAAAGACTCAACCAAGAAAGAAAATTACAGACCAGTCTCATCCATGAACATCGATGCAAAAATCCTCAATAAAATTCTGGCAAACCGAATCCAAGAACACATCAAAAAAAAATCATCCATCATGACCAAGTAGGCTCCACCCCAGAGATGCAGGGCTGGTTCAACATATAAAAATCTATCATATAAATAAACTGAAAAAAATGATAATTTTATTAGATGCAGAAAAAGCATTTGACAAAATTCAACACCCCTTCATGATAAAGGTCTTGGAGAGATTGGGGATATAAGGATCATATCTAAATATAATAAAAACAATATACAGCAAGCTGACAGCT
>NC_022026.1:25607848-25613342 GCF_000317375.1 Microtus ochrogaster
TTTTTGGAACCCATTCCCTGTGGAGGGATACCTTGCTCTGCCTAAATACAGGGAGGAGGGCCTTGGTCCTGCCTCAAGTTATGTGACAGACTTTGTTGATTTCCCATAGGAGGCCTTACCCTCCCTGAGAAATGGATGTGGAGTTGGGTGCAGGGGAAAGTCTTGGGAGCAGGAGAAGGGGAGGAGAGGAAACTGGGATTGGTAAATAAAAATCAAAAAAAAAATTAAAAAATAAAATTAAAATAATATGATCCCTAGTTTAAAAAATGGCATGTTACTGGCATAAAAAGATACACATTGATCAATGGAATAGAATGAATGACCCAGATGTAAGTCTATACACATATAAAGATGCCAAAAACACACAGTAGAGAAAATACAGCATCTTCAACAAATTACATTATTGAGAAAAACATTGAGATCTGAAACTCTGAAACTTCTAGAGGAAAGACAAGGTAGTAGATTTCAGGTATATGCTCAGATCAGAGTTTTCAAATAGGACCCCAGTTTAATAAAACCTAAGGGTTTGTGAGGTCCCAGCAAATGGGACCTCACAAAGTTAGAAAGGATTCTGTACTGCAAAGGAATTTGTTAATCAACTGAAGAGGCAGAAAAAAAGAATGAAAAAAACTTGGCCACCTATAAATCTGATAAGAGTGTCTAACCCGTACAACGAACTCAGAACCTCAATACTAAGAAAAAATGCCTTAATTTAAATGTACTGTAGAAATGAACAGTGGTGTGGGAAGTCCTTCTGTATATGTGTTGTATATGTGAATAAAGAACCTGGCTTGGCCTGTGATAAGGCATAATAGAGCTAGGCAAGGAAAACTAAACTGAATGCTAGAAGAAAGAAGGCAGAGTTGCAAGGCACCATGTAGCCTCCACTGGTGACAGATGAGCCAGGAAGCCACAGCCACGTGGCAATACACAGATTAATAGAAATGGGTTAAATTAAGATGTAAGAGCTAGCCAATAAGAAGGTAGAGCTAAGAGGCCAAGCAACGATTTAATCAATACAGTTTCTGTGTGGTTATTTCGAGTCTGGCCAGCCAGGAATGAGGGAACGAATGAGCAGCTTTCCCCAACAGAACAGTGTTCCCAAAAGAAATAAATATGGCTAAGAAATATTTTTAAAGTGTTTGATATCGTTAGTTATCTGGCAAATGAAAGAAGAACTCCATTAAGAGTTGATTTTATACCAGTTAGAATGGCTAAGATGAGGACAACAAAGGACAACTGCTCTCAGTGATTTGGGGGACGGGGAACGCTCACTCACTGGAAGTAGGAGTGCAAAATTATGCAAACACTTTGGAAATCATTGCACTAGTTCCTCAGAAAGTTTAGAAATCGATTTGCCATGAGATCTAGCTATACCACTTCCAGGCATTTATCCAATTGACTGTTGATCTTACTATAGACATCCCGTGCTCACCCATGTTTGCCACTCTATTTACCATATCCAGGAAATGGAAACAACCCATGCGCACATCAACTGAAGAATGGCAATGAAAATGTAGAACTTATCAGTCATGGAATTTGTTTAACTGTACACTAGTTTTACATCAGTTTGACATAAATTAGAGTCATCTAAAGGGAAGGAACCTCCATTGAGAAAGTGTCTCCACAAGATTGGGAAGCAGGGAGACAAGCCTGTATGTCATTATCTTAACTCATTACTTACGGAGAGGGGCTCAGCCCATTTTGGGTGTTGCTGCCCCTGGACTGGTGGTCCTGGATTCTATTTGAAAGCAGACTGAGCAATAAGGAGCAAACCAGTGTACAGTGCTCCTTAATCCAAGTCCCTTCCCTGCTTAAGTTCCTGCCCTGACTTCCTTTGATGATGAACATTGATGTGGAAGTGGAGTCAGGGACTGCTTATTCATTTCTCAGCAGCCCAGACCCAAAATAATCACACAAAACTGTATTAATTAACACACTTCTTGGCCTATTAGCTTATGTGTATTTCTATCTAGCTCTTATATATTAAATTAACCCATTTCTATTACTCTGTGTATTACCATGTGGTTATGGCCTACATGTAAGGTTCTGTCCAGCATCCTATTCTGCACTGCAATAGGTCCAAAGCTGCTTCTTTATTAACTAATGGTATTCACAGCATGTAGAGGGGAACCCCATATCATGGAAGTGTAAGCAAAATAAACCCTTTCCTTTCCAAGTTGCTTTGATCATAGTGTTTCATCACAACAATAGTAAACTTGACCTACAAGCTGCAAAGAAAAATGAAATTTGCAAGTGAATGGGTGAAAGTGAAAATGCAAGTGAAGCCTTAAAAACCATTATACTTGTTGAGGTAACCAAGACCAAGAAAGACAAGGGTCACATATCACACATGGGTGAATCCTTACATCAAATCTTTAGATTTGAGTGCTAAATTTGGAAGGTATAATAAGTTCAGTAGTCTAGAAAGTGATCATTGGTGGCTAGGGGAAGAAAGATTTTAAGGGAAAGTTATAGTAAAACACAGTAGATATGAAGGTTGGAAGGGAACAATGGATACAGAGGCTTAAATAGGGCTAGGGCAATGGTAGAATAGGGAGGAGAGATGGAAAAGATAGCTAAGAGTAAGGATGTTTCAAAAGGATGTAGCACATGTGTATGCACACACACACACACACATACACACACACACACACACACATACACACACACCTGTGTGTAATAATATAAAAAAAAACCCTGTAATTGGAGTTACTCTACCCAGGGGAAAATGTTATTCTTAGAATAGTAGATTGTCAAATAAAAATGTCATTGAGAGGGTTATGATACCACCTTTGAACGTTTTATACGGCATCCCAGAGATCTCCTAATCAATACAAACTGTTGTGTTTTCTCTTGGTTTTTCACTAGAAGTTGATAGTAAGTCCCTATTGCTGAGTATACCACATACTGAGAAATTAAGTTGGCACTAGTCAAAAAGCTTCCTCCAGGCTTTCATAGTACCAGAAGATGCTACGCAGGTTGCTGGGGAAAAAACTCAATGGTGTTACCTATCTCTGAATACAAGATACAATAATGACCAAGCTGGCAAGATAATCCTTTAGGTGCAATAGTTGCACAAATGCTATGGGGTAACCAACTGATTTCTGGTTGTATTTAAGACTTGTTCCATAGAAGGAAGAACATGCTTAGTACTTTAAATCTGGCCCAGAGCCCTTGCTATTTTTATTTTACCAAATGAACATAGTATTGAACTAGTCTCTAAGTATATATTTCTATACCTGTAGATTAGTGCAGTTCTCAGACTTCATCAGAGAAGTGTAATTGTCCCATGGATAGCAGTAAACAGAGAAATGTACAACTGGTAAATGTGCCGAGAAGAAGTATTTGTGGAGTGCTCAGCCATGAATAGAAAATCTACATCATACCTGCTTCTGCTAGGGAATGGTGCATAAGAGGGACACAAAATTGTAAGAGCAAAATCCAGGAAGGATTGAGATTAGACAGTGTCTTCTAACATGACAAAAAACACTGCACTCATCAACTCTCAGCAACTTTGGTTCCCTGTTCAAGCACAAGTCAGTCCACATTTTAGCAAAGAGTCTGGAGGGCCTATGGATACTTACCCAGAGCTAAAGAGCTGTTGACAGGTGGTGACTGCTGCAAGAGGGTGAGCCAGTTTTCCTTCTGAGTGTGGCTCCTTTGGGTTTGATAACTATACTTGTTTCTTTTTCACTCTTTGGGGCCCACTACCCAGCTTCCAAATAAGCACAAGGAGACTTATTCTTACTTATGAATGCCTGGCCTTAGCTTGGCTTATTTCTAGTCACCTCTTCTGACATAAAATATCCCATTTTCCTTTAATTATGCTTTGCTTCTGGGCTTTTTACCTTTCTTTATTCTCTCTCTCTCTCTCTCTCTCTCTCTTTTTCTTTCTTTCTTTCCTTCTGACTCCATGACTTGCTGTGTGGCTGGCCCCTGGTGTTCTCTCCTTTTTTCTTGCTCTCCCTTCTTCTCTTGAGCCTACATGTCTCCAGCTATTTATTCTCTGTTACTGGCAGCTCCACCTATTCCTCTCCCTTCCTAGCTGTTGGTCATTCAGCTCTTTATTAGACTAATCAGGTGTTTTAGGCAGGCAAAGTAACACAACTTCACGGAGGTAAACAAATGCAACATAAAAGAATGCAACACATCTTTGCATCATTACACAAATATTCCACAGCATACACAAATGTAGTACATCTTAAACTAATAATTCACAACAGATAGTATTCCAGTGACAGGCCCCACATTTGTGAGTGTATGGGTAGCACAATTGGACTCAGTGGGTCATTTCTTAAAAAGCAGACATTAAGTTAAGAGAGGGGTAGGAGTGGATCTGGGAGGAATTAACCTGATAAATGTGGGACAAACACCAAAATTCATCATATTCATTTATGACATTTTAAGGAATTACTAAATAAAGTATATTTAAAATAAATAGAGACTGTAAAGATAACTCAGTGACTAAAAAAGCTTACTGTTCTTATAAAAGACTCAAGTTTCAATCCTAGCAACAATTTTATGTGACTCACAGCAACCTGTAACTCCAGCTCCTGGGAAGCTTAGAATCCATTCTAGCCAATGGCATGCTTATACTCACATTTATAAGCACACATACAGAAACACAGAAATATACATAATTTTAGTTTTTAAAAATAAAAAAGTGCTGCAAACATTTGTTTTTCTTTTTAAGTTTTGATAGAATTTTCTGAGTTGACTTTGGGTTTTCAGAATCTTTAGGTGATTTTTAAAAACCCAATTCACTTGAAAGTGTAGGTCAGTAAAGCTTCTTATGCTCTTATATTAGAAGCTAATAATTTCCTTCTGAGTTTGAGGTTTTTATTTGTTTGTTTGGTTGGTTTTTTTTTGTAGATGATGTACAAGTAAATGTAGAGGATTTGTTTACATGTAGAGGAAGGCTGGTGTGTCTAGGTACAGAGAGGAGAATGAAAATGGAAAAGAAATTGTTTTGTCTTTTCTTTTTATTGAAACAGGGTCTTGCTTTGTAGAACAGGTTGGTCTTGAGTTTACAATCCTCCTGCTTCAGTCTCCAGAGGGCTGGGATGATGGGCATATGGTGCCATTGTCATACACAGAAAGACTGTTTTTTCTCTGAATTGCAAATTCATTCATTGGAAGGAGCAAAAACAAAATTATAATGGGAAAAGGAAAATGAAATCTCCATGTCTGCCAAACCCACAACACAAAGAGAATAGTGCAAATATCCCACCTGGGCACAATAGTCACAGGGCACTGTAAAAAAAACCTGCTTATAAAATACTAGGTTTAGTAAGTATAAATATATTTTTCTTTTGAAAAAAAAAAACCTCAGATGTAACATACGATCTTAAAGACATGTGGTAGGAAAAAATTCAGAGCTGTATATAGCACACATTTAACAACAATTATCAATAGTAAAAGTTTCTTTTGCTATTTTTTCAAAACATTATTCATAGAATTATTTATTATGTATAATCATTCTTCCCCTCAC
>NC_022026.1:25613442-25614305 GCF_000317375.1 Microtus ochrogaster
ATTAGTTCTTTGAGATTTTCAAATGTCTTTTTATAACACTCAACTACCTCACCCAACTCTTCCCAGATCCACTTCCATTTCCTTATCCTCCCAATTTTTTGTCCTAGTTTGTTTTTAATCTTCCAATAACAATTTGTGCTGCCAAAATTTTCTTGGATGTTTGATCCTCCACTGGAGAGTGGCTGAATTACCAGGATCAATACTTAAGAGAAAAAAATGTCTCTCCATTTGCCAGCAGCTAATAACTCTACTCCTAAAGGTGTGATTACATGCCCAAATGTGCAAACTCCTCTTTCCATTATGGGGTATGATATGATTTAGGCTTGTACAGGTTTTATATACACTGTCACAACTACTGTTGAGTTTATATGTGTAGCTTTGCTGATGTGTTCAGAAGACCTTTCTTGTCATAATCTACTGCCTTTCACTAATCTAGTCTTTCTGTCCTTTTTTCTGCAATCACTCATGGGTCTTGCAAGGTGAAGCTGATATATATACATATATATAAATATATAATATATTAAAGGATGTATATACATATGTATGTATATATATATGTATATACACACATACATATACATATATATATATATTTCTCTGCACACTGGCCAGTTGTGGATCTTGATGTTAAATCACATGATCACATATTATATAAATATAATCTTCTCATATGAGAGTTGAGAGATGCATTGATCTATGGATATAAAAATAATCCCTTAGAAATCAGTTTAAGGCTTTTGTCTACGAGCACGTATTCTTTTTGTCAACCAGCACGGAGACCTGATCTCTCGGCGCCAGGAGAGCCAACATTAGGCTTGCATCCAGAACCCTCCCCACTTCGGCCCCACTGTCCTCTTTCGACA
>NC_022026.1:25618329-25628509 GCF_000317375.1 Microtus ochrogaster
AGTTTAATACTATACTCATTTAACAACATAATTGTAGCAGGTTCTCTCCTAGGAACTAGGACCTGTCTATCCTTGCTCATCCACAAAACTATAAAGTTTGCAGGTAAATGGATATATTTTGAAAACTATCATTCTAAATAAGGTAACCCAGACCCAGAAACACAAATGTCAAATGCTTTCATCTGTGCGGGATGTTATCGTTGAATCTTCAGCTATGTGCTTTTTATTTAGAATACCCATAGATATCAGAAAATTACTAAGAGTCTGTGGAAATGGACTTTCAAGAGAGGGGAGATAGAATACCCTGGATTGAATTATTTAAAGGAAATTAGGAACAGAAAGGGTTAAACGTGGGTGTGAGGGTAGGATAGGGTAGAGGAGGGTGCATGGGGAGGGATAAATAATACTGAGGACTTTCTGAAAAAAAAAAACATACAACAACAGATTTTTAAAAGACCAAGACTTTGAAAGGAAGCAAGAAGGGGCCATGGAAGGGTTTGGAGGAAAGAAAAAAATGGGAATGGTGAAAAATTAAAATCACCTTCTAATCTCAAAAATGAAAGAAAAAATCATGGAAACCTACAATAATAGAAACACACAAACACACACCACTTTTTGTCTTAGTGACAGTGTTGTTTGCTTTACAGAAGCTTCTCAGTTTCAGTAGGTCCCTAAACATTATTCAATGTTGCCCTTAATGTCTGTGCTGCTGGGATTATACCTAGGAAGCGATCTCCTGTGCCCATCTGTTGTAGGGTACTTCCCACTTTCTCTTCCATCAGGTTCAGTGTGTTCGGACTGATATTGAGGTCTTTAATCCATTTGGACTTGAGTTTTGTGCATGATGATAGATATGGGTCTATTTTCATTCTTCTACAGGTTGACATCCAGTTGTGCCAGCACCATTTGTTGAAGATGCTTTCTTTCTTCCATTGTATACTTTTAGCTCCTTTATCGAAAATGAGGTGTTCATAGGTTTGTGGGTTAAAATCCGGGTCTTCTATATGATTCCATTGGTCGACTTCTCTGTTTTTATGCCAGTACCACACTGTTTTCATTACTGTAGCTCTGTAATAGAGTTTGAAGTCAGGGATGGTAATGCCTCCAGAAGATCCTTTATTGTATAAGATTGTTTTGGCTATCCTGGGTTTTTTGTTTTTCCGTATAAAGTTGATTATTGTCTTCTCCAGATCTGTGAAGAATTTTGATGGGATATCTGCTACAAAATACAGCTTTCTATTTATGAGAAGTTGTATTGATGGCATCTTAAAATATGGCTGCCTAAACCAAATGTGCACAATGACAACATCAGTTGACATGCCAACATGAATAGGGAATCTCCAAAAGTCCAAAGAGTTTTCTACAGAGACGAGAGCCCAGTTAGGTTATCCAGTCACAAATGGTCATCCTTAGACACATATACATATGAGCAACAGTAAATGGACTCAGCAAATTGTATTTGCATATGCATACATACACACACATATATCACAATTCAATATAAGACATGAAGTTGAGAAGGAGTGAGGTCATGGGAGGAGTTGGAGGAGGAAGTGTGGGTGATGATGCAAATATAGCACTCATGTGTGAAAGTTTCCCCAAATAAAATTCAACAAATCTTTAAAAACAAATGAAGCAAATGAATAGCTCGTTCAGGTCAGCATTCAGCCAAGACGCCCTTCTCCAGACACTGGGCTGCAAACACTAAGGAGGATCTCTAGCTTAGGCCTCAGGTGATGGAGTTGCCATCACTAAGTTGTTCTTTATTCCATTTCAAAGGTAAGTCCCTGGAAAGCTCATCTTTTGTGTACCTGAGTCAGACACACGATCAATCACCTGCTATGATTTGTTAAATGGTTTAAAAGTGATAATAAGGAAGCCAAGTTGCAAAACAGTAGGAACTGTTTTCCTCCTGAGCGTTCTGGCATGAGTCCTTATCTTCTCTCAGTATATGTCCAGACAAACCAATAATGTTACCACTGTTTCTGTTTCTCTCTACCAAATGTCTTTGGCAAACATGAAAACTGAGCAACATAAGCTTTGAGTAAAAGGAAGGAAGGCAGTTAAGTAGGATGAGAACTTTTTCTTTGAGGGTTCTTAACATGGTGATGTGATACAGTGCTGAGTGGACCAGCTTTGGAGGCAGAGACTGAATCTCTCCACTAGCCAGTATTAATAGTACAATCTCAACAAGTTCTCTTCTTCATAAACGTCAGTGCCCCTTCATCTGGAAAGTGGTATAAAATGGGGTTCAATGAAACACTTCCCTGCTTCTTTCCCCTCTGTAGCTTCTATTTAATATATATTTCTCTGTCTTTTTCCAGGAATCTTGCTGGAGAGATGTTGCCATTTTATTGGACTGTAGGTTAACTTGAACATCCTCAGGCCTCTTGAGCCCCAAACCAATGCTTTGTGGTTTGCAGTCTACAAACTGCAAATGCAAACCAGATTTCTGCTGCATACTTACATATCCTAGTGCTTTGCGTGCCTCCAGCAGTTCAGACAGAACACTCTTAATGGAGTGGACTAGAGGGTGGGGCTTACTGCCAGTCACTGAAAGCTTCCTCTACTGGAGAACAGATGGGATCTAAGGCTGCCAGATCCTTGGCCCTGGAAAATGGGACTTGCCAGAAGGCTGGTCTTGCTGTGGGCATAAGCTACACTGAACCAGAGGTCCATGGGAGAGCAGAAAAAGCATTAGACAAGGAATTACATAGTTGTGCAATGGAGCCTTACACAAGACACAACTCCTTTCTGGAACACAGGTTTTTCTTTTTAAAAGGGGGCTAATGACTTTTGATCCATGTACTTTACAGGGCAGGATTAAAATAAATCACGAGCATGTGTGCCTTATAAGCTTCACTGCTCTGTTTACAAGTGTGTTATTATTATTGCAGTGGGATTAATATGCATATCCAACTCTAAAGTTTAAGTTGGTAGAGCCTAAGACCATGACAATTTGTTAAAGTAGGGTCCAACCCTTTGGGGTAACACAGTGAAGGCAACTTTGTAACTAATGGTAAATGTCAGGCTCTGGAACTAAAAGCAATACAACAAATGAGGCAATTTAGGCAAGAGGGCAATAATTGCTCCAGGAGAATAGAGTGCTCAACCTAAGGAAGTAGAAATAAAGAAAACAAGGACCCAATCTCAGAGCTGTGCCTTATTCATCTGTGGGAGATGTCCGACATAAAGAACCGTGCTCTATCTGTCAGGAGCTTCTTCGATATGAAATTAACTTGATTGCTCTTGGGGAGCTACAAAATAGCTGCAATGTCCTAAAGAGGGGCTGCTCCAAGAATTGACTTGAGAATTGAAATCATTTTCAAGAGAGATCTTTCTCTAGTCAGAATGGCTGTGTTGAGTAAAACCGTTTTGTAAAGTAGGTCTATGAACTTGTAGACAGAAGGGGAAATCAACACCAGTGGTCTTTAAGGTGAGAGGGGAAAATATTAAAAGAAGAGCCTCCTAGTAAAAACTGGGGGTTTCAGTTTATAGAGGCTTGAGAAAATAAAATACGGCACATGTCAGAGTCCAGTTTCTGTAAGCTAGAAGCAAGGGTTCGAGACGCTTGAGCCCTGAGAAACTATACAGGATAGAAGTTGCAAATTTAAAATCTCTTCTCTTCATTGTCCCAACATCACAGCTTCTTGCTTTGACCTTTTTTTCTTACATTTTTCAGGGATCATGTCTACAGAATGGTATTGTGAAATGAAAGTGTTACGTGTGAAACAGTACTTTACCATCATCTCTAAGCTCAACTTCCACCAATCTTCCTTCTTGATTTTCCCAGCTTCATTCAGTATCTGCAGAAGTCACCTTTGAATTTCATTTTTAGTCCTCTCCTTTTAATTTTTCTCTTAAAGGAGGCTTATGTTTTTAGGAGAGCTCTTGAAGGGGACAAAATCTGTTTCCACAGTAGCCAAAAAGTCTGTGACAAAGTTGGGAAGGAATCTGCTTCCCTAATTCACAACCATGGATCTCTTTACCCCATTTTTTGCCTCCAGAAGACTGTATGTATACAAATGAGTTACCACAAATTTAGCTAATTAAATGGTGACCATAGGAGGAGTTAATTGTGAATAATTATTCCATGCAGCATTTCTGACTTCTTTCCCCTTTAATTATTCCCCCAATATCCAATGAGCTGTTAAATCTTATATATTTTCTTCCCCATGAAGCTATTTTATAGTCTTCATCTTTATTTCCATGATCTCATTAAATCAGCCCCTTTTCCCTTTTGCTTTTTTCTTCTTCTCTATTTCTCCTCAGTGTTCATACCCAGATTCCTAGACTCTCCCTTTCTACCAGGCCTCAGAGGCATATATATATGCACTTCATGTACTGACAAATTAATTGCCTGTGATTATCTGGTGTTACATGTTGGAATATGTGACTCTATCACATGTCATTCAAAGAGAATATTATCATTGCATACCACTCTTCATGACTCCATTCCATTAGAATGAGGGTGGAAGGGATGTGAGTGGCAGAATATGGCCTGCATATTTGTTGACATGGACCAGCTCCTTCAGATGAGTGGGCTGAAATTACTTCTGCCTTTGATTTTAGTGTATGTGTAATATTATTTTTTGCATTAATCCTAGTTCTCATCTTCATGAATTTCCATGCAGACAGCCTTTTAGGAAGCATTTCTTGAATACATAATAGGCTGTTGAGATTCTATGACCCATGTCTTTGAGCTTATGTCTAGAAGGCAGACGTTGGGAGAGTAGGGAGAAGGTGCAGGATTCTCAGTTCAGGCAAGCTACAACCAGTGTGTTTTCTCTTCTTCGCATATGCCCAGCCCAGTGTCAGGAAAGGACTGGTAGATAAAAAGAACACAAAGTTTCTGCTCCACGCAAACTCTCAGTTTCCATGCCTAGACTCAAATGGCTGTTGGTCTATTATAATAACTCATTCTGGAAATACTGTTTTTTTATTCTTGCTAGTCATCCTTAAGAGATGTAAACTCCTGAGAAAAAGAATCTTATTTTATTTTTCTGCATTTATGCCTGACAAATGTTCCTTTTTAGCTTTTAACTAGTCACTTCACATTTCTCAGCAAAACCTTTCTAAGTGCAAAGGGAATGAATGGGTAATGGACTACTTGTCATGACATTGATACCTACAAATAATCCTGACCACAGTTGTACTAATGAAGCATTATATTTATTATGATTTACAGAAAACAAAACAATAGTTTCATTGGAAACTTTTGCATTTTATTTTACAAAACAAAACATCCCAATGTAGATTCCTTGACTCCCTAAGATACCCACACTTCTGACCAGCCACTCCACAGTAACCACCATGTGTGGCTGTGCCAATTGTGATTGTCCATCAGTACCCATTTGAAGGTAAATAAAATCCAAAATTGTCCTTTTTGATTGGAGATAACATCTTCTCTTTCTAACCAGGCACGATCTGGTTTAGCAGTAGTTAATCATGCATTCTCAAAATAGTACGATGCCCCACTACTTTTACTTTTATGTCCAGATAGTAGATAAGAAGAAAAAGGTAACAGAGCAAAGCACACATACAAGGTGAATCTCTGACTCAAAGAGCTTTTCTACAAGTCCCCTCTGGATATTTCAACTTCTACTTCATTGATTCAAACTGTATCTCATGTCCTCTTTTAATTGCATATAAAACCGGAGAATGTATTTTATTTATATGCTAGGATTTTTTTTTACACAAAAATCAGACTTCTTTTAGTGGAGAAGAATAAAGGATAAAAACTTTTTACAATAGTCCTGAGTCAGTCATTCACAATCACAATTATCATAGGAGTTAATCATTTAAAATGTTTCAAAAAGCTTATTATATGCTAAGCATACAAGACAGTGTTAATTAGTTGGCATGAAAACTGTGTTGTTACAGGGCCATTCCTTAGTTTTATTCAGCCAGATACTTCAGTATGGTTAGGAACATGTTAATAACATGTTTTCCATAAACATGAGGGCTGCTGCTGAATTTCTTTGGCTGTGAAGTGTGATCAGAAACAACTCTCTATGGAATAGTATGGCACTGGATAAGGCATTTTGTAAATCCTTACATAGCAGCTTTGGCAGTAACATTGTGACAGGAAAAGTATGATGCTCAACATCAATTGTCAATTTGATACATAGACCATGGGTGAGTAGTCACACATATGAAGAATTGTTTAGATTAAGATTAACTTCTTTTTTTTCATGCAATAG
Organism: Microtus ochrogaster; assembly: GCF_000317375.1. NCBI lineage: Eukaryota > Metazoa > Chordata > Mammalia > Rodentia > Cricetidae > Microtus > Microtus ochrogaster. The sequence goes on from NC_022026.1 coordinate 25,624,533, forward strand.
CTAACTTTATTCAGCGTGTCAGACAATTTTTTATATTCTGAGGGTTAAGCAAGGTCATGAGAGCAAAGATCAATGGCATTTGAGTTGTATATAATCACAAGGGCAAGGTCACATGAGTTTAGGCTTGTACAGTCTGGATGGCAAGGCCTCCTTAACTCATGCAATAGGCAGCCACAGGACAACTCGCACTTGGAAACACCATTCTGAATATTAATGGGTAAGATGATGGGCAACCTAAAGTAAAACCCACTCCTGTTTACTGCTGGGAGAGGCATGAAAATGTATCCCAAGAGCAACCCATGTTATGAAGGAGCAGAGGTTATTGGTCTTGCTTACCTGAAATTTTCTCACAAGCTCTCAGAAATCTCCTCATACAGCTTTGTTCATGGACTGTGTTCTGACACCATACATTTTTTTAAAATTATATACTAGTTGGCCTAGTAGCTTAGACTTTTCTTATTAACTAATCCTTACATCTTAAATTAGCTAATAATTCTTATCTGTGTTAGCCATGTGGCTTGGTACCTTTTATCAGTTAGGTGTTCTCATCTTGTTTCTTCTGTGTCTGGGTGATGACTACAGACTGCACCTTTTCTCTTCCCAGAAGTCTCTTGTTCTGCTTGCCCCGCCTACTTCTTGCCTGGTTACCCTACCTATTCTCCCTGCCTGGCTACTGGCCTAAGAGCGTTTTATTAAATCAATATAACAGACAAATCTTTACAGAGTAAGAGATCATTGTCCCACAGCACTTCCCCCTTCTTTTTTTCAAAACAAAAAAAATCTGAATCTAATCTCTTTTGTTTAGCTTTTTTTCCTGACCATTTCCCTCTGTTTGTGGTTTCTTTATGCCTCTATTTTAATCATCAGGTCTTGAATAGCTTCCTTAACTTGTTTGTTTGCTATGGGCTTTCTTGGCATTCTTTAATGAATTTATTGATTTCCTCTGATTTTTTGACTTTTTCTAAATTTCTTTTTTTTTCTTTTTTTTTTGTTTGGTTTTTTGAGACAGGGTTTCTCTGTGGCTTTGGAGCCTGTCCTGGCACTAGCTCTGTAGACCAGGCTGGTCTCGAACTCACAGAGACCCGCCTGCTTCTGCCTCCCGAGTGCTGGGATTAAAGGCGTGCGCCACCATCGCCCGGCCTAAATTTCTTTTTTAAAACATAAATTTTTATTCATTCTTTGGTAACTTCACATCATGCACCCCAATCCCACTCATTTACCAGTCCCTCCATATCTGTCCTCACCATTGTAGTGTTCCCCCCAAAAGAAAAGTTAAAAAGAAATAGTGAAAATAAAATAAAAATTAAAAAGTGTAAACAAGAATACTAATTAAACAAAAAACAAACAAGAAGAAAACAACAACAACAAAAACCACTTCTGTCCTCTGTCTTTCCCACCTCTACATAAACTTTTCATTCATCTTAGTGGCACTGAGGTCTGTGGTGTGTCATGCAGTATACCCTTTTGTTAAAAAAAAAATATTTGCAAGTGTTCATTGTGTGTTGGTCAGGTCAAAGTTAAAATACTTTGGCTTCGGGTACACCATCAATACTGAACCCTCACTGAGACTCCTCTTAGAGCAAGGAAAGAGATAAATTGAGGAGCCATTATGAGGTTAGCAAGAAATCTGGCTCTAGAGAAATTCCAAGAAATCCACAAGGACGACTTTAGCTAAGACCCTAAGCAGTAGAGGAGAGGGTGCTCTAACTGACCTTGCCTTGTAGTTAGACTGATGAATATCCTAAATATAACCACATAACCTTCATCCAGCAACTGATGGAGATAGAGGCAGAGACCCGCATCAGAGCATTGGACTGAGCTCCCAAAGGCCAGTTGAAGAGTGGGAGAAGAGAGAATATGATCAGAGAGGTCAAGACCATTCTGGCTACATTCACTGAAACAGTCTGCCTGAGCTAATGGGAGCTCACCAACTCCAGCTGGACTGGGAAGGAACAGGCATAGGACCAAGCTAGTCCCTCTGAATTGGTTGACAGTTACATGGCTGGAGGAGACTGAGGGGCCACTGGCAGTGGCACCAGGATTTATCCCTACTTCATGTACTGGCTTTTTGGGAACCTGTTCTCTTTGGATGGATACCTTTTTTCTGCCTATATATAGTAGGGAGGGCCTTGGACCTTCCACAAAGCAATGTGCCTTGCTCTCTCAGAAGAGTGGATGAGGGTGGGGTAGGGGAGTATGTGGTCAGAATGGGAGGAGGGGAGAGAGTAGGAACTTGAATTGGTATGTATAATAAAAGAATAGTTTGTTTTCTTTTTAAAAAAAATAAAAAAAAGAAAGAAACTCCTCTCAGATATCTCACTGTTGCCCCAAGTCAGTTTTTCGTTCCCTTTTTAATGACCTCTATCATCTTCATTGCTGTGTTTTTAAGGCTGCTTTCTTGTGCTTTAGTTGTGCTAGAATATTCAGGTTTTGCTGTTGTAGAATTGTTAGGCTCTGGTGTTGCCATATGTATTCTTACATTGACATGCAAGTACCTGGTTTGGGATGATTATAGGTCTAGGTGCTAATTCCTTAGTTTGTTTTTGTTGGATAAGTGTTTTGTTCCCTGGATTCTTCTGTTTATGTTATTCTTGTTTGGACTTTGTGGCCTGGATTTCTGGAGGTCAGTATGACCTTTTATCTAGTAGGACGTCTTTGTCCTTCTTGGGGCCAGCTTGGCCTTTGGTGTAGCAGGGAGTCTTTGTTCTTCTGACTGGTGTGGCTTCTACCTTTTCTGATTGGTGTGGGTTTCACCTTAGCAGTAGAAATCTTCCAGGGTTGGGAAAAGCATGTTTTTAGTATAAATAAAAGATACCAAACTATGTAAAAAAAAACCTGTTCTTACAACCTTAAGAAAACTGATGCTCCCTTAGGTGGCCAAATTTAAGTTGTTATCTACTTTAAATGGATATTCTAAATGTTCTACTTAAGCTCTCTGGAAAGCATATAGGGAAATCTAGAGCATAACAAGACAATAATACATACATATACACAAAAGGTTAAGAGAGTAGAATAAAGACAATTAACATAAAATAACAAATTATTAAAAAGACATAAAAAGAAGAAGGAATGTGAAAAAATATGTCTAAAGAGTGAGAAAACAGGATGTCCTCTGATCAGGTACAGACAGATTCTTTGCAGAAGCAACATATGGACATAAACACTAAATCATCTCTCTATTCCATTTTGTATGTTTTAATATTACGAATTAGTGTCCATTAATTTTAGCTTAAAGAACTACCTTTTGGCGAATTTGACAAAGCCCCAGTCTTTTGTGAGCCTAGTTCAGCTATAGCCCACCCTCATCCTCCTACCACAACTTGCAAGACATTCTTATGTAAGTCACCTAGCCAAGCCAGGAACCTTTCATCCCCTCTACTCAGTACCTACTGTCCCCAGAACTGAACTTCATGTAGTACATAGCCAAGCCAGGCAAGTTAAACCAAAGGAACAATAAACACTGATCCAAACACGTACTTAATATAGAAATGCTAAAAGTTTATTACAAAGGCAGGCCCACAGGCCCAAGCCAGTACCTCCACTAGAGTGACCTCTCTGAGGCCAGGCCCAGGCCCAGGCCAGTGACCTTTGTAGAAGCAGGCCCAAGACAGGGACACCCATGGGAGGAGGCCTGAGCCAGTAACATCAGTAGGAGCCAGTAGAAGGGAACGACATCTAAGGGAGCAGGCCTGAGCCAACCACCTCTGTGGGACCAGGACTGAGAGGGGCAGGACTGAACGGACAACCTCCATGTGAGCAGGCCCAAGTCAGGGACAGCCACTGGAGCAGGTTCAAGCAAGGGAATTCCGTGGGACCATACATAAGCCAGCAACCTCTGCTGGAGCAGGGCTATAGACCCCAGTCAGCACCTCCACAGGATCAGGCCTGAGACAACTACTTCTATAGGACCAGGCCTGAGCCAAGGACCTCCATGGGAGCAGCCCCGAGCCAGTGACCTCCATGGGAGTAGGACCAAA
>NC_022026.1:25628761-25629625 GCF_000317375.1 Microtus ochrogaster
TTAGCTGACTTGCTTACAAGAGCTGGGAAAGATAGAACCCAGGCAGTGAGCCGCAACACAAAATTGTGTGCTGGGCATTCTCTCAATCTAAAGTTCAAAGCTGAATCCATAGTGCAGCACCGCGGGGCAGCGCTTGGGGGCAGAGGCAAAAATGCCCCACGTTGGGCGTCAAAATGTTATGGCGTAAATGAATGGCAGACAGAATTTATTATAAATTATTCAGCTTTAATAAGGGGAGGACTTACAAAACTGAGGTTCCAGCAGAGAGCAAGAAAACAGAAGGGAAGGCGGGGAGCACACCCACAATATTTATAAGTAAATAATATCCTCAGGGGATCCCACCCTTCAAGCAAGGTGATTGGCTGGGCTTTCCCTACAAATCACCAGAGACATGGCCCTACTCATATCAATCAGAAGAAAAGATGGGTAGACTAGGTAAGAACATACTCAACACCATAAAGAGCAACACAACAAAAGCTAGTCACTGTGAAACAGCAAGACTTGAATGCTCCAATACAGATGAAGCAGAAGGACATTACCTAAAAAATAACTTTATGACAACGTTTGAAGCCTTTAAAGAGGAAATAAAAAATTTTCTCAAAGAGATAGAGAAAAAGACAAAGAAAAAAATGGAAGAAATCAACAAATTCCTTAAGGAAAACCAAGAAAAAGCAATCAACAGGTCAAAAAAAATTCAAAACTAGAAAACCAGAAAGTAGTCAATATGGAAAACACAAACCAAGGGAAATGAAAAATATGGGAAAGTGATCAGGAACCATAAATGCAAACATAGACAGACAGTAGAATGCAAGATATGGAAGAAAGAATCTCAAGTGGTGAAGATACAATAGAGAAAATAGAATC
>NC_022026.1:25630497-25631345 GCF_000317375.1 Microtus ochrogaster
AGAAAAATTTCTTTAATCAAATGGACCTAAGAAAGAAGCTGGTGTAATTATTCTAATATCTAACCAAAAAGACTTCAAACTAAAATAAATCAAAAGAGACAAAAAAGGACATTTCATATTTGTCACAGGAAAAAAGCCATCAAGAGAAAATCTCAGTATGGAGTATCTTTGTCCCAAATACAAGGGCACCCTCATATGTAAAAGAAACACAACTAAAGGTTAAACCACATACACTAATAGTGGGAGACTTTAATACCTCATTCTCACCACTGGACAGAACTACAAGACAGAAATTTAACAGAGAAAATAAGGGAACTTACAGATGTTATGACTCAAATTGACTCAATAGGCATCAATAGAACATTCCTTGCAAACAAAAAAGAATACACTTTTTTCTCCACACCTAATGGAACCTTCTTAAAAATTGATCACATACTAGGTAACTAAACAAACTTGAACAGATACAAAAAATTGGAATAATCCCATGTATCTTATCTGATCAGCATGGCTTAAAATTAGAATTCAAGACAAGAACAGGAACGGATCCAGACCGGTGTCATTTGCAGAAACAGGACTGGGCCAATGACTTAAGACAGAGCAGGCCTGTGGCAGTGAGCTCCATGGGAGTAAGCCTGAACCAAATACCTAGGCTGGAGCTGGCCTGAGAAAGTGAGCTCCACAGGAGCAGCAGCGAATCCAGACCAAGGACAATTGCAAATGCAAGACTAGGCCAGCAACCTGGGCCAGAGCAGACCTGAGACAACGAACTCCACAGGAGCAGGTACAGGGAAGCAACTGCTGAGCGAGTTGGCCAGAAACAAAGACCACTGCAGTCTGGACATGAATCT
>NC_022026.1:25642101-25642702 GCF_000317375.1 Microtus ochrogaster
GTAAAGTAAGAAATAAAGGGAGAAATTAAAGACTTCCTAAAATTCAATGAAAATGATCACACAACATACCCAAATTTATGGGACACAATAAAAACCTATTTAACAAAAAATGCTGGCATAACTGGATATCAACATGTAGAAGAATAAAAATATATCCATATCTATCACCATGCACAAAACTCAAGTCCAAATGAATCAAAAGACCTCAACATAAAGCCAGCCACACTGAACTTCATAGAAGAGAAAATGGAAGTATATTTGTACTCATTGGCACAGGAGACCACTTCTTAAATATAACCCTAATAGCACAGACACTGAGAGAAACGATTAATAAATGAAACTTCCTGAAATTGAAAACTTCTGTAAAGCAAAGTACAAAGTCAACAAGACAAAATGGCAGCCTACAGAATGGGAAAAGATCTTCACTAACCCACATCAGACAGAGGTCTGATCGCCAAAATATACAAAGAACTCAAAAAATTGGTCATCAAAAAAACAAATAATCCAATATAAAAATTGAGTATAGACCTAAACAGAGAACTCTCAACAGAGGAATCTAAAATGGCTGAAAGACACTTAAGGAAATGTTCAACATCCTTAG
>NC_022026.1:25644102-25668141 GCF_000317375.1 Microtus ochrogaster
AAAAAAATAGACAAACCTATATCCAAACTAACCAAAGTGCAGAGAGAGAATAGCCAAATTAACAAAATCAAAAATGAAATAATATAATACCAGATATAATACCAGACACAGAGGATATCCAGAGAATCATCAGGTCATACTTCAAAAACCTATACTCCACAAAATTGAAAAACTTATAGGAAATGGAGTGCTTTCTGGATAAATATCACTTGCCAATATTAAATTAAGACCAGATAAGCAAATTAAATTGATTCCATATCTATTTAATATATTACTTGAGATCAAGGGAATATAAATCATAAAACAAGAAATCTAACTCTCACTATTTGCTGAAGATATCTTAGTATACATAAGTGACTCCAAAAATTTTATAAAGGACTTTCTACAACTCATAAACACCTTCAGCAAAGTAACAAAATACAAGATTCACTCAGAAAAAATCAATAGTCCTCCTTTATACAGATGATAAAAGGACTGAGAAAGAAATCAGAGAAACATCACTCTTCACAATAGCCACAAATAGCATAAAATATCTCAGAGTAACTATAACTAAACAAGTGGAAGACTTACTTCTATGACAGAATTTTAAATCTTTGGAAAGAAATTAAAGAAGACACCAGAAAGTGGAAAGATCTCCCATGATCTTGAGTAGGTTAAATTAACACATTAAAAATGGTAATCTTACCAAATGCAATCTACAAACTCAATGCAATACCCAGCAAAATTCTTCATGGACCTTGAAAGAATACTCAACTTCATAGGGAAAAGCAAAAACTCAGGATAGCCAAAACAGTCCTGTACAACAAATAAACTTCTGGAGGCATCACAATCCCTGACTTCAAACTCTACTACAGAGCTACAGTGCTGAAAATACCTTGCTATTGGCATAAAAACAGACAGGAGGACCAATGGAACAGAACTGAAGACCTGGATATAAATCTATACACCTACAATCACCTGATTTTTGACAAAGAAGCAAAAAATATCAAATGGAAAAAGAAAACCTATTCAAATAATGATGCTTGAATTACTGGATATCAACATGTTGAAGAATGAAAATAAATACATATCTATCACCATCCATAAAACTCTAGTCCAAATGGTTCAAAGACCTCAACATAAAACCAGCCACACTGAACCTCATAGAAGAGAAAGTGCAGGAGACCACTTTCTAAATATAACCCCATAACAAAGTGAGAGCAGCAATTAATAAATAGGATCTCTTTAAGCTGAGAAACTTCTGTAAAACAAAGGTCAACAAGACAAAACAGTAGGCTACAAAATAGGAATAGATCCTCACCAATCCCCCATTAGACAAAGGGCTGATATCCAAAATACAAAAAGAACTCAAAAAATTGGTCATCAAGAGAACAAATAATCCAATAAAAAATGGTGCACAGACCTAAACAGAAAACTCTCAACAAATGGATCTAAAATGGCTGAAAGACACTTTAGGAAATGCTTGCCATCAGAGAAATGCACATCAAAATAAGTCTGAGATTCCATCTTACTCCTGTCAGAATGACCAAGATCATAAATACTGATGACAGCTTATGCTGGAGAGATTATTGGGTAAAGGGAACACTCCTCCATTGATGGTGGGAGTGCAAACTAGTAAAGCTGATTTGGAAATCAGTACGATGATTTCTCAGAAAATTAGGAAATGACCTACTTCAGACCCAGCAGTATCACTTTTAGGCCTATACTCAAAGGATGCTCAATTGTGCCATGAGGACATGTGCTCAACTATGTTCATAGCAGCATTGTTTGTCTTAGCCAGAACATGGAAACAACCTAAATGCCCCTCAACTGAGGAATGGATAAGGAAAATGTGGTACATTTACACAACAGAGTATTACACAGTAAAAAAAAATGACATCTTGAAATTTGCAGGAAAATTGATGGATCAGAGAGCATCATATTGAGTGAGGTAATTCAGACCCAGTTCTTGATAGATTAACTACAGAATTCTACTAGACACTTAAAGAACTTGAAACAGTGATTCCCAAATTATTCTGTAAAACAGGACTTTGGATAAGTACACAAGAGAGAACACAGGAAAACCAGCAATTGTTTGGAAATCTGCTCTCCGAACTTGAAACCCTGAACACCAGAGGAAAATGACACGTCAACAGTACAAAGTATGATCTCCAGAACATCACAAACATTCCTATAGAAAGAATGACTTTAAAAAGTCTAATAACTAGATTCCTCATGTGCAAATACCAAAGCAAAACCATAGGTAAAGGGACTTACCATATCCCAGCAGCACTTGCTATGAGGGATCCCATAGCCACCAAACATGGTGTAGATGGAAGCAGCTACCAGTGGTCTCCCTCTTTCCTTCCATTAAGGTCATCCAAGCCTTGAAGCTCTTTGCGTGGAAACCTTTTTCCTCCTCCTCCTCCTCCTCCTCCTCCTCCTCCTCCCTTCTCTTCTTCTTCTCTCTCTCTCTTTCTCTCTCTCTGTGTCTCTCTGTCTGTTTCTCTCTCTGTAACTAGCCAGATCTCAGCCTGACCCCCCCCACAGGAACCCTTCAGCTATCACTGGTAGCCTAGAAAACTAGAGTCCTGCCAACTGACTGACTGGGACTCTCCAGTTGCACCATTAGCCTTGAGGCCCAGGACTAGTCCACACTAGCAGGGGAAATTGTTCCAGCCTCCTTGACAAAAGGGCTTAAAGTACTGTTTTATAGCAGAGAATCTAAAGACAAGAACAGAAGCTTTACCCTCCAATGTCAGACAAGCAGAGGAAATAGATAACTCAACCATGCTATGAATTATTCCCCTCCTGAGCATTGTAAATGCCTATGCTGAAAAAAAAGTGACCTGAACTAAAAAGACAAATTCAAATAACTCCGGCTGTGAAAATGCCAATGCAGAAATAAAAGGAACATGAAAAATCAAACTAATATGTCACCTTCAAAATATGAATCTCACAGCAACTTCACACACAGTTGGAAAGAATGATTATAACTGTGGTCAAGCAACTCAAGATGACAAAGACAAAGATATGAATGAAATGAAGTCAATCTAAGACATGAAAATATAGAATTTGATTTTTTTAAAGAAAACCAAATCTGAAATGATTCTGGAAATAAAAATTCAATAAATCAATTTAAAACCGCAGTGGAAGGCCTCATCAACAAAATGTATGGTGTTAAAAAATAACACAGAATCTTGAGTAGAAGATAAAATAGAAAAGTTAAACCATCCAGTTGAACAGAATGTAGGAGAATTTTAGGACACCATAAAAAGACCTAACTTCAAAATGAATGAGTATAGAAGGAGACAACCATAGAAAGGCATAAAAAGTATCTTCAGGAAAATCATAGAAGTAAATTTCCCAAATGGAGACAGAGAAGCTCATTCAGGTACAAGAGGTCTACAGAACACCAAATAGACCAGAGCAGTGAAGAAATTTTCCGATACATACTATAGTTAAAACATCACAAATCAGAACAAAGAGAGGCTACAGAAAGCTGCAAGGGGAAAAGTCCAGACCACTTGCTAATGCAGGCCGATGAGGATGATGCCAGGTTATGTGACAGAATTATCGCAACCCAGAAGGTCCTAGAATGACTACAACTTTAAAATGAGACTATGATATTCAGCAAAACGAACTATAAAAAAAGAAGGACAAATAAAAATTTCTATGATAAAAATAGATTTAAAAAATTTAAAACTACAAAGCCAGCTTCATGGAGAATTCTAGATGGAATACTGGAAATGGAAGAGTGGGATAAACACACCAAAGAGGTCACAGGGAAAAATAAACATGCCAGAACAAATAATCAAAAGAGATCTAAAAGAACATAATGAAGGCAAAAATGAAAGTAATTAATGTACATAGTTCAATGATAACTCTGAATACTAATTGTCTTGATTTAATGAAATGACATATCTAGTAGATTGTATTAGAAAACAGGGTCCATTTGTTTCCTGCCTCCAGGAAATATCTCACCATAAACATTGACAACTCATCAGTACAAAATGATGATGGGAAATTGTATTTTCCCCAAAAGTTTGACATGCAAATGAAAGTAAGAAACAAGCATGCGTAACTATTCTAATATCTGACAAAACTAGGCTTAAAACCAAAATTATTCAGAAGAGACAAGCAGAGAAATTTTATACTCATTAAATGAAAAGTTCACCAACAGGATATAAGAGTCTTAACCAAAATACACACCAAATACAAGTGTACCCACTTTCATAAAACTAAAATTTCTAAACCCACTGGTTGATGCCAACACAACGATAATTAGTGATTTTAATACTTCACTCTTGCCAAAAAAACCAGTTGTGCTGGTTAAATGAGATGTTCCCCATATTCGCAGGCATTTGAATACTTGGTTCTCAGTTGGCAGCACTTTTTGGAAAGGCTTAGGAGGTGGTTGTACTGGAGCGCGAATACAACTGAGGATAGGTTTTGAGGTTTCAAAAACCATGAGCAATTCCCAATTTGACCTCTTTCTTTCTGCTTCCTGCTTGGTGTTTAAGATGTGAGCTCCCTTCTAGTACCGTCTGGAGGGCTAGATTTGTGGATAGGTATTGTTTAAATCTGGTTTTGTCATGGAATATTTGGTTTTCTCCATCGATGGTGATTGAAATCTTTACTGGGGTATAGTAGTCTGGGCTTCTATCTGTGGTCTCTTAGTGTCTGCAGAACATCTATCCAGGATCTTCTGGCTTTCAGGGTTTCCATTAAGAAGTCAGGTGTAATTCTGATTCTGCCTTTATATGTTACTTGGCCTTTTATTTAAGTTCTTACTATTCTTTCGTTATTCTCATCTTCTGCATTGTGATTATTATATGGTGAGGAGACTTTCTTTGGTCCAGTCTATTTGGTATTCTGTAAGCTTCTTGTACCTTCATAGGGATATCCCTGGCCTGACAGTCAAGGAACCAGCACTAAACTGAACTAAACTAGTCTCTCTGAATGTGGGTGACAGCTGTTTGGTTGGGGCAGACTGAGGGGTCACTGGCAGTGGGACCAGGACTTATCCCTACTGCTTGTACTGGCTTTTTGAACCCATTTTCTTTGAAGGGATACCTTGCTCAGCCTAGATAGGGGAGGTCCTTGGTCGGCCTCAAAGTAATGTGCTGGACTTTGTTGACTTCCTTTCTGAGGGAGTGGATGAGGGTGGGTTGGGGGAGAAGATGGAATGGGAGAAGGGGAGGGAGTGGTATGTAAAATGAAAAAATGTAGTTTTTTTTTAAAAAAAAACTAACAAAGTATGTAAAAAAGAAAGCCAGTAGATCCGTATCTATCCCCATACATAAAAACTTAAGTCCAAATGGGGATAAGACCTCAATATCTTTTTCTTTTAAAAAAATGCTTTCTGAGTTAAACAAAAAAAAAGATGTGAGCTCCCAGCATGCTGTTTGAATTGCCATACTTTGTTGTTGCCATGCTTCCTTGCTGATCACAGCAAGGTAACTGTTAGTCCTCTGGGACTTTAAGCCTATCCAAACTATACAAATCCTTCCTTCTTTAAGTTGCCTTGGTCATGATGTTTCATCACAGTAGTACAAAAGTAAATAATACAGCAGTTCATTCAGAAAATAAACAGAGGAACCATGGAAGTAATGATATAGACCAAACAGGATGACCATGAGGCTTTCTCTGAAGTCAACCACATATTAGGACACAAGTCATTTCAAAACATTCCTTTATATTTTGTGTTCATAATATAATTAAATCATTTTCTCAATTTTTTTCCTCCATCAATACCTTTCAATATACCTCTTCTTGGTCTCTTTCAAATTCACAACCTCTTTTTTCATTAATTGCTGTTCTATACATATGCATACATGTATATACATATATATTCCTAAATATATAAATGAAGTCTGTTTAGTCTGTGTAATGCTACTTGTATGTATGTTTCCAGTGCTGACCATTTGATTTGGGATAAGCAATTGGCATGCCCTTCTCTGGAGAAGATTATTGTCCCCTCTTTCAGCATTCCTTAGTTACCTACAGTTCTTTATGTTGGGCAGAGGGCTTGTTGGGCTTTCCTGATTCACTTTAGCATGTCTATTGTCCTTGTTCAGCTTATGTTTAGGCAGTTGGCGAAACTTTGTGGGTATAGCTTATGACGTTGCTAGTGGACAGGATCTCACGGCAAACTTTCTAATCCTCTGGCTCTTATAATTATTCTGCCCCTTCTTCTTCAATGCTCCCTGAATTGTAGGCTTGAGGGTTGCTTTGTACATGTATCCATTGGGGCTGGATGCCATAACTATGCATTTTGATTGGTTGTCGTTTTCTGTAATAGTCTCCATCTACTGCAAGCATACATTTTCTTGATGAGGAGTGAGAGCTTCTCTTTTCCTTGGGTATAAGTACAAATGTTTAGAATATATTTAGAGATTATGCAGTTTTAGTAAACTGGTAGGTGTAGGTTCTCCTCCAATGGCTCTGACTTCACTGGTCCTAGGGAGTTGCTAGGTTTCCATTGCTCCACCCTCTACAGTAAGATATTTACATCTTCATGTTTATTGCTGCTTTATTCACTATGCCAAAGAATAGGAATTATCCTAGTTGTCCATCAACAAATGAATGAATAATAAACATTTGGTGTATGCATATATATATATATATTAAATTTTAAATTATAAAAATTGCCTTAGTCTGTTTTTATAATAGAAATTATTTATTCTCTCTTTCAACTATAACAGATAGTTTTGTCAGGTAATGTAGCCTGGGTTGTTATATGCATTCTTTCAGAACTTGAAAAATGTCACTCCATGCCCTTCAATGCTTAAACTTTTTATTTAAATTAATTAGCTGTTATCTGAATGGGCATCTATTTCCCTAGGGTTTAGAATTTTTCTTCTTTGGTTTTATTAAAGATATGTTCTATGCCTTCAATCTAGACTTCTCCTGTGCTAAGAATTTATAGATTTGGCTGGGTGATGGTGGTGCATGCCTATAATCTCAGCACTGAGGTGGCAGAGACAGGCAGATCTCTTTGAGTTCAAGGCCAGCCTGATCTACAAGAGCTAGTTCCAGGACAGACTCCAAAGCTACAGAGAAACCCTGTCTCAAAAAAAAACTCAGAAACCAGAAACCAAAAGAGGAATTTATAGATCTGATATTTTTCCTGGTGTTCCAGAGTTTCTCTATATTCTATTTCTGCATTTAAAATTGTCCTTTTGATAGAAATGCTTTAATTCCTCCATGTTGTCATTTAGCTCCAATATTCTTCCTTCTACATGATCCATTATGTTATTATGTTGGTGAGGCTGTTAACTGTTTTTTTTTAATTAAACTTACCTACTTTTTAATATTAAGTTTTATTTATATTTGAATGTTTCTTCAGAATTGCTATGCTTTTATTGAGTTAAATTTATACGTGATGAATTAATTGTCTTCCTTCATTATTTCATTTGGTCATTTGTGTTTTCTTGTACGTCAAGCAAGAGTTTATTTCTGTCCTCTTTAATTTTGCTGAGAGTTTTATTTGCATCCTCATTGAATTCCATGAACTCTTTAAACATGTTTATTGATGCTGGTTTGAATCCTCTATCTTGAATTTCATCTTAGTTGTCCTCTCTGGACCCAATTTTGTGGGACTGATGAACTTTGGGAGAGATACTTTGTCTTGATTTTCTATATTGCTTGTACTTTGGTAATAAGACTTTGGCATCTGGAGTTATTGGTTGTGTCTTCTGATATGAGTTGCTAGCCCACTGGATCATAGTTCTGAAGTGGAGTGATCAGGAAGGTCATTTGTATGAATGCTGAAGGAAGATGATCTTTTACCAGAGTATTGTGGGTGACTAAAGAGAGTCTCAAAGCAAAGTAGTGAGCTAGATAGCTTGGGGGTACTCCCGAAAAGATGAGTTTAGGATCAGGTCGATTACTGGGTTTGTATAGGCCGCCAAACTTAAGACAGTGAGTTGGGATGGAGTGTTGGGCTTTTTGAGGGGATCCTGAAGGAGTGGAACTGAGGGGAGCAGTTCTCTTGCCTGGACCAGCTGTGTGTGCTAGATATCTAGAAACCAGGCTGTGAGTGGAATAGATACATTCTGAGCCTTAGATCACTTGCTAGTTTGAATAGATAGTAAAGGACACTTAATTTCTGTCTATATAAAACATATAATTTTCAAATGAAGATAATTTAAGTCTTTCTTTATAATTATAATGCCACCCTCTCATTGCCTAATTGCTCTCAAGATTTTCACTACTATGCTAAAAAGAAATGGCAGAGTGGGGAACACTTGAATTTGTTCTTATCTTCAAGAAAGAACATTCAGTCTTTGACCAATGAATCTGTTGTTAACTATTTGTTTTTCATAGGTAAGCATTATCATTTTGAGGTATTGTCCTATTCCTTGTGTGCTTAGTGTTTTTATCATTAAAGGATCTTGAATTTTATTAAATATTTTAAGAACTCATTGAAATAACAGTCTAGTTTCCTCTCCATTGTTTTACTGGAAGGTTTTACATTAGATTCTTTAAAAATATATAATTATCAATAAAAATTAATGGATTTAACTGTGGCATTTCTGTGAAAGTGTTTGCAGGTTTTGATTATGTTTACCCTCTCTTCTAGACTCCCATTCCTCCATCATCTGCTCTGTTCTTTAATATTGACCCAATTGCTCTACTTTCAGGTCATCTTGTTTTGGTTGCTCCTATAAATGACAGAAAATGTTCAATAATTATTTTTGTTTTCTTATTTCCCATTACAAATTAAAAATACTTTTATCTTTGAGATTTTCATATGATTATATCCACCTCTACTCTCCATGTTCAACTCCATCTATACCCCTCAACACATTCCCCATCGCCTTTATGCATTTTTCATTTTCCTGGAATTATTTCACTCTTCTTTAGGAGACAATACAACTCCATTATGTATATATACTGTATTCTCTATTCACTTCTTTTTAAAAAGGGGGTTTCATTGAGAAATATTTATTTTATATTTTTATGCATATAGGTATTTTGCCTGAATGTAAGTCTATGTACCACACTTGTGCACGGTCTTGTTGGAGGCCAGAAAAGAGTATCAGATCCCAGAAGCCGGAATTATATTTTTCTCTAGTTTTAGATTTTTACTTTTTACACTAAGGCCTTTGATCCATGTTCAGTTGACTTTTTTATTGGATTATAGATAGCTAGGGATATCATTTGAGTCTTCTACAATGTGTATATCCAGTTTTCCCAGGACCATTTGTTGAAAAGATTGATTTTCCTCCAAAGTATTTTGTCAACTTTGTCAAGAATCAGATGGCACTAGATGTATGGATTTAGTTTTTTATTCTCCTTTCTATACTATTGACCTCTGTGTCTGTTTTTAATGACAACATTGTGCTGTTTTTGTTTCTATGGCTCTGCAGTATATTTTGAAAGCAGGTATTGTGATGCCTCCAGATATGTTCTTCATGTTCAAAAAAATTGCTTCAGGTATTTTAAGTCTTCTGTGTTTCTATATCATTTCTAGGATTTTTTCTAACCCTTTGAAGAATAGTCTTGAAAAGGATTATATTAAATGGATCTGATCCATTTCTATTGGCTTGTCATGATGATTAGCTAAAATCCAATGTTTTTTTAATTAATTTTTCTGTATTACCTTCTTTGTCTTTTCCATTTGAACTTCAGATGACACAAATTTTAAATATGTTATAGTCTTATATGTAGCAGATTGTATTCTTTTTTTCAGCATATGTTCCCGTTTGCATAATTTTTATTGTTTTATTTTCAGTTTACTTATTTTTCTTTTCTTTTCCCTCCTTTGTATTTTTTCTGGCCTGAGCCTGTGAAGTTATTATGCATGATGTCTCAACTTATGTGAATTCATATGTGCAATTTCTTGAGGATTATGTTCAGAAAACTTCCTTATAGTAATCTGCCACCTCTGGCTCTTACATCCTTCCTGTCTCCTCTTCTGCCATGGTCCAGACCCTTTAGAGAAGGGGTGTGATATAGATGCTTCATTTAGTACTGAGAAATTTGTAGCCATTATACATGTGCATGTATATATTTTAAGAAATTTCTACAATAGTAGGTTTCCATGTGATTTTGAAATGTTTTTAATGTTAGTGGTCCCCCATTATATTCTGTCATCTACCCTTCTCTCCCATTATCCTCCTTATTAAACTCTTCCTGTCCCATTATTCTTCTTTAATTCTTTGGTTTACTTGTTTTTTTTTTTTTCCAAGACAGGGTTTCCCTGTGTATCTCTGGCTGTCCTGGAACTCACTCTGTAGATCACATTGGCCTCTCAATCAGAGAGATGTTTGCCTCTGCTGTAAAAGGAGACTGTGCCTTAGTTTCCCAGCTGCCCAGACTCGAATAATAACACAGAAACTATATTAATTACAACACTGTTTGGCCGATGGCTCAGGCATATTTTTAGCTAGCTTTTGCACCTTAAATTAACCTATTTCTATTAATCTATATATAACCACGAGGTTGTGACCTACTGGAAAGGTTCTGTTGTCTTTTTCCTTCAGCAGATACATGACATCTCTTTGACTCTTCCTATTCTTTCTCTATATCTTGGCTCAGATTTCCCACTTGGCTTTATTCTGCCATGCCACAGGCCAAAGAAGCTTTTTTTATTAACCAATAGTAATAAAATATACTCAGCATACAAAGGGGAATCCCACATCACTCTGCCTCGTGAGTGCTGGGATTAAAGGTATGTACCACCACCTTCCAGATTCTCCTTTAATTCTTTGGGTTTTTTTTTTTTTTTTGGTTTTTCGAGACAGGGTTTCTCTGTGGCTTTGGAGCCTGTCCTGGAACTAGGCTGTAGACCAGGCTGGTCTCGAACTCACAGAGATCCGCCTGCCTCTGCCTCCCGAGTGCTGGGATTAAAGGCGTGCGCCACCACCGCCCGGCTCCTTTAATTCTTTATATTAGTTTTTCCTATCTCCCATCCCTTGAAACCTCTTACCCAATGGACTTTAACTAATTTTATGGCCTATATGGATATTCCAAAGGGAACACAAATGTGTGCAAATTCAAGACTAATATTCTCAAGTGGGAAAAAATGACATTTGTCTTTCTGGATCCGGGTTATCTCTCTCAGATTTATTGTTTCCAACTCTATCCATTTATCTGGAATTTTTATAATTTTATTTTTCTTAACACCTAAATATTTTATTGTGTAAATATAAAATATTTTCATCGTCCATTCAGTTGATAGACATTAGACTATTTATATTTCCTGATTATTGTGAATAGAGCAGCAATAAAGATAAAAG
Source organism: Microtus ochrogaster (assembly GCF_000317375.1). Taxonomy (NCBI): domain Eukaryota; kingdom Metazoa; phylum Chordata; class Mammalia; order Rodentia; family Cricetidae; genus Microtus; species Microtus ochrogaster. The sequence continues at coordinate 25,655,331 of NC_022026.1, forward strand.
AGCAGTATCTCTTTAGTAAGATATAGTCTTTTGAATATATATACAAAAGTGGTATACTGGAATCATGTGGCAGATTTTTTTCTGGTTTTCAAGTAGCCTTCATACTGATTTCCATTTATACTTCTATCAGAAGTTAATAAATGTTCCTTTTTCTCCACATTTATCATCATTTGTTTTTTGGAACTTAGACATTTTATTTATTTTTTATTCTTTTATTTATTTATTTTTTTGATTTTTAGAGACAGGGTTTCTCCGTAGCTTTTGGTTCCTGTCCTGAAACTAGCTCTTCTAGACCAGGCTGGCCTCGAACTCACAGAGATCTTAGACATTTTAATTTGCAAAAATATTTATCTGATAATTAGGGATGTCAGGTATTTTTTTTAAAGTATTTCTCAGGCATTTGTATTTATTTGAGAGAAATCTCTGTTTAGTTCCATGCCACAATTTTTAATAGGGTCAATTTTTTCTTTATATTTAGATAGATGAGCTCTAAGTATATGCTAGATACTAAACGCTCTATCAGATGTTGAGGCTGAAGAAATAGATCAGTGTTTAAGAGCAGTTGCTGTTCATTCAAAGGACTCCGGTTTGATTCCAAGCACCCACATCGTGGCTCACGACTTTAGTTCCAGGGGATCTGATATCTTCTTCTGACTTCTATGGCAACCAGACATAAATGTGGTACAAATTCATACATTCAGACAAAAGACCCATATACATAAAATAAAATAAATAAACCTTATACAATTAAAATATATATTGAAAATTATTATTCCATCAGATAAAGTGAGGTTGCAACCTTATCACTGTCAGATATAGGTTGATGTCTAGATTGTGTGTGCAGCCTATGTTGATAGAAGTCATGGGACTCTTAATTACTGCTGGGATGGGGTTGGAGTTTTGACTCCATTAACTTATTCATCAAACTGAGCTTAAGGAAACCATTTTCCACCTTGATGAAGGTACAAGTCCTAATTTCCACTTGTCCAACTTTGACACCATTACTACTGGAAAATCATTGGGCACCTTACTGCTCATAAGTGATGGAGGAAGTCTAAGATCCCAGTTTCTACTGCTAGTTGTATGACAGGAGACATGGTACTATCCAGGTATGTGAAAGAGTTGGCATTGCACTTAGCTTTTATACAGTGCTCTATGTTGGAGTACCTCATTATAGTCATATAACATTGGTAAAGATTAGGTTTCACAAACAGTTTAAATTTAACTCTTGCATTTGTTATGATCAGAAAATAAATGAGTCATTTAATGTTTTATTAGATTATCATAAAGATATCCAGGTGGTGATTCCAATTACAATTGTTGTATGAGATGTCGTTTCTTTGCTTGAATAAATTAACACATCCTCTGCTGTCTGGTATACAGCTATTTATCTGGCCAGTGATTTTTATTCATTTTTACTGGTAATTACTATTGAATGAAAATTGCTGTCAGTTGTCTAGCCAACAATATACCAGTTTTCCCTCCTATGGAGAATTTACTGATTCTCCAGTTCTCTAAGTCAGGATACAGAAGTTTCATCCATTTTGTTGCCACTATGCATCACGCTGGTCCATTAGATCAAAACATTATAATTATGGACCTAATGAACAAGATGTAGCAGCTCTTCCAGACTTAATGATAAGAGATTTGCATATCAAATAGTGAGAAATAAATTTTAAAATTAGAACATGTGTAATTCATCAGCTACCCCTTCTTAGAATGGGCTATTACATCTTGCTTCTCTTATAACTAATGGACTTCTTTGGATTTTTAGAAGCACTATATTACTCAAATGGGTGTCAGAACCAGAGAAGTCTGAAGGAGGCAAGAGAAGTATGACATATCATTTCGGCCATACTTGTAGGATGTGGACAAGGAAACATTTCTCACTGGGAAAACATTTTAGAAATACCCATGTTCATTCGTTCTGTACTAAGAGAGAAATTACCAGGCGCATGATTACATACTGTTTAAGGGATTCAGCCAATTGTTTGTCTGAATGATCATAAAGATAAAAAATTTATAACAAGGTGGCCTGGAAAAGAATAATGTGGACAGACATCTTTGAGTGATTAAGTCAAGATATTTGTGAATATGTATATTTTTATATATTAATATATAATTATAATTAATAATACATATATTTCCAAAGAGTAAACAGCCTGGCAGAATTAGAATACTTAAGGGGCTGGGATGACTTATTTTGTGTATATTATGGAGCTTCTTTCTTCAGTCATGCCACCTACTATCATAAATCAAGTACAAGTGGTAGCTGGAATGGTAGATACATAGGCATGGGCATAACAATATGGCCTTCTATTTACCAAGACTGATTTGGCTAAAACCAGTGCTAAAAACTAAACCTGTCAAACACAGATGCCAACACTGAGTTCTCAGTATTTTTAGTCTGTCTCATTTTTTGCATGATATAATATGAATTAATTTTATACCATAGTATTTAAATTACAGAATTTGGTGAATAATGAACATCATTTAAAGACTTTGCCTCCTTGTTTTTGCAAAAATGCATAGTGCATTTTTATTGTATGCAAGACATATCATGTATGTATTTTTGTACCATGTTAAGTAAAATACGGTCTATTTATTGTCATTTCTGAAATACTAAGTGGAAATTAGGTAGATGTGTATGGGTTCCCAGTTCATATGAGGCTGACTGTGATGGCTTTTCTATAAGTCAACATAGATAGTTAATGGAACTTGGTTGTTCTGTCAAACATGTGTCTAGATATAGGTATGAAGGCATTCAAAAGATGTATTAACATTTAAATAAATTCATTATTAGTAAAGCAGATTATGTCCTATAGTATGGATGTATGAGCCTGATCTAATAGACTGAAGACCTTTAAAAGAGAAGGCAAATACTCCTCTGAGAAGGGGAGATTCTGCCCAAAGAATTCAGATTCCACATGGAATATCAATTCTTCCTAGAATTTGCCGTTTCTAGACAACCAGCTTGTTCTCAAGTGTTATACTTGACATCCTACATGAACTCACAAGGTATTTCTTTGTTATAAAAAATAAACATCTTGAAGAGCCCACCATAGGGGGTGGCCTGGCCAGCTTGGCTGTCCTCCCCTCCAGGCTCCAGGCCAACCATTTGGGTCAGTGAATGCCAGCACTTGCTCCATCTTGTGGGGTGCTGGACTTCAGGGAGGGTCCAGTGCTGCATTACTAGATCCAGGAGCACCTCATTGCTACCAAAGGTGAAAACATGAAACATGATTGTGGTCAAAGATGGTGGCGGTCACCAACACCCAGCATGGGACCAAGGATTATCTTGAAGCAGCCCGAGAGACCCAGGGAGCCCCTTCAGAGCCCAAGGTATCACTGGAACAACTGAAAAAAAAGCAGGCCCTATGGAAGATGCTTTCGAAAAGTGTGCTTATGAAACTGGAAAGAAAGATGCCAGAACAGAGCCACACAGGCAGAGTGGGGGGAGAGAATGGTGAAACTACAGATATGGCAAAGGAGGGTATGGGAGCAACATGGGAGCACAGCTGCAGCAAAGAACAGGAAATTACTGAAGAAGGCTGGTCCTCGGCCTGTGGGCTTGGTCACAGCATGCAGCTGCTGCTACTGCTCACCATCCTGGGAGAAGTAGAGCGAAGGGCTGGAGCCTTGCTCACAGGCTGCAAAAACTATAGTCGTGCCTGATGTCTCTCTGGGTAGTTGCCATCGAGAGTGGGGAGGAATGTGGTGGTCTGTAGCTTGTTCAGATCCTGCTGCAGGATGCCCTGCCTAACCACAGCATTGCCTTGACTCTAGTCCAGAACAGGATATCTGAGGCAAATCTCAGCAATGTATTTATGATGTTTCAGAGGCCACAAACCCTGTATCAGAATAATGACTCTGTAAAACTGTTTGGGAAAAAAAAAGAATATACGGGGTGATGCACTACAGTTTCCAATGCCATTGTGAGGAAGGAATTTGCAGTAGAGAGGTTTGGGGAAGTGGAGAGATGGCAAGGTGGGAGAGATGGAGGAGCAGAGTATTGTATGTGCGGTGGAGAGGCAGGATTGCTTCCATGTCTGCAGCTGAGCTACCACAGAAGTCCATGTTGCTATGCATGGCCTGAGACCAGATCTGGCTGTGTCTTAAGTTCCTGCCGCAGCTGGGGGCCATCTGGATGTCTGTGGCCTGTGTTATCACCAAAGGGCATTCGGATGTCCATGGTTTGTGTTGCTGCCTGAAGCTATGCTGATGTCCATGGGTCATGATGACGACAGGGACCTTGCTGGTGTCTACGGCCTGTGCTGCCACTGAAAACCATGCTGAGGTCCATGGCATATGCTGATTCTAGGGTCCAGGTAGATATCCATGGTCCATGCTGTTGCCAGATACTATGTGGAGGTCCGTGATTTGTGCTTCTGCTGACTATAAAAGGAAGTGAAGCAACTTCTGCAGTGACATCAATGACTGCAGACTCACAGTTGAGAAAGGGGACAACTCCCTCCTCCCCCAAATGTAACAACCTAGACAGGAAACCATCAAAGAGAACTCTTAAAAATCCAGTGGGGATGCTGAAGTGTAGCTCTCCACAATAGACAGCTACTGGTGGGGATGAAGTGGGGGAAGGACTCACTTTTCTTTGAGGTGTTGGTCTCCAGGAGTTTGACCATGCTCTAGCGACTATTGAACAATACAAATTGGACTTTTTATTTTTTTAGTCTTTTTTAGGGGGAGGCCATAAAAGTGAGGGTGGACCTGGGAGGACTGACAGGAGGGGTGATTGGGGTGCATTATGTGAAATATCCAAATAATATAAGTGTTATGAAAAGTTATAATTCTCTCTTATCTATCAATCTAGTCTGTCTATTCATCTATCCATTCCTCTACACCAGTTATCACAACTTATTTTTTTCTAAACAACCCTAACATTTGCCAATGTAAACTGATTTTATTGGATTGTCTGATTGTAGTAGAATTATGATCTAAAATTTGATATCTTGATAGAATAGTCTTCTTGACTATTTTTTCTTCCTAGATATAGCAAAGTTTTGTTGCAACATATTTTCTGTTCATTCCCATTAGTTTTACTGGATTAAAGGATTCATCTTCAACATGGTGTTTTAAATCAATGAATATAAGGGAAACCTGGGGACTCATCACTGTATTGCTCTTCAGATTTCAATGTCCCCTGACAGACGACCTTCTTAACTGTATGTTTAATCTTTCTTGTTTGTTTATATGAAAGTCTATGGATTGTACTAGAAAGGGCACTTAGTCATAGAATGCTGACCTATATCATTCACAAAGATCAAAACCAACTAACCAACCAAACAGCAGCAACAAGAGCAAAGCAACTAAGGCTATTAGTTTTCATTAGCACACGAAATAGAAAAATTGATCCATCTTCCCAGGAGCAGAAACCAACAGACAATTTAAAACATTTTCTTTACTTGTCACAAAATATTTCTTGCACACTCCCTGGGGTAGGTCTACAGAGTGACACTTTAAGCATTTGAAAAAAACAAAAAAAGAAATCAGGTTTACAATTAAGGAAGAATGTGTGTAGTTTTAACTAGATTACTATGTGGCATTGGACCCAAGATACCTTTTCCTGAATTTTTGTTACTTCACCTCAAAGACTGAGATAGTAAAGGTTACTATAATTACTTCTCAGTGCTAGTAATCAAAATTTTAAAATGAGTGTGAAAATGCTGTATCAATATTAGAAGATGCATGACAGCAAAGCAGGCCACTTCAGATATTTGATTACAATCCCATGGAAATATAATGCTAGGAAACAGACCAGGCTTTTGTTAATTTACAAGTGCATAAATAGAAGTTAGCCTTGGTTATACATTCCTGTAATTCTGGCAAGAAGATCATTGTGGGGTACACATAGAATTATTGTTTTAAAACAAAATAAACAGGAGTAGAAAAGATGGAGCAGTTTTCATTGTAGAATGTATTCTCAAAAAATTTGCAGAAGATGAAGAAACAAAGAGTTTCTGTTTATTAACATATCAACCTTGATTAGGAGAAATTCACTCATTTCCTCTAGTGTGGAAATTTATTTTAAAGAATTGTGCCAGATATAACTGATGTCAACATGTAGAATATTGCAAATAGATCCATATTGATCACCACGTACAAAACTCAAGTCCAGTGTATCAAAAGCCTCAACATAAATCCAGGTACACTGAATTTCATAGAAGAGAAATTGGGAAGTATCCTTGAACACAGTGGCATAGGAGATCACTTCCTAAATATAACACTAGGAACACAGACACTGAGAGCAACAATCAATAAATGAAACCTCCTAAAACTTAAAAGGCAAAGAACATGGTAAATATGACAAAATAGCAGCTGACAGAATTGGAAACGATTGTCATCAACCCCACATCTGACAGAGGAATGATATCCAAAATATGTAAAGAACTCAAGAAACTAGACATCAAAAATACCAAATTCAATTAAAAAATGGGGTATAAATCTAAACAGAGAATTCTCAACAGGATAATCTCAAATGGCAGATAGACATTTAAGGAATTGCTCAACATCCTTAGTCATCAGGGAAATGCAAATCAAAATGACTCTGAGATACAAACTTACATCATTCAGAATGGCTAAGATCAAAAACACAAGTGACAGCCTATGCTGGAGTGTAAACTTGCACAGCCACTTTAGAAATCAGTATGGCAGTTTCTCTGAAAATTAGGAATCAATCTACAAGAGTCAGCTATACCTACCCCTCAGCATATACTCAAAGAATGTGCTATCATATCACAGAGACATTTATTCATAGAAGCATTATTTGTAATAGCTAGAACCTGGAAACAACCTAGATGTCCCTTAACTGAGAATGGATGATGTGAGATTCCCCTCTGTAGGCTGTGGATGTCATTGGTTAATAAAGGAACTGCATTGGGCCTAAGACAGCTAGCTATAGGGGAACAGAGCTAGGTGAGTGAAAACTAAACTGAATGCTTGGAGAAAGACGGGCTGGGTCAGAGAGAAGCCTTGGAGCGGCTGCCAGAGACAGATGCTGGGAACTTTACCTGGTAAGCCACAGCCACGTGGTAATATACAGATTAATAGAAATGGGTTAAGTTAATATAAGAGTTAGCCAATAAGAAGCTAGAGCTAGTGAGCCAAGGAGTCATTTAATTAATACAGTTTCTGTGTGATTTTTTTTCAGGTCTAAGCTAGCCAGGTGGCTGGGAACCAACAAGCAGCCCTTCTCCAACAATTCTAAATTTACTCAATTGTAAAAAACAATGACATCATGAAATTCGCAGGCAACTAGATGGAACTAGAAAAAAATCTAGGTCAACTCAGATCCAGAAAGACAAACACTATGGTATGTGCTTACTCTTAAGTGGATACTAGATATAAAACAAATGAAAACCAGACTACAATCTACACTCCACAGAAGTTAGGAAACAAGGACATATGGATCACCCTGGAAAGGGGAAATAGATGAGATCTCCTAGGTCATCTGTGGGTGGGTTGGTAAAGGGAAGAGGGCAGGGGAAGACAACATGAGAAGAGATGGCAGTTGGGGGAGGGATGGAGTGGAAGACCAGTGAAAGAGATATCTTGATAGAGGGAGCCATTATGCATTTCAAGAAAAGCCTGGTGCTATGGAAATTCCCAGGAATCCACAATGATGACCCCAGCTAAGACCCATAGCAACAGTGGAGAGCATGCCTGAACTGGATTTCCCCTATAATCAGATTGGTGACTGCACTAACTGTAATCATAGAACCTTTATCCAGTAATTGATTGAAGCAGATACAAAAATGCATAGACACACACCAAGTCGAGCTCCAGGAGTCTTGTCAAAGTGAGAGCAGAGGGATTATATGAGCAAAGAGAGTCAAGAGCATGATGGGGAACCAACAGAGACAGCTGACCTGAACTTGCGGGAGCTCAAAGACTTTAGACCTGTAGTTTGGTCTGTTTGTGGGACCTCTGTCAAGTGTGGGAACAGGATCTATCCCTGGTTCATGAGTTGGCTTTTTGAAGCCTACTCCGTATGGTGGGATGCCTTGCTCAACTTCAATGTAGTAGGGAGAGGCTTGTTCCTGCCTCAACTTAATATGCTAGGCTTTGTTGACTCCCCATGGGAGGCCTTACCATTTCTAGGGAGTGGATGGGGGGTTGGGGAGGTGGCATGGAACATGGACCCGCAGGAGGGATCGGAGGGAGATCTGTGGTTGGTATGAAAATGAATAAAAAAAAACTTACAAGAAAGAATTGTGCCAGAAATCTTGAACAATAATATCAGATTGACACTCAATTTTAAAAAAGGAATATAGAATGAGTCAAAGCAATTTCAGGAACTCTTGCAGGTTACAGTCACTTACTCTTCTGTCTTCTATGAATAGAAATCAATTTCAAATAGTCTGTCACAAGTACCCTCATCTTCTTTTCCCGAGAAACTTTTCAGATTCTGGTCATGCTGATAATCAACTCCTCTCTATTTCTCAGTTTAACCTTCTAAAAGTTGGATTTTTCTCAATACCAGATAATATCATAGCTCACTGTCATTCCACACTAAGCTAACATTTCGCTAATTAGCACCTCTGTTTAACAGCTACAACGATGCAAAATATCACAGTCACTTGTTCCTTTAGTAGGGTATGAAGGAATAAGCTGACATCAGGTTTGGCAAAATTTACAGTGAGTATATAAATTACCAGTTGGTATTTCTTAGTATAAAGTCAAAGCACATTTGGAAAAAAGGAAACTTCAAAGACTTGGCAGTTTAGGTTAGTCAGAGAACAAGGAGTAAATAATGTGCTAGAAAACAAACACAGCTCTTGAATCTTCTTGTTGGGCTCCTTGATGAGTAAGTGCTTAGGGCTTAACCCATGGGTCCTGGGATTTGTGCCTTCTCTGTCCTTATCATTCTGGCTCAATAAGTGACTTCTTTATGGCCATTCCTGATATTTTATTGTGTCTTTTATTATCCGAGTGTCATCTGCTATTTTCCTTGTTAACGATCAAGCTGAGCAATGAGTGTTGTATCTCAAGCAGTTTAGAGCTAGCATTAATTTCATGCATCATTATTAATGGATTGATTTTGTCTCAAAGATGTTTTTCCCAAGCTCACCAGAGAAAGCTTTTTCAAGTCCACCTTTTTTCTGTTTTTCATCAATTTACCTTCCTCTCTCATCTACATGATGAGCTATCTTAAATTTTTGGTATTGTTATTCTTCTTTTTCATCCTTGTCCCATGGCTGAAATTTTTTTAGATGAAATATTCCCTGGCCAGTCAACCATTTTCACATCCAATTGAATAGCCTATCAGTAAGAAAGCCAGACTGAAAACTCATCCATTGGAAAGAGAGATGGAAAAATGTCAGCCAGTATGACTTTCAGCCAGTAGGTCAGTCAATCAAACCACCAGAAAACTGGTACATCAGTGAAACAGTTCATTTAGTGGCCTATTAATCATTTATAGGATAGAAACTTGTAACTTTGGAACTAGTCTTCCAGACTGCTAATCAGATAGACAGACAGAAAACCTGTCCAATAGACCAATAAGAAATCGGTCATCTAGTCATTCAACTGGGAAATCCAAAGTCATCTTGTCACTTAAGTAAGTTTGCCATTCATTCTGTCAATTTGTAAGGCAGCCAATCAGAAATTTAGTTAGTAGACCATTTGGCCAGCCAATCAGTAACCTTCATTAGCCAAAACTGTTAATCATGCAGCTAGCTAGCACAAAACAGGGAAAGCCGCTGAAGAACCTACTTTTTCCCTCTAATATTCTTACAAGTGAGAAGAGACAGACATGTCCTTTCATAGCTTAGGTCACATCTCACCTAGTGATTATTATCTTCTAAGAGAGCAGGGCATTGCCAGAACATTTTGAAACTTGGTACAGTTAGACACACAAAAAAATATAGCTGCCTGAATGATGAACTATACAAAAGAACAACTTCAAGAATTGATTTTAAAAAGATACTCTTGACACAACTCCATACTAGAACCCAAGGAAGGTTTGGTTATCAGAATTCAGGGTAAATTTCAGTCCATTATTTCTTACTTGTGTGTCTTTGTGCAATATATATTAGACAAGTGTAGTAGAGTTTCTAGTGCTGCAATCAAACACCATGGCCAAAAAAAATGTTGGGGAGGAAAGGGTTCATTGGGTTTATACTTCGACATTGTAGTAGATCACTGAAGGAAGCCAGGACAGGAACTAAAACAGGGCAGAAACCTGGAGGCAGGAGCTGAAGCAGAGGCCGTGGAGGGGGTGCTCTTTACTTGTTTACTTCCAGTGATTTGTTCAGCCTGCTTATTATAGAAACCAGGAGCACCAGCCCCAGGATGGCACCACCCAAACTGGGCTAAGTTCTCCTCCATTAACATTAGCATTAGGAAAGTGCTCTACAGCTAGATCTTCTGGAGGCATTTTCTTAATTGAGATTTCCTCCTGTCAATGAGGAGCAGAAGGAGGGAGAACAAAAATGAGATTTCCTCCTGTCAAATAACTCTAGCTTGAAGACTAGCCAGTACAATAAGCATTTGTAAAGGTCCTGTCAGAAAGACCTCATGGCACAGCCTCAAGTAGTTCCTCATATTCTGGATTGTATCTAGCAACCAAATTAAGAACTATGGTTATCAGAATTCCCTCTCCTCAATTGGTTTAGTATAGTTTCTCAACAAGAAGCACTTGTATGAAATTTGGAAAGGACATTATTGTGTGGAGCCAGGTGCAGCCAAACATGTAGGTCAATGTGAGGTTACAGCACCAGTCTCATAGTTCTTTAAAATCAAGTGCTTTGTCTAGAGACATATGCTAGAAAGTCCTTAAAAATTTAGAGAACTCTTGAAGCTTCCCCATGAGCTCTTGAAAACTATACACATTTTGTACTTAGAAAAAAACCATTTCCTCTCTTACTGTGTTTCTTCATTCCATACAATAGTTGGATAATCTCAAAATGCCAATATAAAAACTGATCACATTTCCAGGACATACAGTAGCTTTTCTTTTCTTCCCTTGTAATCAACACTTTCAGGCACTGCTGATCGCCTTAGGGCTTTAACATAATGTCATCATACATTTCATTCCCACTGACTGATTGTTACCTTTTAGCTCATGTGACAGAATTGAAATGTTAAGAAAATAGCAAATGTGGATTTTTGCTTTTTTCAAAACCAGTAACAGAACAGAGGCTTTCAAATAGTGTGCTCTCAATAAACATTTTTAGTAAGAAAATGGTCTCTTATGTTTTATAACACATAGGATTTATCATTTTCTTTAATTTTTAATTTGTTTGCTTGGTGTGTGTGTATGCATGCACGTGTTTGCAAGTATCACAATATGCGTGTGGTCGTCAGTAGAGAGCTTGTAGGAATTGGTTCTCTCCTTTTTCCATGTTTGTCCCTTGTATCAAACTCGGGTCATCAGGATTGGCAGCAAGCACCTTTACCTGCTGAGCCATTGTTCTGGCCCAGGCTTTATTATTTTCAAAGCACTTTCCTGCAATTACTGACTTTTATCACTATAATGGTTCTCCGAGCTAGGCAAGGATTATTATCCTCCTTTTATAGGTGGGAAAGTACATCTTTGCAATGTGTACCCTAAACAAGTTCTTCATGTTACCCACAAGTGAGTGTCAGAGTTAGAAATTGAACCCAAATCTCCTGACTCCTATTCTAGTCATCATTTACCAACCGAAAAGAAATTCCAGTCATGATAATGGGAGCTTTGTCAGTAGGTTGGAGGACAGAGAAGGGCACCAGAGTCTGATTATTGGGGCTCTGTGTCCCAAATTTGGCTTAAAAGTAACAGGAGACATCACAATTTCTGTTTCAGGGCAAAATAATAAGGTATTGGCAATCTACCTGTTTCCTTGTGGTACTGTACACCCAACAGCCAGGTATAGCCTTGTCTGCTTACCTCTTTAGAGAAACTCCATGCTTGCCCTTTACTTTGTATTTTCCAAATCTATTTTGTCATAAGTGCCCTGAACCCATTGCTTTAGGGCAAACCAGGTGGCACAGGTTGGTTGTATTGATGTGCAAAGGGATAATAGACCAAAAAGCTATCTCCCCCATTGTCAGAAGTTGGTGTTTAAATCAAAGATAACACTTCAGCTCAAGATAAAGTGAGTTACATAAACTACTCCAGATTATTATAAAATGACTTAATGTATGGATGTTTTGTTTTCTTTTATTATTTGTGCTTGGAATGTTTTTTGAAAATATATTTTGATGCCATATATTCAGATTATGATTTCCCCTCCCCCAACTCCCCCCAGATGCTCCCATGCTCCCAACTTCTTTCCCATTCACCCAAATTCACACACTCATCCTCTCTCTCTCTCTCTCTCATTAGGATAAAAACACACATAAAAATATTTAATAATAAAATTAAATTAAAACAAACCACAATAGTCGCCGTCGTGCTTGCCTCCTGCTCGCCTGCGGCCCCTCACGTTGGTGTATCCATTTAATTCAAGAAAATGGAGACCGAGCAGCCAGAAGAAACCTTCCCCAATACTGAAACCAATGGTGAATTTGGTAAACGCCCTGCAGAAGATATGGAAGAGGAGCAAGCCTTTAAAAGATCTAGAAATACTGATGAGATGGTTGAACTGCGCATTTTGCTTCAGAGCAAGAATGCTGGTGCAGTGATTGGAAAAGGAGGCAAGAACATTAAGGCTCTGCGTACAGACTACAATGCCAGTGTTTCAGTCCCAGACAGCAGTGGCCCCGAGCGCATACTGAGTATCAGTGCTGATATTGAAACGATTGGAGAAATTCTGAAGAAAATCATCCCTACCTTGGAAGAGGGCCTGCAGTTGCCATCACCCACTGCAACCAG
>NC_022026.1:25669081-25711452 GCF_000317375.1 Microtus ochrogaster
AAGGATCTGAAGATTGGATTATTACCATCACAGGAACACAGGACCAGATACAGAATGCACAGTATTTGCTGCAGAACAGTGTGAAGTAGTATGCAGATGTTGAAGGATTCTAATGCAAGATATTTTTTCTTTTTTATAGTGTGAAGCAGTATTCTGGAAAGTTTTTCTAAGACTAGTGAAAAACTGAAGGAGTCCTGCATCTTTTTTTTTATCTGCTTCTGTTTAAAAAGCCAACATTCCTCTGCTTCATAGGTGTTCTGCATTTGAGGTGTAGTGTTGACAAGATGTATAATGTTTTAGTTACTTACAGGGTTGGGGGAGGGCATGCAAAAACAAACATTAAAAATTTGAAACTGAAAAAAAAAAACAAACCACAATAGAACAAAATAAGCAAATAGAATAGAAAGAGCCAAAGATAAGAAATACATAGACAGAGAGACACACACATTCACACACAGAGAAATCCCTTAAAAATAAAAAAAAAAAACAAAGATAAAATCAATTCTCAAAGGATCTGTAAGGGAAAAATGAAAAAGCCTTGACAAAGACTTATGAGACAAATAACTTCCCTAAGTGCTATTGAGTTCATTTTGTGTTGGCCATGTACTGCTGGCTGTGGGGCCTGCCCTTTCAAGCCTTTAAAATGGCTTGAAATCCTAGTGAGACTCTATTGGAGAAAAGTAAGTAAGTTTTCATTTGCAAGCAGTTATCAGTTTGAGATACCTTCTGGATTAGGGGTGGTGGCTGTGTCAATCTACCACTCAGCGCTGGGACCCCATCTGGCATACATTACCAGCCTGGGCTTTCTGTAACAGTTTCTGTGAATTCATATTAGTTTTGGTCCTGTTGTGTTTAAAATCCTTGGTGTCCTCCATACCTTCTGGTTCTTACAATCTTTCTGCTTCTCTTTCGGCAAAGTTCCCCTAGCCCCAAAGGGAGGGATTTGATAAAGACATCCCATTTAGGAATAAATGTTCCAAGGTTTTTCACTCTCTGCACATTGTCTGGCTGTGGGTCTCTGTATTTATTCCATTTACTGCAGGAGGAATCTTCTCTGATAATGAATGACTGACTATGTGTATAGCAGAATGTCATTAGGAGTCATTTCATTGCTACATGCCTTTATCAGTATTTGGTTTTCTCCTTAGGTACCTGGCCTATCTGCTTTCAAGTTCTTGGCCACTTGAGAAGTATCAGAGATTGGTTCCATCTCATGGAACGGGCCTTATAACCAACCAGATATTGGTTGGTCACTTCCACAAGTTTGTGCCACTATTATAGTAGCATATCTTGCAGGTAGATCACCATTGTATATCAAATAGTTTGTAGTTGGGCTGGTATTTACCTTCTTCCTTTGATAGCATTCAGCGTGTTTTCCAGTACTACGAACAAGAGTCAGTATGGGTGAAGACTCTAGGTAGGCATCAACTCAACTTCTCCATGTTCAATGTGTTGTGTAGGTGTTCTCTTCAGCAGTAGAAACTTACCATTAGTTTGTGGAGAGGAACCCATAGACTGGGTTGTTTAGGGGTTCCCATTGGGCTTCTTTGGCCAACCACTTGATTAAATGAAACCTATTCCCAGAACTGGAGACTTCATTTGGTCACAGGAGATATCTAGTTGGGGTCCTGTCTCCCCTGTTATTTGTCAATTTCTTTTAGATCACATTCATATATGTATATATTTTAGGAAACATCTACTGTATGAAGTTCCCATATAAATCCTCAAATGACTCTTACTTTAAGCTTTCCTTCCTGATATTCCTCCCTTGCCTCTTCTTTCCTAGCTGTCCCCATTATGTTCTCCAATTCTAGTTCCCCAACATCCATCCATAACTGTCTAGTCTATTTTCCCTTCTTAGGGTAATGACCCTCTTTTTAGTCCCTTACTCTATATGTAACTTCTGTGCCTATAGGTATTATAGCTTGTTTATTGAAGACTTAGCAGCTAACATTCACTTATATGTGAATACATATATTATTTCACTTTGGGGGTCTAGATTACCTCACTCTGGATGATTTTTTTCTATTTCTATCCATTTCTCTGAGAAATTCATTTTTAAACAGCTGAATAATATTCTTTTGGGTAAATGTACCACATTTTCATTATTCACTCTTCCATTGACAGTCTGTTTCCAATTTCTGCTATTATGAATAGATTAGCAATGAACAAGAATGAGCAAATGCTCTGGAGTAGGGTGTAGAGTCCTTTGAGTAGATGCCCAAGAGTGGAATAGCTGCATCTTGAAGTAGATCTATTCCCAGCTTCCTGAGGAACAACACACTGATTTGCACAGTGGCTGTACAAGCTTGTACTCCCTCCAGCAGTGGATGAGTGATTCCTTAATCCACATCTTCACCCAATGAGCTGCCACTTGTTTTATTGATCTTGACCATTCTGAGTGGCATAAGATGAAATCTCAAAGTGGTTTTGATTTGCATTTCCCTGGTGACTAAGGATGCTGGACACTTTAAATGTTTCTCAGCCTTTTGTATTTTCCTCTTTTAAGAACTACATATTTAGATATGTACCCCATCTTTAAATTGAGTTAATTATTTTCTAGGTGTCTGTTTTTCTCAGTTATTTATGCATATATATGATAACCCTCTATTGGATATATACTTGGTTAAAATTTTTTCCTATTCTGTAGGCTGCCAATTTGTCTGAATGATGATATCCTTTGCCATACAGAAACTTTTCAGTTTCATGAGGTCACATTTATTAATTGTGTTCTTGTCACCTGTGTTATCATTGTTCTTGTTAGAAAGTCCTTTTGTGCTAATGAGCTCAAAACTACTCTCCATTTTCTCCTCTATCAAATTAAATGTATCTTGCCTTAGGTTGAGGTCTTTCATCGATTTGGAGTGAATTTTTTTTTCTTTTTTTTTTTTAAAGACAGTGTAAAGTCAGTTTTAATTTAGCATGAGGATTTTGTCTTGTTTTGTCTGTCCTCCCCCAACTGTGGTGCTTGGTTTTGCTTTTGGTCTTGGTTTTGTTTGTTTTTGATTGTTTATTTGTTGACAGTTATGTCTTTTTTATTGAAAAATAAAAAAAATTTCCGCCTCCTCCCAGCCTCCCATTTCCCTCCCCTTCCTCCCACACCACTCCCTCTCCCCCCACTCCTTTCCCCATCCCTCTCTATTCCGAAGAGCAGTCAGGGTTCCCTGCACTGTGGAAAGTCCAAGGTCCTCCCCCCTCCATCTAGGTCTAGGAAGGTGAGCCTCCAAACTGGCTGTGAAGTTTTATGCAGAGTGATAAATATTTGCATTATTCTACATTGCAGCCATCAAGTTTGACTACCACATTTATTGGAGATGCTGTCTTTTCTCCAGTGTGTATCTTTGGCTTCTTTTTCAAAAATCAGGTGACTGTATGTGTCTGTTCTTACGTTTGAGTTTGATTCCATTAATCAACTTATCTTTTTTTACAGTGCCAATAGTATGCTGTTTTTATTACTGTACCTCTGAGTGAATTGAGTTCAGGATTATTGATACCTCCAGCAGTTCTTTTATTATTCAGGATTGTTTTAATTATCCTTAGTGTTTTACATTTCCATATGAAAGTTGTATGTAAGAAATGTACCTCATCATCAGAGCTATACATCACCTTAGGTATAAAAGATGAGGAAATGCCATTCAAGTTAATGGACCAAAGAAGCAAGAAAATGTAGCTACCTTGATATCTGAAAAAATAGACTCCAAACCAAAAATAAAAATTTGAGAAAAGTAGGGCACTATATACTAATTAATGTAAAAATCCACAAAGAGAACTCTAATCATTTATGAGCTAAACACAAAGGTACCCAGTTCCATAAAAGGAATACTACTACACCTATAATCATATATCATAGTGATAGTGGGTGAGTTCAACAAACCAGTTTCTTTAATAGACAAGTCTTCTAGACAAAAACTAAACAGAAAAATACTGGAACTAAATAATATCATAAATCAAATGGACTTAACAGATATCTCCAAAGCAATCTACCCAAACACTAAAAGATACACTTTTTTTTTTCTCAGCAGTCCATGGAATTTTCTCCAAAACTGACCATACGTTAGGACACAAAACATGTCTCAACAGATAGCAGAAAATTGAAATAAGAACCTGCATTCTATCTGACCACTATAGATTAAAGCTGAATATCTAAAATGGTAGAATCTACAGAGAGTATGCAAACTCATGGAACTACTCACTGCCGAATAAAAACTTAGTCAAGACAACAATCATTGAAGAAATTAGAAACATTTTGCACCTGAATGAAAACAAAAACACAACAAACACAAGTCTATGGGACACAATGAAGGCAGTTCTAAGGGGCAAGTTAGTAGAACTAAGTGTGTAGCTATATAAAGGTGGAGAAATCTCATGTTAATAACTCGGGGACGCATCTGAAAGGTATAGAATAACAAGAAGAAATAACACCCGAAAGGATTAATCATACTCAGGGATGATCAACAAAAACATTAAATATATTAAAAACTACAATACAAAGACACAATGAAATGAAGTGTTGGTTATTTGATGCAATCATCAAGATTTGATTAATTTAGCCAAAAGTTGGAGAGAGAAGATCCAAAATTAATAAAATTAGAGATGAAAAAGGAGACATTATAGTAGATACTGAGGGAACTCAGAGACGCATAAGGACATAATTTAAAAGTATGTATCCCACTAAAACTGGAAACCTAAAATAAATTAATGAATTTCTTGATATATACAACCTATCAAACTTAAATGAAGATAAAATTAATAATTTAAACAATCCCATAACCCTGAGTGAAACAGAAGCAATAAATTAAAAGTCCTCCATCCAAAATAAGCTCAGGACCAGATGGATTCAGTGTAAAACTTTGCCATATCATCAAAAACTAAATGTCAACATTCCACAATTCTTCTGCAAAATTGAAACAGAAGGAATTGCCTAATTATTTTTATGGGGCCACATTTACCCTGATACCTAAATAACATGAAAACCCAAAGAAGAAAGAGAGCTACAGAGCAATTTCCCTTAAGAACATAGATAGATACAAAGATTCTCAATATAATACTTACAACCCGAATTTAAGAACACAGAAAAAAATATTATTCACAATGACCAAGTTGGCTTCATCCCAGAGATCCAGGGATAGTTCAACATATGTAAGCTAACAAACATAAAACACCACATGAACAGAATAAAGGACAAAACCACATGATTATCTCATTAGATGCAAAATAAACCTTTGTTAAAATCCAGTATCTCTTCATGACAAAAGTCCATAGAGACTAGAGATAAAGGGACATACCTTACCACAATAAAGACAGTTTACAGCAAGTGCATAGCTATTATCAACTTAAATGGAGAGAACTTCATAGCAATTTCACTAAAACAAGAACAAGACAAGGCTGTCCACTTTCTCTATACCTACTCAATTTAGTACCTGAAGTCTTAACCAGAGCAATAAGACATCTAAAGAAGATTAAGGAGATATAAATAGGAAATGAAGAAATCAAAGTATTCTTATTTTCAGGTGATAGGATTTTAAGCATAAAGTACCCTAAAATTTCCCCAGGAAACTTGCACAGCTGATGAATGCCTTCAGTGGGATACAAAATTAATGGACAAAAATCAGTAGTTTTCCTATATAAAATCACAAACATAGTGCTAAATAAATCAGGGAACTGTACCTTTCATGACATCCTCAAAAATATATTTTGGTATAGCTCTAAACATGGATCAGTAATATTAATATTGTGAAAATGGGCATCCTTCCAAATGAAACTTACAGATTTAATACAATATCTACCAAAATTTCAGCACAGTTCTTAACAGAAATGGAAAAAAATCTTTAATTTTGAATGGAAACCCAAAGAACCCAGGATAGCTAAAATAATCCTGAATAATAAAAGACCTGCTGGAGGGGATCACTTCCCTGGGTTTCACGTTGAATTGCAGAGATATAACTACATGATACTGTCACAAAACCAGATACACTGGTGAATGGAATAGAGTTGAAGACCTAGGCACAATCCACACACCTACAGACATCTGATTTTGAAAAAAAAAGTTAAAGATACACACCGGAGAAAAGATAGCATCTTCAACAAATGCTGTTGTTTAAACTGGAGAACCGCATATAGAAAAATGCAAATAGATCCATATTGATCACCCTGCTCAAGTGGATTAAGGACCTCAAGATGAGACCAGACATCCTAAATCTGATAGAAGAAAAAGTAGGGTATAAACTTTTTTTATTATTTTTTATTGATACTTATTGAGCTCTACATTTTTCTCTGCTCCCTTCCCTGCCTCTCCCCTCCACCCCTTCAACCCTCCCGCAAGGTCCTCATGCTCCCAAGGGGAGATCTTGTCTCTTTATACTTGAACTCACTGACACAGAAAAATACTTTCTGAGCAGATCACTGACATCAAAGTCCCCAAGACCAACAATTCATAAATGGAGCCTTATGAAACTGAAAAGCTTCATTCTCATTCAGGCAAATCAGCAGCTTACAAAATGGGGGGGGGACCTTGACCAATTATACTACCAATAGAGGGATAACATCTGATAGGGTTAGTAGTTAACATAAAGAACTAAAACTCCTGAACTTTGAGAAAATAATTCTTAAAAATGGGATACACAGAATAAAAGAGATTTCTCAAAATGAAACACTAATGGCTGATAAAGTAGAAACCATATAGCTGTCTATCAGCTGATTAATGGGTAATGAAAATGTGGTACATTTTACATAATGGACTATTAATCAGTTGTTAAGAAAATGAAATTATGAAATTTTCAGGTAAATGGATGGCACTTTAAACAATCCTCCAATTACTCAGACCCCAAAAGAAAAATAACATTTTCTCTTTTATGTGGGTATTGGTTTTTAAGCTTTAGATATGTATGTTTTAATAAGAATAATGAGATGTTTGATATCTAGAAAAGCATTAGTGAGTTGGAGGAGATCTTCCAAAAAGGGAGAAAGTGAGTATTGTGTTAAAAAAAAAGAAAGTAGAAGCTAGAATAGGAGGAGTAAATGGGGAGAGGCATGGGAGAGCAGAGTAAAGGAGGGATAACTAACACTAAAGGCCTTTTGAAAAGCCATATGGAAACCTACTACTACTACTGTACCTTCCTAAAATAGATACAAATATGGAAAGAATTCAAACAGAGACACCATGTAATGGGTAGTGGTGCCCTAACTAGACATCTTATGCTACCAAGTATACCCTGCTGTGCCAGGAATGGGTTATATCTTATTTATTATTTGGCCAAAGGAGATTCCCATAGATCCCTGTCCCAAACATTGTAGTTTATTGGCAAAGCTATTGGTTTATTACCACAATCTGATGATAAGCAATATAGCTGGAGACATCACTTATGTCATTGAACATGGAGAAGTTATGTTTGTACCTAACCAAATTGCAGTTCACGGTACTCCCCTCACTACTAGAAAAGAATCAATTCACTGAACTACAGGCCGTGAAACCTACAATAGTGACCTGCCTCCAGGACATACTGGTGCAACAGTGGCACAATTGTGATATCAGTACCAGACAAGTTTTAGTGGATTTAAGTCTCATTCCATGCTATGCAACCCATACTTGACACTGTTAAAGTGCCCAGGAATGTCAGAGCAGATAGGTCATGATACATTGGGGAATTAAAAAAAAAACAAACAAAAAAAATCTACTGCTACTATTCTGCTAAAGGTGCATAGAAATTAAATGATTCTTATAGTGTGATACCTATTGATCAGAACATCACTCCAGTCATCAGGGAAGCTTCTTTGTGCAGAAGATAGTAATTAACACATATACCAACAAATGGACCATGAGTAGAGAGTGAAATACTTCAAACACTCAGCCATAAATAGGAATGTCTTTATCAAATTCTTTTTCTCAAGGCTTAGGGTTATTTGAAGAAGAGAAGGTAGAAAGATTTTTAAGAGCCAGAGTTGGTGGATGATTCCAAGGAACAGCATCTACAAGACACAACAGGACTGATATCTGAAGGCATAAGTCATAAACAATCCCACACCAGTTTGGAATTATGATTAATAGGGTGGTATTTATTTAAAGGGGAAAAAACTTACAGATCGCCATCCCAGAAAACAGCCCTCTGCACAATCAGGAAGAAGTCTAGTCGCCAGAACCGGAGCAGGAAGTAAAGAGAGCGAGAAGGGAAGTAGCTGCTTTTTTAAAGGGAGAAAGACCACGCCCCAATGGGCTGGTATCTCAGCGGCTATTGGCTGGAGGAGCGGAAGGACCTCCCACAATAGATATCCATATGTACTCAGAAAATTGTGACAGCACACACAAGACCTGCCCAGTTTCAAACCAGACAAGATACAAACATTGACAAGGAGAAGTGAATCCCAAATCCCACCCCTAACCAAGAAGCTATTTGCAATTGATAGCTGTTGGAAAAAGGAGAATCACTTTTCTTCAATGCAATGGGAGTATATTAAGCACCCTCCATGCCCATGAGTAGTTGCCCAACACAAAACATATTTTTGATTGCTTTTTGTCTTATTTTTTGAAGGGGAATAACATGAAGTTGGGTGGGTAAAAGAATGGGGAGGATCTGGGAGGAAATGCAGGAAAGAAACAAATAGGATCAAAATATATTCTGTGAAAAAATTAAAGAAAATATTAATTTAAGAAAGTAATATGTGTCATACCATTATTTTCTTATTTAACTATTATTTTAAATGATAAACAATCGAATAAATCAGTGTAGTGTCTGAAAAAGAATTGTTATTTGCGCTTCCTTAATGAACTTTTAATAAGCCAAACATTGTCAAGTTAAAATATGAAAAACGCCACCAATTTTCAATGTTTTGTTTCAGTAGACTTTGTATATACTTATTACCCATTAGTTATACAAGAGAGTGTTTATTTCATACATCATTTCAGATTTGTAAGAGAAATTTGTAAGTAAACATCACATTGCTCCTCTCCTGTAAAAGAATCCTGATTCTTTCACTCTGTCTTGCTTATCATCATTAAATCACTACATTTGCATATTAAAAAAACAGAACTGGGAACATTTTACATTTTGCCAGAGAAGAGTTCTAAAAGAGTAGGGTGTAGGAGGGAAGGTACAGCTTGTATCAAATGCCCATATTTTATCTTCTGGGTTTCACTTTCCCTTGAAGGCTGTGCTTCTCACTGCCACCCTTGTAAGGAAAAGCCTTCCCGATTGAAGCAGCACACAGAATCTCCCAGGTTTGGACAAAGAGGAGCCTTAGGGAGAAAGGTCTGCTGAAGAGAAGGCGAGGTTGCCCTCAACCCACCCCTTGGGATAAACTCTTTCCCCATGGACTCTGACAGCGCTGCTTTTTAAACTCCAGCCCCAGGAGGTGCCAAAGATCATCTATTTGAGTTGGCATTTGGCTATAAATAGTAGGAGCTAACAAATAAACAAAAAAGTCCACAGGTTTAAATAAGTGGCTTGTTTTTCGTACGAGACAGGAATCAAGAATTAGAGATTCTGGGACTCATTGGAAATCTGATCCCCTGGGGGCCTGTGTTCTCCCTTGGTTATCACTGTATAGACCTGGAAGGGGAGCTATGTCTCTGGAGTACACATATTGCAGTTCTAGGCATCACGTGTGAATAAATAAAAAATGGGACAAAAAAGGCAAAAGTTATGTGCCCAGTGAGTCTCCTCCCTTAAAAAATTACCTTTGTTTGAAACCCATACACAATTATGTCTGCTTCCATTTTATGGGTCAGCACTAGGAAGTCTGGCTACATTTCCAAAACAGAAATTCTTCCACTAATTAAGTTTACTTCACCCCCAAACTTCTGAGGAACAAGGGGAGAATAGATACTGGAAGCTAGGACTGGTGGTGCACGCCTATAATTCTATCCCTTGAAGGTGAAAACAGGAGGTTCACAAGTTCAAGGTTACAAGTTCACCTGAACTACACAGTGAGAGGCAAACTCAAAAGCAATCAAACCAAAATAACCAACTTAAAAAGCAAAGCAAAACAAAACCAAACAAAAATCAACAACAACAACAACAACAACAAACAAAACAAAATAAAACCCCAGAAATAATTGTGGATTAAAAGGCAGTGCCTGCCATATACAAGGAGAGAATGTCCTTTGTTTCTTTTATTAAGAAAGTCTTTTAAAAATGTTCATAAGCATTTTTGTTTCATTTATTTCTTTAAATAATTATTTAGTCTGTGTGCACTCACATATGACAGTAGAGCTATGGGGTTATGGGACAACTTGCAGAGTGATATTTCCAAAGTGGGTTTTGTAGTCAGGAGACAACTACCCAGGTACCCTACCCGTTCAGCAATGACTTAATCATACCACAAATTGGGACCCAATACCTATGCACTCCGTTTCTGTCCAGATTATAAATACCACTCCTCCCATGTTTTATACCACTTTCCAAATCAGAGTCAGCAACAGAGGATGCCTAAGACACATCTCCTGGGTTAGAATTTCCAGTTTGCCTCATTCATACTCTATTGCCTGGGTCTAGATAGGAAAGACAACAGTAGTAGGTACACGAAACCTGAGATCGATGACACTTCTACCATTGCTTTTGATACGGCATTAGCTTAGTGGATTCTGGTGTCAACTTGGGAGGTGTGTTCCAATGACTGCTCCTTGTTCTTTTACATACCCCGTTTGATTCTGACCTTTCTAACCCGCTTCTTACCATGCTAACCCTCCGCATTCTTTTCCTTTGCAACCCAGTCTTGATATTTCCTGTTGGCATATGGAAGCGATAGTACTAATGTGATGTTGAAAAGTTCCAGTTCTGAAGTTCAGTGACTTTTGTATGTTATTGCCTCTCTGTTCTAGGCAAGATAACCTTGGATATGTCATTTGATTCTCCTGTTTCTCAGTTACCTAATGGAGTACAAATGACAGCTTCTTCATACGGTTGTTGTCATGTTAATGTGCACAGTACCTGACTTCAGAAAGTTCTCAATAACATGTTGACCTTTTACTCACTGGTTTTTGACCTGCTATTTTCGTTTATAAAATCCTTACCAATTCTATTGATGATATTCATTTGCATCCATAAAGAACTCCAAAATTATCTTCTCTGTGAGGACTTGCTTGAGTGACTGAAGAAAATTAAAATGTCCTTTTGTTTACACAAGACTCTGAACATAGTTCTGCTCTAACAGCTACCACCGTATATTTTACCGAACCTACTCTTGCTACTATTCTGGGAACTCCTTGAGAGTAACAGTCTGTATTTATTTTTTGTCCTAAGCATCTTACATGGGATATGACTCAGAGTAGACACTTGTTATTAATTAATAAATGGTGAATGAATACTGAACACAAAAGACATCATTATATTCTACTTACTCGAGACTTCATCCATATACATAGCACTTAATGTATAGCCTTTTGACCATGCCCTAAAATATAACATTATACCCCATGTTTCATTTAGGAATATGTACAGATGTTAGAATACACTGAATTAACCATCAGTAGAGGTAGCCGATAAGTGAGGGTGTGTATTGGAGAAGATATGAGTTGTGGGGAAGAAGGGTAATCCACCAATATACTCTTTTCAATTGGGACATGTTATTAAGTAATGCTTTTTGGTGTCAATGTACAAGTTTCAGTACCTAAAGCAGCTGTTTTCTGAAGAAAGAGTGGGGGTACCTGCACCTGAGGATGAAAAAAGTATCTAAGAATTCATCAACAGGTAACAGAGGATGGTCATAAGAGTACGCTGCCAGATTATCAAGCTTTCACGAAGAATCCAAAATAATTATCAAGTGTTTTTAACCCCATTGAAGCAAACAGTAGACTCTCCTTTCTGATAATTTTACTGTATGCAAAACTTGGTCTTCATATGAACAAAACTCTCTGAACAAATGAGTAAGATTAGAGAATAGCGTAACAAAGCATGAAGGATGAAATACGGAGGAAAATCAAGCCTCTATGTGGTTGTTGCTTTTCCAAATTTTAAGAATATTTGAATTTGCTACTGATTGAACAAGTCTCCTTTGGTAAACTTTTTCTTCTGTAGGTCTCAATCTCCGTATTTTTGCAACAAAGCAGCTAGACCTGCTTATTTCTAGCAACCCCTATAGTCTTTTCAACTTAGCCATAAGTCGTAGGATGAGGTATCAAAAAACCTTTACAACCAGAATTCTCATGTGTCTTGTTGAAAAGGATGCTGCCCAGTGTGAGGGCAGGGAGCTGTCTTAGATGATTTCCACGGTAGCAAAAGGTTCTTGAATATTTGTGACACCCAGGAGGGAATATATAAATTGTGAGATCACTCAATACCCATTACCTTTGTATTTCTCTCTGTGCCATCCCCAGGGTAAAGCCATAGACTTGACAAGTCTGGAAGGGACCCCAGCTAATGAAGACATTTCTTCCCTAGAGAGTTTGGAATCCTTTCCTGGCCTGAGAAGGTGATAATTTTCTCACTTAAATCACATATGTCATAAATTTAAATGGGGTTTACTTGGAGAATAATTCAGTTTCTCAAGACAACTGTAAAAGACCAGCTCTTAGCAGTGGGAGACTGCTCCAAGCAGCTGGCGTTTTTATAGCTCTTTGTAGCTGAGAGTAATGGGACCAGGGAGAACATGGCTCCTTACCTCTGGAGCAGGGCCTGAGAAACTTCATGCTTCTTTGTAGGAGGTAAAAAGAGGTAAGAACCTTTGAACTATAGCTTAGTGGATATGCTGATAATAAAGACACAAATAGTGATACAAGAAAGGCTCCAAGGACATGTACCCAGGGGAGAAAGACTTGAAAACAATTATATTATAGATTACGGAATTGTGGCATTTAAATACAAAGAAAAATCTTTAGAAATAGTGTGGCTCAGGCATTTATTGTATACAAGAGTAAGTTTAAGCCTGAAAGACAGAGCCATATTCAAGTTTACATACATGTATGCACAATCATATTCAAACTCAAGTTACAGTGATGGAAGAATGATGAGTGCAGAATCATGAAACTACTCAGTTGTAAAATATTTTAGCCTTTGTGAAATACCTGTACCACCAATGAAGAGAAAGTATCAATTAAGGATCATACAGGGAGTAGATTACTAGGCTGAGAAGTAAGGTATATAGCAATAGTATTAGGAAACTCATTTAAACATGAAGTTGAGATGAAAGTGAAGGCTAAGGAAAGGCTTAGCATGCACTCCACTCATGAAGCATGCATTTTCTCTCACTAAGGCAACTCTATTCTGCATTATAGTCTTCAAAAACTAACATGGCTACAAAATGAAGGCTAACATATCAATGACACATGGGAAATTTTCTATAGATTCTGTTTTGATTTTTTTATCATTTCTCTTAACATCTACTGTACTATCTTGACTTCCTTGGCACCACCTCTAGTTGCTGTATGTCCTATGCTCTATGTTTTAAAACCACTAGTTGTATAACAATTTCCTTCAAGTTAATTCATTCTACCTTGGAGGGAAGCTTATTAAGACTCAGGATGTTGGTTGAGCAAGGCACTGATCTACGAGTACAGCAGAATGTCATTTGGAGACATTTTATTACTATGTTTCTGCTTGTTTGTGGGGTTTTTTTTGAGAACAGTAATTGGCTTTACTCTATGTCCTTGGGCTATCTAGTCTCAAGCTGTAGGACAGGGCCGCTTGTTTGTACTGGACGCCCAGCTAGCTTAGCCCCGAATAACCACATAGAAATTGTATTAATTAAATCACTGCTTGTCCCATTAGCTCTAGCCTCTTATTGGCTAACGGAGTCAGTTGTTGACACAACGGGCACCTTGTCTTTAGTGCTTCTTTGCTCAGGCCTCTGGTGACCAGAACCTAGTAGCTCTTGTCCCTGTGAGCTTGTTGGTTTATGTCTCCTGGATGTGACTGACACCACAAGAAAGTCATCAATAGCAGTACATGTCAAGATGGCAATTTAGCTTTGTATGGCTTGCTTGCCTCTGTTCCTGGGGACTCTGGCCTGCCCAGACTTGGCTCAGAATGCATCTCCTCTCTGCTTTTCCTAGATTGTCTCAACTGCAAGATCAACAAGAGCTTTCCAGCATGCTGATAAGTATTTTGTCCATGTCACAGTTTATCCCAAATCATCAACATCATCATCACCACCTGGATTACCCCCATTCATGAGTCCAGAGTGGAAGCCTTCAGTCTCGTTCTTCAGACGACAAAGATTCAGCATGTTTAACTCTGGTGGTGGTCCATGGCATCTCTCCAACTCTGCCTTCTTCCTCCCAGCATTCTGTTTAATTTTTCCCACCTACCAAAGTTCTGCCAAGTTCTGCCCTATCAACAGGCCCAAAGCAGCTTTTTTTTTTTTTATTAACCACTGAAAGCAACACAAAGGCAGAAGGACTTCCTATACCAGTCTTGTGTTCTTGGTTACCCAAGTAATGTTAAATATGGGTTTCTCCTGCATTAGATGGGAGCTAATACAGAGATTCACAGCCAGATGTTATGTATGAAGTGAGAGACCTTGGGACACTCATTCCTAAATAGGATGCCTTCATCAATTCCCTCCTCTCAGGGTTCAAAGAACCTTCAGAAGAAAAGGCAGAAAAAGTGTCAGAACTAGAGGGGATGGAAGGCACCAAGAAAGCAGGGCTCTTTAAATCAGCATGATTGTTGCACATATGAACTCATTGAGACTGGGGCAACATGCGCAGGACCTGCACGGGTATGCACCAGATGCAATCCTAGAAGTGAAAGGGGAACTGGACACATGCAATCTCCAATTTATGACCACTTTCAATCAAAAATGTAGTTTCCTCTTTGGGAATCTCATTGAGGAACAAACTACTCTTAAGGGTAGACCGCGTGCTCAGCAGTAGATGACCAACAGAAAACAAATGCAGTGGTGTCTCTGATGGCTCCTTGGCTCAAAATGTTTGTTAGGGCTTTTCCATTTTTCCTTTTTTGTTGTTGTTGCTTCCTTTTATTTTTTGTTTAATTTCTCTTATTTTTAGTTTATTTACGTACATTTAAAAATATTTTTCTCTTTTCACCCTACATATATATATATTATGCATATATTATACATAATACATATTTGCATATATATTATGGCTTCCAGTTTAGTGTTTTCATGTGATTCCAGAGTATGCGAATGAGTGGGTCTCTGCATCTTTATCTATTTCTTATGTCTTTTCTTATGTTCTCTTATTTCTGTTTGTTTACTTTGACCTATTCAGATGTGTCAATTTTGTTGTGTATTTTTATGCTTTATTTTATATTATCACTTAGAGGTCTGTTTGTTTCTGATGAGAGACAGAAAGAGAGTTGATACAGATGGAACAGGAGACGGGGAGGCACTAGAAGAATTAAAGGGAGGAGGAAACATAATTAGAATTCATTATGTGAGAAAAAAATTTATTTTCAACAAAATAAAAAAAAGACTCAGTATGTTGGGACTGTATATATGACTCAATAGTTAAAAGAACACTTGTACAACACCTGATTTCAACCCCCCCCCAGCACCCACTTTGTGTATTCTACAACTGCCTTTAATTTCAGATCAAAGGGGATTTGATGCTCCCCCCATAAGCTCTGCATGCATGTTGTGGAAATACATACAAGCAAGTACATATGTACACATACGTAAAATAATGTATTAACAACTTTTAGTGTTCTAGAAGGAGGTAAATCATTGCATCCTGCAAGGAAATTCATTATGACTCACGAAGTTCTAAAAGGGATGCTCCTTAGAACTAAAGAGGCAACCAACTCAGAATCATCAGGAAGTCCTTCAAACTCACTGGATATACCAGGCTCCGCCCTCTTGAAATTTACATAAATAGTAGGGAGTAATAAAAGATATTCTCATACCAGCTGAGACACTCTCAGATCAGCTGAGCTACTTGGGAGATGCTCAGACCAACTAATCTACTCAAAAGCGACACTTTCCCAACTTGTCAACCTGCCTGAAAGTCATTCAGTGAACTCTAGGGTTCCAGCGTTTGTGAGTCATCACTTATGCTGGGTGTTGTGTCTGTTTTTAAGTCATTTTTGCTCCCATTTGTTGCCCATTTCCAATATTTCTTTAAGAAACCCCAATACATTTACACAATGGAGTACTACACAGCAGAAAAAATAACGGCATCTTGAATTTTGCAGGAAAATGGATGGAGCTAGAAAACATTATTTTGAGTGAGGTAACCCAGACACAGAAAGACAATTATCACATGTACTCACTTATAGGTAATTTTTAAACATAAAGCAAAGAAAAACAGCCTACAAACCACAATCCCAGAGAACTTAGACAACAATGAAGACACTAAGAGAGACTTACATAGGTATAATCTACATGGGAAGTAGAAAAAGACAAGATCTCCTGAGTAAATTGGGAGCATGGGGACCTTGGGGGAGGGTTGAAGGGGAGGGGAGAGACAGGGAGGGGGCAGAGAAAAATGTAGAGCTCAATAAAAAGTAATAAAAAAAGAAACCCCAATAAAACTATTTGACTTACCAAATTGAGCTTTGGTAGTATCATTGTTTTAGTCCTTTGTTGATTCCCCCTCTGGGATGAGTAGGTATTTGGTCCCATCTCTCAAGAACAGTGCCATACATCATCACACTATCCTTAGGCAGTGTGTCAATGTGTCCTTGTGTGGTATATGTGTGTGACATGCAGTTGTATGCCCTGGTGGTGCCAGTTGTGTCTCTATTCTGCCTGGCTTAGTGACTCCTGTTAGAGTTGCATTGGGCATCTTGTATGATGGCACACAGGATTTCTGCTCTAGTCATATTTAAAAATTATTGTTTTGTCTCAGAGGTGACATAGACAACACACAAGTTATGCTCCCTTCCTGTGTGTATTAAATCACTGTTATATAGAGATACCACTAACTTCATTGACTTTTTAGTTGATAGATGATTATGGTTAGAAATGTGGAATAGGAGAAAATGAGATAATTTGGGAGAATTTGTCTGCCCCTGATATGACACCTATCAGGTTTGTCATTCAGAATTTGAATTTTGAAATATTTTTATTGCTCAGGGTCTATCAATTATCTCTCACTGGAGTCAAACTGCATAAGAACCACATCGTCTCAATGCCATATAACAGTAAGTGCTGCTTAGCTAGGGTTTCTTAATTGGCTACAGTGCTAAAAATTTATACAGCATGATTTTTTTTTTTGAGATAGAATTTCTCTGTGTAGCCCTGGATGTCTTGGAATTCTCTCTGTAAACCAGGCAGGCTGACCTCAAACTCAGAGATTCAACTATCTCTACCTTCCAAGTGCTGGAATTAAAGGCGTGCACCATCATTTCCTGGCCACAAAAAGTACTTTTTAACATTATTTTCAGAGTTGGCATACTGTCACTTATCCAAACTTCTAGGATTTGACTTTGGTTTGTTCTTTCCAGAACTCATATTGAGGCTTGATACCTGGTACTGGTGTTGATAGGTGGCGGGACCTTTAAAGAGGCAAATAGATCATGAGTTTCCTGCCCTCGCGAATGCATTGATGCACTTCCTCTGATATTGTCATTATAGTGGGCTGCTTTAAAGAGAGTGGAGGCCCATTCATTACCCTCTCATGTATGTGCCTCTCTTGTTGCATACTTCCCCCACTCCCTTCTCTTTAACATACAACTTGGCTTTTCACTTTCTATCATGAGGCAATAACCAGACACAGAACAGATGCTGGAACCCTCTTCTTGAACTTCCAGAACCACGAGATAAATTTAAACATCTTTCCTTTTTAAATTGCTTAGTCACAGATGGATTGTTATGGCAATGAAAAATGCACTAAAACAAACTTTTTGTTGATTAAAGAAAACCATATAGGCAAGCCTTGACCTGAAATGGAAGGGCACTACAGTGACACATGCCGATTGGCACGGATAAAGGGAATGATTAATAACTGGAACAACAGAATTAATTTATTACAGTTAGATCTGGAGAAGGATACGGAAAAGGGGAAGAAGTAAAATGGGTTATATGGAATGTTTGAGAAGCTGAAATCAGAGGACATTGTGATTGGATCGCAATGAATGAAGAGGAGAAGAGGAGACTGGTTTGATATAAATCTGTTAGGGATAAGGCCATATAAGGTTTCAACTATAATCTTAAGGATTATAATGTTTCATCCTGTGTTATGAGAAAGTAGTACAGAATTGTGATCATGGAAAGAAAAGACCTTAAATTTTAGTACTGTCAGCTAGATAAAAAACAGTGTAATTCATAACTACAGGTGAGCCTTATAGAACATGGGCCATTCTCCAGCCTGAAGGTCAAAAGTAGGTAGGCAGTATATCTTGGTAAATAAAAGGCAATGTACCTTCAGTACCATTGAAATTTGAGATGAGAATCTTATTTGTTGTGAGGTTGGTCCTGTGCATTGTAGACTATTTCATTAGAATCTCTGGCTTCTACTTATCAGAGGTCAATAGCACTATTCCCTTCAAATTGCAGCAAAAATGTGAATGTCTCCTAACACAGTCATGTGTCTCTTGAATGAAAAATGACTGCTTTCTAGGAACAAGCTTCAGGAAATGCCATGTTTCTCGGTGTGCTTGATACACACTGATAGCCATTTTCCTCTTATTTTGTGACAATAGAATGCTAAACTTTAGCTGACCATATAGAATTTTCTTACAACTTAGTACAGTAATAATACTAAGTTTTTAACATGTGACATTTAAGTAGAAATGAGGTTTGTGGAAAGATTTCTTAAAATATATGGGGTATGTTTTGTATTTTGGTTTTCTACATATTTCTTCCTGACTCTGTGTGTCCTGACAGGAACTCTAACACCTATCAGGATCCATGTAGATCTGGGAAGTTCAGTAAGAAAAAGATATCAGAAAGATGGAAGGACTCTGGGTCTCAGGCTTTTCTGAAGATACCATGCAAGACTGCATTGTCTGCATCTAGGAGTCTGCATAGATAAAAAAAAAAGTATGTGACATATCCATGTCATGTGCTTTGCTTTTCTGCCTTGGTACTGCTGAATCTAGTTCTACCTACTAAATACTGTGGCAATTCTTATGCATGATGTGGGAGGGGAAGTCCTTTGAAGAGCTTCTGAGATTTTTCTTTACCTAAAAATAGGATGGAAAGCAACTGTTTCCTCTTCTTCCAGGCTTTGGACATCATTGTATGAACATTTGATGCCTGGCACAACTGTAGTCCACTGTTGGCATGCTCATGAGAATGAAGCAGGTAGAACGACCTGCAGTCCTTAATATCACTGAGCCACTTATTTGATCAGCACTAGAGTATACAAGTTTGTGAAAGATGGATTTTTTTCATCACACCTTACTTTTATTTAAGTTTCTATCACTTGAGTCTTAAGGGCTCCAAATGATACAAATGGATTATGAAGGGAAAATGATAAGTTAGGTTACATTGAACTTGAAAAAAAAATGAGACATCTAGATATCTGGTGTTCAGGAGGCAATACTCTATGTAGATACCAGGCCAGAAGAAGAAATGAGATTGCCATCTTTTCTATGGACCAAGAGGTCTGGATAGTCACCATAACTACCACCTTTATCATGGTTAATGTTTCAGTGGCGCCTCCACAAGGTCCTAGGTAAAGAATAACAGGAAAAATGCAGCAGAGGAGACATGAGCCTCATTAGAATCAGCAACGATGCCTCCAAGGCTGAACACGAGAATTTACTGAGAAGAAGGGATCTCAGAAAATGCTAATAGTGCTGCCAACCCTCTTTGTTTTCCACATTCTGAGCTTTCCTTTTTGTAGTAACTCCAGCAAAACCTGCATTCCCCTTTGGGGGATTTTCCTTGGATGTGTTAATCAGCTGGCCCTTGTTCTTATAATGCCATTAAACCCAAAGGTCTCTAACTAAGTTCCTATATATGCTTACAGCCACCAGAGGACAGTACCGTCTAGACAAGCTTTGCCAGCCAGCAATTCAAGCCAGTCCTCCTGGAATCATTTATTGCCTGGATCAGAGACCCACCTGCCACTGTCTTTAATTTTAGGCTGGGCACAAGAAGGCCCTAGGAAGGAACCTCACAGGCGCTGAGTTTTAAAAGAAACCTTACTTTTGTTTTGTTTTCATTACTCGTCTTAGGCTTTGTGGGATAGCAAGAACTCCTCATGGTCTCAGAGACATGGATTAAAGCCAAAAGTAGCTTGGAGCACAGGCCAAGGGATATATTTGGAAGGTGGATTCCAACTCCTCTTCCTCCGGAAGGGGTAGGCCGGCCTTGGCCTCATGCCCAGATCACAGAACCGTAGACTCTGAGCTGAAAGAATCCTTAGCACAACAGGCAGAAATCCTTAGTTTACTGGCCCGTGACTGCCCTGAAATTATATGCTGAACTGTGGCGTCTGCATCCACAGATTTCATCAGATTCTCAGAAGTCTGAGATAGCACAAAAAGTTAAAAAGAACCAAATACTTTAATTCACAGATGAGGCTCTAAGAAGGGAGGGACTTGCCCAAGGTCAATTATTCAGGAATAGAGCTCAGATTAAAGTCAAGTAGACGTGCTGCACTATGAAAATTAAAAAAAAATGTTTGTGTTCCAACTGGAGAGTAGGGAGCCAGGACATTATAAGAGGTAAGCTAGAGCTGGACATACAGTGGGTATATAGTGCCTTCCAGAATCACTTTCTCTCCCCTTTCTCTGTCTCTTTGTCTGTCTCATTCTGTCTGTGTCTCATTCTGTGTATGTTGGTGGTACAATGGGGTGGAAGGGAGAGCGTAAGGACTACCAATGTATCCATAAGTATTTTGAAGAAAATATTGAGTTCCTTCTCTATCACTACTTGCTTCTCTTCTTCACCATGATCCTGTTTCCTTGGATTCCACTCCCATATGGCAAAACAAAGTTTAACTGTGAATTTAGCACAATCACCATAGCTCCTCTCATATTTGGACTCAAACAAAAGTAGGTCTTGGTCGTATTCACTGTCAGACTGTTAAAGCACCAGAAAAAATATTATTATAGTAAAAATGACTGGAGAGTCTTACAGTGTTTTCTAATTATCCCTATTCTGTTATTAAGATCAGTGTCCAATAGAATGCGATAAAATAGAGAAGAAATCTTACAAAGTTTCTGGGTCCAATTCCTTGACCACGCAAATGAAGATCTATGTCTTCCCAAAGGAAACATTATCACATAGAATATGTGGAACTACAGTTGTACCCAGTATTATGTGACTCCTACTTTTTCCTACCGTGTTGCCTTTATTAATTACTTTTCAGATTGTTTTGAAAAAATACTTAACAAAATTTACTTAAGCAAAGGGGTGGTTTATCTTGACTCACAGTTTGAAGAGAGAGTCCAACATGATGGAGAAGGTGTTACACATGGCAAGGTGTCACGGTGTGTGCAGCTGTATCTATGGTGACAGGGATGTGAAGCAGCAGACACTGTGTCCCTTATCAGGAAGCAGAGAGAGAAGAATGTTCGTGCTCAGCTTACTTTATTTTTTATTCAGTCTGAAGCATCAATCAATTCACTGAGCATCACCTGCAATTGGGGTGGCTCTTCCTGAATTCAATGAACCTAATCTAGAAACTCCCTCCCAGACATGCCCAGAAGTTTCTTTCCATGGTGATTCTAGGTCACACCAAGCTGACAGTCAAGAGCCATCCTTGAATGTCTTTTACTTAGGCTGGAAAGGTGCAGGAAAACTTATTTTGAAATCCTGTCCCTTATTTGGAGGCCTTACTGTGTGCAACAGACTCTCACCATGTATTTCAATTTGTCCCATACCTCCTAGGCAGTCCAGGTGGGTGTTGAAATGACAGCCCTCCTGCTTCTGCCTCCCCAGAGTTTGCATTACAGACGTGTGTCTCGGCACACACAACACAGCCGCTTAATTCCCTTTATCCTGCTTTACATCTTTTCACAGTATTGCTTACTTTTCCAGCTTGCTTCTTTAACTTTACTGCTTAATGTGTTTTTAAAAACACAGCATCTCTTCCAAAACTGTAGAAATTTCATTTGCTTTATTTATTTCTATATGCTCAGTGCCTATACCAATGCCTGACACACAGTGTGTACTCAGAGCAAAGCCTTTGAATGAATGACTAGGAATTACAATCAAAATGTATAGGAGAATTCCCAGTTTGCAGTAAACTATCACCATGAAAGCAATCTTTCTCATCTCACCTGCTAGGCATTCCTAAGTATGTAAGATAACTGAGCGTTCATTTGTTGGCCTGCCTTTATCATAACTTCAGTCTACTTCCTTGACCACTTACCAAAGTGAAATTCTTGTTTTCCTATTTGTAAAATTGGAGACCATGTCCTCTACTAGTTTGGGGGTGGTACACTATCAGTTAGATCTCTATCTACATCCCCCAGATCATGAATTTTTTTTTATCATGAAATTTTTGTATGGGAGGAGAAGAGAGGATCCTTTGCTCTCTCCTGCTAAAAAAAATGGCCTAAACTCCATGAAATATACAGGATTGATTTACTGAGCAATAGAATTCATTTGTTGGACTAAATTCAAAAGCACTTTGTATTTATAAATCTCCTAGAAGACAGAGGTTATATAACTGCTAAGCTTACTGTGGTGTGAACTTTGTCAATATAACAAGAAGCTACTGACTGTAATGTGCAAACAGACTGGCCTTTTTGGTCCACTCCTCACCTCTCTCATCAGTTGACTCACCCTGGACACTACATACCTCTAATCACCAGCCTTTCGGACCATCGCCAAGATTAGACATCTAAGAGGTCCCCTAAACCCCCCCTGTGCACCTTAGGTGATATATGATTCTCCTAGGCAGCATCCTATGTAAGTACTTGTCAAGGTGTTTTTTTTTCTTATATATCACCCTTGATAAGGAGCTCACTCCATCTAAAGATAACTTGTTTTGCCCATAGCCCACTCATTTAGAAAGTCCTTTATTTTTAGTTCAAATCTATCTCCTATGGTTAAATCATAAATTTCAGTTCTTCCTTTAGGAATCTCTCCTGCCCTATCTGTTCTTCCTGTCCCTGGCAGTTCTTTAGAAACCTCAAGGCAGAGAGCTCCTCCCCCCAAGTCTTGCCGTCTCCAGCATAAACAGACGTAGATCTAACTTTTGTACTCCTCTTCTCTGTCTGTTCACTCCCTTCTTGATACATCATACACATGGCCCCTTTAATATATGATACTCTGTGCTAGACAGATCCCTTCAGTAAGAGCCTAGAAAGGGCTGAGTGGAAATGGACTGTTGATTCCCTTGGCCTAAACCCCATGCACATACTGATGAAGCCGAAGTTGTCATTTGATTTTTGGCTTTGGAATCTTAATGTTGGTGATACTTATTAAGGAAAGTCTCAAGTCCCTTTCCTTTAAGCTGCATGCAGGGCAATCTCTTTCATTCTGTGAAGTCAGGTGACTCTCAGCATCCAAGTGTCGGCTTTTCCATTTGTAACTGTCAATCATCTGATCAGGTTTAACCACTTATTCAGCCTGTTGACAAGTTTTTGGAGCCTTACTCTGTTTCCTGAAATATTCCTCCTCTCCCTAACAGCTTTCAAATTTTAGCAGCAATCATCTCACATCTTTGTTTGTGAGCCTGTTTTGTTATTTTGTTGAAATATCCAGTCCCCCAGGCATTCCATCAAGGGGTGGTTACCTTCCCCAAGTGCTCACAGGGACCGTTCTCAAGGCCTGTGGCTTGGGAATGACCTTGATCACTGAATACCAACACAGCCTCAGCTGAGAAAGCAGCTCCAACCTTAATCTCTCCCTCAGCCTGACTGGCCTCTGTCAGGGAGAACCCCACACACTGGCTGGCACAGTCAGCAGTGACTGGAATAAGGTTTCCAGTTGGCTGCCACATCTAAGGCTCTGGAATATCAGGCCAAGCAAGGACAGATCAGGGTAATATGATTTTTCTACTGGCTCAGTAGCTGTGAGATTCAGCGGGCCTCCAAGTGGTTGTAAGGACCTCTCCTTTAGCCCAGGCTGGCTGGCACAGCTCCAGCATCAAGCCCAAACACTTTATTTCCTTCCTCCTTGAAAGTATTCCCATCTCTAATACTCTTGGAGAAAACACTAATGACAAAGAGGACTGTGATATCGCCACTGTCTTCTCATGAGTTACTTATAGAGCTTATATTGCAATTTTATTCATTTACTATTTTAGCTGTGTAGGTATGTTCCTGAGTGTATGCAGGTGTACCACAAGTGTCCATG
This sequence comes from Microtus ochrogaster, assembly GCF_000317375.1. Classification (NCBI taxonomy): domain Eukaryota; kingdom Metazoa; phylum Chordata; class Mammalia; order Rodentia; family Cricetidae; genus Microtus; species Microtus ochrogaster. The sequence continues at coordinate 25,693,178 of NC_022026.1, forward strand.
GACCCACAAGACCAGAAGGGAATTGGATTCCTTGGAACTAACATTACAGGAGTTGTGAGTTATTTACCTGATACAGGTGCTGGGAACTGAAGCCAGGTTCTCTAGAAGTGCAGAAAATGTTCTTAACCATTGAGCCACCCCTCCAGTTCCCAGAGTTTATATTATTATTTCTGTAACTTATTTTTGGTAATATAATTATAGTTCTTCCTTCTCTTTTCTCCCTCAAAACCATCCCACATATGCCTACTCATTCTCTTTTAAATGTAGAGACTCTTTTTCTTTAATTGTTGTTATATGCATATGTGTATACATGCATATATACATAGTGTTAGGGTTTCTATTGCTGTGAAAAGACACCATGACCATGGCAACTCTTATAAGGAAGCATTTAATTGGAGTGGCTTGCTTACAGTTCAAGAGGTTCAGTCCCTTCCCAGCATGGCAGGGAGTTTGGCAATGTGTAGGCAGACACAGTGCTGTAATTATAGCTGTGAGTCCTACATCTTGCAGGGACACAGGAAGTCAATTGAGACACTAGGTGGTATCCTGAGCTTAGGAAACCTCAAAGTGTGTCCCCACAGTGGTGTAGAAGGCCATACCAATTTCAACCAAGCCACACCTCCTAATTGTGCCACTCCCTATGAGATTATGGGGGGCCAGTTACATTCAAACTACCACATGCGTGTGAGCACACACACACACACATACACACACACACACGATATATCTTAAGTACATAAACGCTACCTGCTCAGTCTGTATAAAGTTTCTTGTACATATGTTTTTTAGGGCTGATCAGTTGGTATTAGATAACCAATTGGCATCCTCTTTCCTGGGGAAGACCATGTCTCCTTCTCTCAGCATTCCTCAGTTGCATGTTCTTTGTGTAGAACTACAGCCTCCTGGATTTTTTGCCCTATCCACTTTGGTATGTCTATTGATGTTGTTCTTATTTACCTCATGTTTAGGTAGTAATGTTGGTGAGATTTTACGAGTGACGTTTCTCACATCATTAAGAGACAAAATCTTACAGCAAACTCCCTGGTTCTTCAGCTCTAACAACCTTCTCATCTTCTCTTCTGCAATTTTTTTTGAGCCTTAGGTGTGGGAGTATTATATAGATGTATCCGTTGGCACTTGCCTCCACAACTCTGCATTTTGATTGCTTGTGTTTTTATGTCATGGTCCTCATCTGTTGCCTAGAGTAGTTTTCTTAATAAGGGGTGAAGACTCTACTTATAAGGTTTGTGCACACTCATTCACACATACTCACTCACATATTACTCAATGAAATTAAAGAAGATAAACATAAATCCCTTCATGATGTCTGATAGAACACAAAGATATTGCTATATGAAATCACAAAGAAAATTCAAGATTTGAAAACCAAATTCACTAGAGAAATAGAAATACTGAAGAAAACTCAAACTGAAATTAAGATGTGATTGAAAACTCAATAATTAAATTAAAACACTAGGGGAATACCTTATGAATAGAACAGATCAAGTAGAAGATAGACTATAGGGATTCAAAGATAAAAAGAGGAAAGTACTACTCAAAGAATACAAAAATTTAATAAACCCAGTACCATAAAAGGATCATGCAAAAATTCTAAGACACCATAATAAGATTAGACCTAATAATAAACTGTAGATGAAGGATAACAATATTAGATCAATGTCATGGGGGTAGATCTTTGATGTGGAACAATGGTCTGTATTTTGTCAATTATATTTTAAATAAATGATGTTTGGCCAGTAGCCAGGCAGGAAGTATAGGCAGGACAACCAAACAGGAAGTAGGGGAACGTCAATGAGAACAGGAGAATTCTGGAAAGAGAACACAGTGCTGTCCATGCCACAGAAGAAGCAAGATGTGACTGCCCCGCCGAATAAGGTGCCAAGCTACATGGCTAACATAGACAAGCATAATGGGCTAATATAAGTTATAAGAGTTAATAAGAAGCCTGAGCTAATAGGCCAATCAATTTATAACTAATGTAGACCTCTGTGTGACGTCTTTGGGACTTAATGATTGTGGGAACTGGGCGGGACAGAAAACTCAGTCAACAGATCTTCAAGAAGATCAAATAAAACTTCTTGAAATCAAGGAAAATCATAGCCATACAAATACAAGGATCACTCAGAACACCAGATAGATAGCATCAGAAAAGAAACTCCTTAAAGTATGCTGGAGTTAAAACATTGTTTACATGGAATGAAAGGGATACTGAAAACTGCAGGAGAAAAACCATAGATCACACATCAGGGAAAACCCTTCAGACGAACAGCTAATTTCTCAATGAAAACTTTAAAGTTAAAACAATTCATGTCCATCAGATGAGCCCTGCAGAGAATACCAAAAGCAATAGTTTTGAATGAAGAAGTGGATATGCATTGCCAAGAGACTATAAAAAAATGAAGCCATAATTGCTCAAAGCCAAAAGAAGAATTTAAAAAAATGGCAACAATCACAGCATACCTTTCAATAATAACTTTAAATATTAATGGCCTCAAGATTCAATCAAAGGACCTTAGTTACCTGCATGGGCTAAGAAACAAAAGTCATCTGTTTGTTGTCTATGAGAAACTTGTATTTCCAAATGCAGACACCACTTGAAAGTGAAATGATGGGGAAAAGTATTTCAATCAAATATGACTAAGAAGCAAGCAGGATTTGCTCTGTTAATAGCCAATGAAACAGATTTCAAACTTTAACCAGAAGAGATGATGAAGGACAATTCATTCTACTCAAGGAAACAGTTAATCAAGAGGAAAGACATTACAATTCTAAACATATATTCACCAAACTCTGATGTACACAATTTCCTAAAACATATATTGATGTCTGAGGGCCATGCTGCAGCTGAGGCCATACAGACCTGAGTGACCTGTGCTGTCACCCGGGTTCATAGTATCCTCTGAGCCTGAATTGCTGTTGAAGGCAATGTCTGGGTCTCTGTTCCTGCTGCAGCTGGAATCTTTGTTGATGCTCATGGCCCATGTTATCACAGAGGGTCATGAGTGTTGCAGAGTGAGGGCTTGCTTGTTCATTCCAGCCACTTGGCTAGCTTACACCAGAAATAACCACATTAAAAACTGTATTAATTAAAACACTGCTTGGTCCATTAGCTCTAACTTCTTATTGGCTAACTCTAACATCTCAGTTTAACCCATTTCTATTAATCTGTGTATCGCCATGTGGCAGTGGCTTACCAGGAAAAATTCAGCATGTCTGTCTCTGGCAGCTCCATGGTGGCTCTCTCCCACTCTGCCTTCTTCCTCCCAGCATTCAGTTCTGTCTTCTCCGCCCACCTAAGTTCTGCCCTATCAACTAGGCCAAGGCAGTTTCTTTATTCATTAACAAATGAAAGCAACACAAATACAGAAGGAACTCCTGCACTGCATAGGAACCATGCTTGTTGAAATTCAAGGGCTAACCTGAACCAGCTCCAGTCTTCACTGACCCTGGGATAGCAGCCCCTGCCCCTGCTGGACACTGCAGTAGGAGAGGTGGTCATCCCCCAATCGGGAACAATACCAGCTGGGCCTAGGCGGTCTGTCTCCACCCCTTGCTTGAGGGAGAGGGGAGTCCCAGTATCCCAGACTGACTAGCTCAGCTACCACTCACACTCACATCCTGGGTCGTGGCTTGTGGAGATCATGAAGGGACTGGTTTTGCATAGTGATAGTCACAAGATCTCCACAATTAGGGGCAAAAGCAGGATATCTAAGAGGAGTTTTGGTGAGGGTCCAGTGATGATAGTGTGTCAGAATCCAGAGGTATTGGACTAGACCAATGACTCATTGTAATGAACATTTACGGGGAGGCCTATGGATGAAAGGGTATAATACATGACACACTACAGCTCCCAATGCCACTAGGATGAACGAAGAGATGGAGAGACGAGAAGAGAGAGGAGTAAAGCGGTTTTTCTGCTGGTTTTTATTTTGGTTTTGCATTTTGGGGGGGTTTCTTTTAGGGTGATGCTACAAGGGAGAAGGGTGGATATGGAGGGATTGAGAGGTGATTGGAATTAGGGTGCATGATGTGAAATTCCCAAAGAATCAATAAAGAATTATGCTATTAAAAAGATATGCTATTAATACTGACGAATATCTTGCATATCACCATAGAACCTTCATCTGGTGATGGATGGAGATAGAGACAGAGACCCACACTGGAGCACATGACTGAGCTCCCAAGGTCCCAATGAGGAGCGGAAGGAGGGAGAAGATGAGCAAAGAAGTCAGGACCACGAGGGGTGCACCCACCCACTGAGACAGTGGGGCTGATCTATTGGGAGCTCACCAAGGCCAACTGAACTAAGACTGAAAAAGCATGGGATAAAACCGGACTCTCTGAACATGGCGAACAATGAGGGATGATGAGAAGCCAAGGACAATGGCACAGGGTTTGGATCCTACTTCATGTTCTGGCTTTGTGGGAGTCTAGCCAGTTTGGATGTTCACCTTCCTAGACACGGACGGAGGGAGGAGGACCTTGGACTTTCCACAGGGCAGGGAACCCTGACTGCTCTTTGGACTGGAGAGGGAGGAGGAGAGGAGTGGGGGGAGGGAGAGAAGGGTGGGAGGAGGGGGAGGGAAATGGGAGGCTGGGAGGAGGGGGAAACTTTTTTTTCCTTTTCTCAATAAAAAAAAGAATAGTCAGTTATTAAAATGTAAAAAAAGATATGCTATTAAAATTAAAGATACAGAGTAACATCAACCTATTAAGAGCAGATGATTTAAATACTCAACTTTAATAGACAGATCATCTGGATAAAAAATAAAAGAGAAGCATCAGGATTAAAAATTATGACACATCAAATGGACTTAACAGATATCTACAGAATATTATACTCGAACACCACAGGATATATATTCTACTCAACAGCCCATAGAAACTTCTTTAAAATAGATCATGACCTGGGACACAAAACAAATCTTAAAAAGCAAAAAAAAGGAATAGCTTCATGTATAAAATTTACACATGATGTAGTAAAAATTAAAATAAACAGCAAACAAGAAGTATCTTATAAGTGCATAAACTCATAGAGATTAAACAATTCATTATCAAAAGATAAATTGATCAAAAATAAACAAAAACATATTTGGAAATAAAAATGAAAACACAATAAAATAATAACTCTATAAGACATGAACTCAGTCTTACTAGGGAAATTTAAAAAACAAAAAAGGGAACAAATAAATGATTTAATGATGCAACTCAAGAATTGGAAAAATAAGTCAAACCAAACTCAAATCCAGTAGATGACAAGAAAATCTAAAAATCAAAGTTGAAGTTAATTAAATAGAAATCAAGTAAATAGTACAAAGAATTAAGGAATCTAAGATCTAATTATTTAAAAAGACAAACAAAACTGACAGATTCTTTTTTCTTTTTTAATTGATTTTTATTGAGCTCTACATTTTCTCTGCTCCCCTCCCTGCCTCTCCCTCTCCCATTCAACCCTCCCCCAAGGTCCCCATGCTCCCAATTTACTCAGGAGATCTTGTCTTTTTCTACTTCCCATGTAGATTAGATCTATGTAAGTCTCTCTTAGTGTCCTCATTGTTGTCTAAGTTCTCTGGGATTGTTATTTGTGGGCTGGTTTTCTTTCCTTTATGTTTAAAAACCACTTACGAGTAAGGAGTGAGTACATGGGATAATTGTCTTTCTGTGTCTGTGTTACCTCACTCAGAATGATGTTTTCTAGCTCCATCCATTTTCCTGTAAAATTCAATATGTCATTATTTTTTTCAGCTGTGTAGTACTCCATTGTGTAAATGTACTACATTTTCCTTATCTATTTTGGTTGAGGGGCATTTAGGTTGTTTTCAGGTTCTGGCTATGACAAACAATGCTGCTATGAACACCTGTCCTTGTGGCACAATTGAGCATCCTTTGGATATATACCCCAAAGTGGTATTACTGGGTCTTGAGGAAAGTTGTTTCCTAATTTTCTCAAAGGGGCTGTACCAGCTTACATTCCCACCAGCAATGCAGAAGTTTTCCATTTACCCCACAACCTCTCCAGCATAAGTTGTCGTCAGTGGTTTTGATCTTGGCCATTCTTACAGATTCTTGACCCAAATAATGAAAAGAAAAAGACTGGCAAAATTATCAGAATTATAGAGGAAAAGAAAAACATTACAGTAGGTGCCAAAAAAATCCAGAACATAATAAGGGAATATTTAAAAAAAAATCTGTACTCTATCTATTAAGTTAGAAAATCTTAAAGAAATGAATACATTGGTAGAGTCAGTCAAATCACTGAAGTGAGACCAAAAGGAAATAAAAATTTAAGCAGATCCACAAAAATAAGGCAATTGAAATAGTAATTAAAATCTTCTGACTAAAAAAAAGCCCAGTCCCAGAAAAATTTAGAGCGTATTCTACCAGAATTTCAAGGGAGATCTGCAACCAGTATTTCTAAAATTATTAAAAACAAAAGAAACAGAAGTAGTACTTCCATACAACTTCTATGAAGACAGTATTACTCTAATATCTAACCCAGGTAAATATATAACAATAACAAAAAAATCAAAGTACAGACTGTGATCTCTGATGAATATAGATTAATAATTAGACAACAAAATAATTGCAAATCCAATACATGCATTTGTCATAAAGATCACCTACCATGGTCAAGATAGCATTATTCTTGAGATACAAGGTTGGTTTACCATGTAAATCACTAAGTGTAATAAAACATATGAATATGCTTAAGATAAAAATTATATAATCTGATGCGGAAAAGGCCTTTGACAAAAATCCATCATGCCTTCATGATAAAAATTTCTGGCCATAGTAGGACCAGAGGGAAAGTCTATATATGACAAATCCATAGCCAATATCATCCAAAGTAGAGGAAAATTTTCAAGAAATGAGTCAAAATCAGTGATGAGCTAAGTCTGTCCTCTATCTCCATTCCTTTCCATATAGTGCTTGGCACATACTAGATAAGAGAAAGAAACTAAAGGAATACTAATAGATAAGAAGTCAAATTATCCCTGTTTTTAGATTTTGTATTATACATAAGAGATCCTAAAAAATTCTATCAGAATACTTCTAGAAATGATCAACAATTTCAGCAGCGTAACAGGATACAATATCAACTTATAGAAATAATTAATTTTTCCACAGTCCAACAAACATGCTCATGGAAACAATCCCAATTCATAATAGTATCAAAGAAAATAAAATATCCATGAAGAGACCTAACCAAGGAGGGGAAATACATCTACAATAAAAGTTTCAAATCTCTGATAAAGAGATTGGAGAAGACACTGGAAGACAAAAGACCCCACCCCAGGATCATAGGTTGGTAGAATTATTATTTTGAAAGTGATCATCCTGCCAAAAACCAATTTAATACAACCCCACTCAAAATCCCTAAAAAATTCTTCACAGAAATAGAAAACAAATCCTAAAATTCATATGTAACCACAAATGACACAGATAGCCAAAGTAATCCTAAACAAAAAGAAAAAAGTTGGAAAGATTATTATTCTAGATTTCAATATGTATCACACAGGTATAATAATAAAAAATATCATGGCCCTGATTCAAAGACAGTATAGACCAATGGAACAAGATAGAAGATCCAAAACATGAGTATACACAATCTTAACTATCTGAAATTTGATTACAATGTCAAAAATACACACTGGAGAACAGACAGCATCTTCCATAATTTGTGCTGTGAAAACTGTAGATCCATATGTAGAAGGATGAAATTAGTCATATATCTATCATGCTATACAAAAAAAAAACCTTCAAAGTGAAACCTGAAATGCTAAAACTTCTAAAGGAAAGCGTAAGCCACACCCGACACATACAGATAAAGAAAGTATTTTCTTCATAGGACTTTATTTTCCCAGAAGTTAAGGCCAACAATTAAATCAGAGGTTATAACACTAAAATGTGTTATACTATCAGTTGAATGTAAAGGTAGAACACAGAGTGGGAAAGAATCTTTGCCACCTATATATCTGGCAGAGGATTAATAGCCTGAATACACACACACACACACACACACACACACACACACACACCCCAAACCTAAAACAAAACAAAACAAAAGTCCTAAAAACAAGTACCAAACAGTAAAATGTAAAACAGATCTGATCAGAGAGTTTTCTGAAGAAGATTTAGAAGTGACTAAGAAATATCTCAAAAGATGTTCATTGTCCCTCCCAATTATGGCAATGCAAGTCAACAACTTTGAGATTTCATCTTTACCCCAGTCAAAATGACACATGTTAACAAAATAATGAATAACAAGTGCTGGAAGGAATGTGTGGTAAAGGGAACCCTTATTCACTATTAGTGGGGCTGGATACTGGTTCAGCCACTGTAGAAATCAGTACTGAGAAATCTCAAAAGGCTAAAACTAAATCTCCCATATGACCCAGCTAGCTATATCTCTCCTTGGTACAGGCCCAAAGCACTAATGTTTTACTCGTCAGATATTTTCTCAGCCGTGCTCATTGCTGCTCTGTTAGCCATAGCTGAGAAATGGAAATAACCTAAATGTCTCTCATCTGACAAATGATTATAAAAACATAGTATATTATACACTGTGGAATACTATTTTGTTCTAAAGAAAACTGAAGTCATGAACTCTGCACGTGAATGAATGGAACTAGAAAATATTACCTAGTGAGGCTACTTCGAATCCGACAAACAAAAGACACCTATTCTCTCTTGTTTGTGTAACCTAGGTAACTGCAGATATGAGGAAAGTGAAAAGGGACCAAAGTAAAGATGGGGAGAGGGGGCTCTGAAAGGGGAATACTAGGATATAGAGGAAAATGAGAAAAGTATTTGGGGGGAGGCATAACAGGAGAGGGCAATACTGGAGGATAAAGAGGAAGAAATGGATAAAGGAAGCTCTGATGGCTTCGACTCTAATGTGTTTCTCAACCTTCTTAATGATGAGACCCTTTAATACAGTTCCTCATGCTGTGTTGACCCCAACAATAAAACTATTTTTCTTGCTACTTTGTAACTGTAGTTTTGTTACTGTTAAGAATCATAATGTGAATATCTAATGTGTGACCCCCAAAGAGTTGTGACCCACGGGTTGAGAGCTACTGATTTAGAAGAATAACATGTGAAAACCTTAGATCATTGTGATGTCTAAAGGAAGGTGGCTTGACAAGGGGAACATAGAGAAAACCAGTTGGCAGAACATTAGTACCTCTCAATAAATTCCTTGTTTGGACAAATGTTTATTTCTCATTTCTTCCTACTTCTTCCAGATCAATGCAAAAGCTAGAGATGAGATTTCCTTTATGACAAAATCCTGAAATTTTAATGTCAGATAAATAGAAGTGGGATAAATTGATATAAAAGAACCTTGTAACAAAACTATTATAATATGATACAATGAGGAACTGAGCAAGAACAGGAATATTTGTTACACAATAGAAGTACAAGTACAATTTCAAGGTAAAAAGTCACAGTTCAGTAGAAGGAATTGTGAAAATGACATTGACATTTAATTGATAGCGAATATCTTGATTCAATATGGGATGTGATTACAACAAAAGGCAATGAAGTAATAGTTCCACTTATTAAAGCAAGGAACTTGGAACAATGGAACTTATAAGCCTCCTAGTATACATTGGTTAACATAGCCCTTCTACACAGGGAGTCATGAATTTTTTATTATGCTGCTTCTAGGTGTCAGTCGCTATGTGCTTAGATTTCTAACTGGAGTTGTGTGACAGAATTGTATTATTATTATTATTATTCAGAATGTACAGAATGTTAGCTAGCTCATCTCTATTTTACAGCCGGAGAAAGGAACTTCTCTGAAAGGGAAACTGACTAGCTAAGAAAGTGCATCTTCTTCCTCATCTCTCCTACCTGCCAAGGCTTTCCACCATGTAATGGGAATAATTCCATGTAATGGAAATAATGGGACTGAGGAATAATTCTCAAAAGGAATTAATAATGACCTCGGACATTAGAGCCATGATTAAAATACAACCTTTTTCTTTTAGAAAAGCCTTGTTGAAATATTTATGGGTAAAGGGATAAGATGTATAGCATTTTTTTAAAAAGTGAAACAGGAGGTGAAGGGTAAAGTAGAAGTGGTGGAGTATGAAAAATGGAGCATGAAGAAGCAAGAGAATGCCATTATGATGTTCTTTATTAATTTTATGTTTAAATATTTTCAGTAGTAAGTTGACAAATTAAAAACAAACATATTAGCACTGTTAGGAAGGCGTTGAAGCAGCTAACTTCCAAAGAAGCCTTGTTGATATTGGTGAGTCAGTGTGTGAGGAGGTAAGCTTCTCTAGTTCTCGAGGTTTGCAGTGTCTGATGAGGTAGTCTGACCACCCTCTTAATGTGTAACTGTTGCAATTTGACACTGACTGTAAGTTAATAAAAACACATATGGATTTCAAACAATATGGAAGAAGAATGGGTTAGAGATGCTGAAGAGAAAAAGGGACACACACACACACACACATATATGTACATATATATGCATATCTAGAGAGAGAGTGACTATAAGCATTAAGACTAGACCATTTTTAGAAGCAGTTCAAGTAACCGAGAGTATTCTCAATTATTTTTTTCCTTATTGTAGTTATTCATTTGTCTTACTATAATTATACTTGGTTACTAATATCGGTGTAAGCAAATACTTGATTATAAATAAGCAATACGCCTTAGTTCCTTTTTTGTACATTGTTGTGAATACATAGTATTACATCTGCTAAAATGTGCTCTACTACTGAGTTATACACTCAGATCCTCTTAGTTATGTCAGAATATCAGTACACAAAATTTCACATATGACACATAAAGTGATGATAATCACAAGACCGTGAAAGAAAAGATTAAATCAGTGCAGCAGATAACAATGCCAATTCAGAATAGAGTAGGAAAATGTTTTTAGAAGAGAAAGAATTTAGATAGATTTTGTAGATTTAACACAGTATTCAGGACAGAAGACTCAAGCTATGAAAAAAGAGGAATGAATATATTCTGACATTAAGATTTGATTTAAAAATGTCACAAGATTCTTATCCTAGTCACTGATCTCACTTCTGTATTTGGACTTTGTAGAAATCAAGTAATATTCAGTGCCTAATAGAGTGACAATTTTTTAGCCACTATTTTTCGTTGGGCCAATGTTACAATTCAGGAACCTGGCTTTTGACTGGCTTTATTGTTCTCAGAAGTTCTCTTGAAAAACTATCGGGAAGAGAGGCAGATTCAGTGCCTAAAAAGCTTCATTTTTCTCAACATGGGAAACCAAAGATGTAGAAATGGTTGTCAGTGAACCACAGCTGGAGAGGTCTAGAAATGGTGAGAACTGGCTGGCCACTGGCATTTGTACCTCTCAGTGGAGACTGGCATTCCTTGTATTCTTCATTTGCTTTCAAATCATAGTTTTGTTTTTCTCCTAACTTTAAAAAATGCAGATGACTATTCCATTGCATATAACCACAGGTAGTTTTTATGCTCTGTGCTTTCCAGGGACTGTAGAAACATGTTCTCTTGTCCAAAAGTAATTGATGTTGAGACAATCAGGTATATATAGGAGTTACAACAGAGTTTTCCTTGGTTCGGCCTCCTTAGTGGGATGCCACAATGGGGAAAGTAGGACCCTACATATCTTGGAAAACAATAAAGGCCAAAGTTCCAGAAACCCTGTTTTATTATTCCTTTTAGACATAGGTCTTCACAAAAGGCCCCCTGCATAGAATCTTTTTTTTTTTTTCTGGCAAGAAGAAGAGAATGATCCCAATAGAACTAGTATATAATCAAATCAGAAGAATCTACAGATAATAGAGATTGCTTCTTATATTAGGAAACAATCTTTCCCCAAAGGCCTTGGCTGATTTATCTCTGCAATCCTCAACCTGTGACCTACATATAACACATCATTGGTAATCTCTTCTATTGAAGGTAGCAAATTTCTTTTTTTAATTTTTTAACCATAATTTAAAATGATTATTCTATGTACATTTTACATCATATATCTTGATACCATTAGTTTCCCCATCCTTTCACATCTGCCCTCTGCCCCTGCATACCCCCAAATAAAACAAAATTTGAGAGAAAATAGGAAAAAGTAAAAAAGAATTTTTTTATTCTTGATTATTATCTTCTACTAAGAATTTTGTATAATACAATCGTTTCTCATTTTACATAGCTATTTCTGTTCCCACTCTTTCCTCTCCTCCCTCTTCCTCTACCTTCCCTGCGCCCCATCTCCTCATCCACTCCTCAGAAAGGGTAAGACTTCTCACTGGGAGTATACAAAGTCTGAGGCTTCACTTTAAGGCAAGACCAAGCCCTCCCCTCCATATCTAGGCTGAGCAAGGTATCCCTCAAAAAAGAATGTGCTCCTAGATGCCATTTCAAGCACTAGGAATAAATCCTGGTCTCACTGCCAGTGGCCCCACAGATTGTCCAAACCTCGTAACTGTCCCCCACATTCAGTGGGTTTAATTTGGTCCCATGCAGGTTTCCCCACTATCAGTCCAGAGTCAGTGAGCTCCCACTAACACAGGTCAGCTGTTTCTGTGACAATCACCCTCATGGTCTTGACCCCTTTGCTCATATTATCGCTCCTCCCTCTCTTGGGCTGGTCACAGGAAGCTCAGCCCAGTGCTTCTCTGTGGATCTCTGCATCTGTTTCCATCAGTTGCACGTTTAAGGTTCTATGATGACAATTAAGGTAGTCATCAGTCTCATTACAGGGGAGGGCCAGTTTAGGCTTCCTTTCCACTGTTGCTTAGAGTCTTAGCTGGAGTCATCCTTGTAGATTTCTGGCAATTTTCCTAGTGCCGTATTTCTCATTATTCCTTTAATGGCTCCCTCAACCAAGATAATTCTTTCCTTTTTCTCCCTCACTGTCCTTCCCCCTTCTCGAGCATCCCATTCCCTCATGTTCTCCTCCTTTCTCCCCCTTTCCCCTTCCCTTCCCCTTCCATTATCCCTTTTCCTCCCTCCTAATTTTCTCAGGAGGCCTTGTCTGTTTTCCCTTCCCAGGGGGATCCTTGTATGTGTCTCTTAGGGGTCTCCTTGTTGCCTAGCGTCTCTGGAATTATAGATATAGACGATAGGCTGGTTATCCTTTGTTTTATGTCTAATATCTACTTATGAGTGAGTACATACAATGTTTTTTGATCTGGATCTGAGTTACCTCACTCAGGATGTATATTTTTAGTTCCACCCATTTGCATGTGAATTTCAGGATGTCATTGTTTTTTTTTTTTTACCTCTGTGTAGTACTCCATTGTGTAAATGTACCACATTTTCTTTATCCATTCTGCAGTTAAGAAACATCTAGGTTGCTTCCACTTTCTGGTTATTATGAATAATGCTGCTATGAACACAGTTGAGCAAATGTCCTTGTGGTATGAGTGTGCATCCTTTGGGTAAATACCCAAGAGTGACATTCCTGGGTTCTGAGGTAGATGGAAGTTGCAGTGTGACACAGTGAGTCATGGAAGACAATGAATTTCAAACTTGGTAAAAAAAAAAAAAGCTGCATCTCAAAATGTGGCATACCCTTTCTAGTACAAAGCAATAAGACTTTCAGTATGTTTATACCCATTTTTGCACATGTATGTGTGTGTGCTTATGTGCATGAGTATGTACATATCTTCACTTGGATAAAAATTTACAAGTTTATCTATCAGAATAGCTGAATGTTTGAAATTTTGTATTCTTCAACCTAGTATAAAATTAAATCATTAAATCATATTGCTACATGTGTAATCATTGTGATATTTTTTATTTTATTAATTTCATCTTTACAAAGTGCCAGTTGTTATCTGATGAACCAATTTAATAATTTCATAGTGAGGTGACATAATATTTGAAAAACATTGGTTTAAGTTATCTTCTCAAAGGCCCTTTTATAATATTATGGATTTTAAAATTAGGATAAAAAATAGTGAATTTCATTATGGCATTTTTCATATATGTCATAACCAAACTCACTATTTTGCTCATATTCATAACCCAGTACTTTTTCAATAATTTTCCTATATACATTATAAAGATTTATCCTTATGTCTGCAGATGATGGCAGTTCTCATCCCTTATGAAAGAAATTTCTTCCTGCAGCAGATCTTTCTGTGATAATAGAAAATTGTAACTAATGTGGTTTTCTTTTATATTTTATTCTTACCTCTTATTGTACCTTCTTCTTTGTTCCTGTTCATCCCTTTCCTTTCCTTTAAGTTTATCTTAAGTCCCCTTCTACTTTTGCATAACATATGTACATATATATATATGTTATAAACATATATATGCGTGTTATAAAGAGATTTTGCAAAGTCATTTTTCTCACAGAGTCTGAACTAGGCTCTGAGACTGTTGACATGTCCTTTTAAATCCTTCCTGCTGAGAGGAATTATGGTAATACAGAGCCCTGTCCCATAGACAGAGCAAGTCTTAGAGGTGAAATCTGACAGGAAGTATCCAATAACATTTGGATCCAGTGGGTGGAGTGATGGACAAGACTTTAGTCAACTTTTAGGTGAACACGGTACAATCAGCTCCAGCAATTTTAAGATGACTTGTCATCACCCATTTATTCTGTTGGTGCCAAAACTAGTGTCTAGTTACATGCTCATCTTAGTTAAGTAAGGAGGGTAAAGAGAATTCTGTCGCCGTGCAGTTCTTCTACAAGTTAGCTTTCCAGTTTGGGCAGAGAGATAGCTCATGGTTTGGTGGGAAGAGCTATAGAAATTTAGGTCCTTTGAACTTTTCTTTTTGTAAACTTCTTGAATTCCAGAAAAGTCTAACTTCCTTCTCAAAAATAGCAAGGGCCTCATTGACTTAGTCCATAAGCCCAGTTTTGCTTGGATGGTGGATTTAGAACCAACCCCAAATAGGTTCTACTTGGCTTCATTTAATTATAACCCTATTAAACTCATATCTGGTTTTTGAGTGTCTCCCTGGGTTACTTGACTTGTATCTAAATTCTTGACTGTGTGTCAAAACTAATGTGGAAAGTGATGCACTGCTTTTGCTTTAGATATCAAAGGCATTCATATGAGAATCTATCAAAGACTGAAAGAAGAGACTCAAACTGCATGTCAAATGGGTGTTAATGCTTCTGTTCCCACACAGAGAAGACACTTCTGTGTAGGTGGGGTGCTCAGAGGTTGTCTGTTTCTAATTTACACTGTGGAGGGCAGAGGAACATTGATAAGACCCTAAGAGACTATTTTGAAAGAAATCACTGAGGACAATTCTCTGAAATGTTAATGAGGATTGGTATCTCTCTGCTCACTACCTTTAACAACTTGTTTTTCTCCACATTGCGATGACTTCACTGTTTTCTTCCATGTGGACCTGTCCTCAATACAGCTCTTTAGGCCTAATTTTACTTTTGAGTTCTAGGAGAGTATTAGATATCTATGTCCCTTTTTAACTCGGAGAACTCACTGGCACCTCACGTTCAAGTACCCACCTAATCTGTTTGCCTGCCAATATTCACTTGTAAACTTTTCTATGCCTTATATGATCACTTCCTATATTTCCTCTAAATTTTGATATTTTCAGTAACTCTGACTTGTACATTTTTTTTTATACAGACTACCCTGATTCTGTCTGTCTTGCACAGATCAGAATACAGGTTTTCTTCCTCAGTTTCCATAGTACTCTCAGTATTAGATAGGAATGCTCCCTCCACTAGCAATTGTTCTGTTTAAGGGTTGGGATTGATGCCTTGTTGATCTCTGTAGCCATAATGCTTTTTGGGTGGTCTTCTACACAGCAAGTGTTCAAAGAACACAGAAATGAAGCTGTTTTCTTTATCTTTCCTTGTTCTCCCCCTCCCGCCCTATCCCTTCTCCCTTCTGTTTCTCTCCCCTTTCTCTCTCCCTCACCCTTCCTACTTTATTTTTCTTTCATTTTGCTGTGTGCATGTCCACACATGATAAAAGTGGAATAATAAGATTCATGGCTCTGTCACAAAAATTGAAGAAAGGGGTTTGAAGACAGTGGCCTTGAAGAAAGGAAAGGAAGAAAGATTTAGGTATCTACTATTATATTCCAACACATGAAATTTAAGTAATTCTTCCAAAGTCACAAGACTACTTGAATAGCTAGAAGAAAGTCGAAGGGAGTCTTAAAGGAAGCAGAATGGTTTGCTGTAGCTATTTAAACATAGAAAGGATACACAAAGAGGGGGAGAGCAATACTGGAAAATGGCACAGGTTAGATGTGAAAATGAGCTCAGGAAACTAACACAGGTAAACAGATAACAAGAGAACTACTTAGCTAGATTTTTTTTACTCTTGTTTTCTGGTGATTCTGATTCATTCAGTATAAGCTACCCTGAGAATATACTATTTAACAGGCACCTCCCATGCTACTAGTCCATATGACTTAGGAATCACACTTTGAGAAACACTAAGATTGGTGGCACAACCTTCTGAAAGTTTCTGAGCTAAAAATAAA
The DNA here is from genome assembly GCF_000317375.1 of Microtus ochrogaster. NCBI lineage: Eukaryota > Metazoa > Chordata > Mammalia > Rodentia > Cricetidae > Microtus > Microtus ochrogaster. The sequence goes on from NC_022026.1 coordinate 25,709,633, forward strand.
GGAATAGCTGAATCTTGGGTTTGTTATTAAAAAAAAAAGTATCTCCACTTGAACGTCCCTCCAAAAGAATAACCCTCTTCTGGTGATATACTTAACACACTTTAATGTAGTTTAGTAATTTTGGTATTATACGGACAATGCAAATTTTCAGAAAATGCCCCCTTGAGTTGCATTTCAGAAATTGTTGTAATTATGTGTCATTTGCCCTTGCATTCATTTCTAAAGTGGCACAAAATAAGCCATCTCCAGACTATATGAAAGAAAACCTTTTATAAAGGGGAATAATTTGCTGTTCCCACTCCTAAACTCTAGGACTTTCCTTGATGTGAGTAGGCAGAGCTGCTTACAGAGAGTAGAAATAGAAGGAATTATTAGAGTTAACATTTCAGTAGATCTTCTTCCTGAATTTTTTTTGAGACAGGAGTTCTCTGTAGCCTTGAAGCCTGTTTTGGTACTCACTCTGTAGATTAGGCTGGTCTCCAAGTCACAGAGCTAGATAAAAAAGACCTCTAAATGGGTCACAGTGTTGGATAAATGTACATAGGCTTAGGAGAGAGAAGAAAAAGAATATAGACTGTTATACAAAGAAGTAAATGGTTTTTCTCTTAGGTAATATATAGAAGTAAATGGTTTTTAAAAAGGTAAAGTCTTTAAAGAGACAGAGTAAAGGAATAAAGATAATAAAATGAATATTAAAAGTAATAGAGTATAAACAAGCCACGTAAAGATGGAAAATTCACAGAGAATCTGGATTATATATTATTGTGTTTTCTTTGAACTTTGTGACTATAAAGGAGCTAAGTAACACATATATATATATATATATATATATATATATATATAATTTAAAGGTACTTTGACTTAAGAATTTGGGTCTAAGGATATGTTGTTTTGAAAAAGATGTTCTTCTTTTGTTTCCACAGAGGATAAGAACCTATGGAATCATTCCAGACTAATATGGTTTGATGGACAAAGACCCCCTGAAAAGTCACCTTGAGTACCCCTCAAAAAATTAGTTTGCTCAACAAAAAGCAGGAAGCAGTTTGGAGAAGAACTATGCACATATTCCCAAATATTGCTTATGAATATTTGTTTACATTTAAAGGGGGATATACTATAGAGATTTGCATTGGTATGGATCTTGGTTTATTGATACAAATTTAAAGTCAATTTTGTTTTACTGTGTATATGTGTTTCTGATCTTGATTAAGGTATTATGTTTGTTCAGATCATTTAAAAATGTAAAGTATAATTAAGAAATATAGTTTAATAGATAATCATCTATAATAGTCAAGCTTGTAGTCATGTTAGTTAGATTTTCTAGATGTACAGAGATATATTTCAGATGAATAGGGAGTATTCAATTTTTTCAAAGTTTACAGAATATGGCATTTAAAGTGCTTTAAAAATTTAGGACTTTCCATGACAGTGAAACACATCTGCTCTTGGCAGCATCAATTACTTCAAGATGCTCATTATGGAGTTGGTTAGCCATTTGGGCAAGAAACTGCTCTTGCCTAGAGTGCTTGATGAACTGGACACGCAGAACCAGCAGAGAAATGACTGCTGAACTTGCGTGAAGGTGAGATGATCCTTCCAGGTTCCTGCTTCATAAAAGAATCTGCAGACATTCTGCAGGACACAGAAAAAAGTGACTGACAAACTGCCAATATAAGCAGAACAGCCTTTGAAATTTTCTCTTTCATTTAATCCCAGCACTCGGGAGGCAGAGGCAGGAGGATCTCTGTGAGTTCGAGACCAGCCTGGTCTACAGAGCTAGTGCCAGGACAGACTCCAAAGCCACAGAGAAACCCTGTCTC